>NW_022145597.1:15425399-15905399 GCF_000002235.5 Strongylocentrotus purpuratus | reverse complement strand
AATAGTCAGAATGCAAATTGGATATCGTATTACGTATTGTTAGGTAGGGCAAGCCATAAAGTTTTTCCTACCTGGCAACAACCATCGTATGCAATTTGAATTTCTGACTACATATTGAGATTTGTAACAGGTGAATGAAATAATTAGTATACACTGTACATGTACATATAGTTGCTTCACAAAGGCATGTACACTGTACGGTACGCATAAATTAGGTTACATTACGAAAATGGTCTATTACCATGCTCCTTTACAAGCACCTTCACAACCTGTTAGATTAAACACTTCCAAGTACCGGTACCTAAATCACTCGAGTCCTTTTGAAGAATCGATGGAAGAACAAAATTCAGCAGTCCCCCCACCTGTCTGTTGCTATTTTGAGCGGAGCGGTCTATTTTTAGGACCAATTGTGGTTGCTGAGAATTTTGGATCAGGTGCGTAAATGGGTAGGATTCTGAACTCGATTCAGGGAACACTTGTATCGAGTTTAACAAATCATGATCAAATCAACCTTTTCCTGGCGCGTATAAGAGGCAAAAATGGGCTACATTTAATGCCAGTTTCGAACAGAAGAAAAGGATATTTTGAACTTGGGCAACATGCTCAATTTTTTCATATACCGGTACATGTACCGTACATGTACATTCACAGCACTATTCAAACTCTATTCAAATGGGTGTGAAGGTTATCTTTCAGTAAAAGTAATGTGTCACATTTGACCATGTGTTGCACATGTACTGAGAAGAAAAAAAACATCCAAAAAATTAACAGAAAAAATTATCAATGTTTTCTATAGTAGGGGGTGGGGGTGGGGGGTGGGGGTGGGGGGGGGGGGTACATGTACAATGTACACGTATGTTGCTGTCCAATAACAATTATTTTCATACCAAGATAAATACAGTGTGCCTGTATACTCAAATAATAATCAGTTGGGGGCATCAACTTGCCAGCAATAAGATTTCAAATGTAGTGGGAAAAAAGGTTGATCCTTTAAATACGGAATTAAAAGACAATAGCGTGTGATGGCAAAATTTAGAATAATACGGAAATACACTGTACATGTACCGGTAGGTACGTATGCAGAATGAGATCCTGTTTATCTTTATATGGAAACCATTGTCTCTGACAAAAACGAAAGAGACAAACAAAAAAACGACTTTTACAACTTGAACATGAACGATATTTATAGCATGATCAGATTTCTTTTGTCATCGAATGATGATCAAGGGTCATCATTTCTAAATGATGGAGAAATGGGGAGAATGTGATTACAACTGTCAGCCTGTAATTGATCCTCTCTGCACTTTCCACTTCCCAAAGAGCACTTTTAATGAGTGACATTTGGACACGGTGTTAATTCCCCCAAACTCGGGTTCATCCAAAAGGAAATATGTAATTTCTACAATTGCACGTGGTTCTAAAAATATTTTCGCATAGATCTAAATTTGGCGAGGACTATTATTAGCAAAGATGAGGAATAAGAGATGATCATAATGTCTCCTTTCCATCCCTAATATCCTCTATTCTGAATCTAACATACTTTTGATGACTTTGGGATATCTTTACAGTTAACAGTTCTTTTTTGTCTGCCTATAGCCAGAAAAGCATGAACTCACTCCCCCCCCCCCCTTTTTTTGTGGGCACTCTTCTTCCTTTACGAATGATATAGAATCCATGACTCTATCCATATTCTGAATCTAACATTTTTATGATGACTTTGGGCTATTTTTTACAGTTTTATTTGACTGCTGAGATTTTAAAAAAAAACATATTCACTCATATTTCCCCCTTTTTATAAAAAGTTAACAGAATTTTGAATGATAGAACCAAGGACTCTATCCTCTACCCTGAATCTAAAGTTCTAAACATTCTTTTGATGGCTTTGAGATTATATTTCTACTGTTCCTTTTTCTGCTGAGAGCCATAAAGGCATTTACTCACCCACCCCCCCTTTTTTTTTTCAAATAAAGAGTTAACACCCTTCTTTAAAAAAAAAAATGATTTGAATGATATACATGTACATATGTGTATGTAGGATCCAAGACTCTATCCCCTATTCTGAATCTAAACATTTTTTTGATGACTTTGGGATATTTTTACAGTTGTTTTTGGTCTGTAGAGAGCCAGTAGTAGGGCATCCATTTGATTTAGATTTGTAAACACAGTTTATTCCCTTCTAGCTCTAACGTAACATATACAGTCAAACCTGCTTTAGTGACCACCTGTCTACAAAGACCACCTGTCTACAAAGGCCACATTTGTTGTTTCCCTTGATAATAGTTCCTCATTGAATCATGTACTAAAGGAACCTGTCTACAAAGACCACCTGTCTACAAAGGCCACATTTGTTGTTTCCCTTGATAATGGTTCCTCATTGAATCATGTACTAAAGGAACCTGTCTACAAAGACCACCTGTCTACAAAGGCCACTTTTTGTGTTTCCCTTGGGTGGTTGCTATAGACAGGTTTGACTGTATTATACAGTGTACATGTACATGTACATGTACAGTACATGTACATTCTAAATCCAATGTTCTTTGATGACTGTGTGATATTTGTTTTAAATCTTCGTCTGCAGATATAATGCGTTTGTACAATGCAGATCTACGGTATGCTTTTATGTGATCTCTTTTTTGTTTTGTTTTCCAAGTGCGCCTTGAGCATTTATTTCAAGCAGATTCTCCACCTTAAAAATCTCGAGAAATCTTATCATTATTATTACTATTATTATAATAATTATTATTTTTATCATTTATCACAATTATCATTATCACTATCATTAATTTTGTATCATTATTATTATTATTATCATTATCATTACTATGATGATAATTAACATTATAATTACTATAATCATTATTATTGTTAATATTATCATTATTCTTATTATTATTGTTATTATTATCATTATTATATTCTTCTTACGGTTAACCCCTCTATGGCTCAATCAGACAATTCAAAAGATACAAAGTACAAGATGGAGATCTCTAGATCCTCAAGTACTCAATACAATATTTTTTTCATAACTTGTGCAATATTTTAACTATTTTTACACTAACTGTATGAGTGATACAAGATCCAGATGTTCTCTGATTATGATGGATAATGTGATATTTCGCTAATATTGTGATTCTGAACAATCTGAACTTTCAATAGCCTTGTGCCTCACTTTTAATACTGAAACGTGTTAACATGACAATGACATTATACATACGTAATACAAACATGATTTTTATGGGACGTACAGTGTACAACAAGGTATTTTTGTTAATTGTTGTGATCGCGTTATGATTTAAGAAAAAATTATATGACTTTTACAGTGAAATCAAGTGCACAGTGTATGTTTTTATTCAAAATGTACATAAATGGACTTAACCCTGAATTACACATACACTGGAGTCACTGGACCTATTATACAATGTAGGTATGGGGTAACCTCCTCCCCCCCCCCCCCCCTCCTTTATTATGATGTCTGTTCTTGATCTGAAGGATACATGTACACCTGTATACAATGTACAGGCACACGTACATGTACGTACATGTACGTGTATGCATGCAAGGAAGAACATTACACAGTTACTACAAAAATAGAAGAAGAAGAAGAAGGAGAAGAAGGAGAAGAAGGAGAAGAAGGAGAAGAAGGAGAAGAAGGAGGAGGAGGAGGAGGGGGAGGAGAAGGAGAAGGAGAAGGAGAAGGAGGAGAAGGAGGAAGGAGGAAGGAGGAAGGAGGAAGGAGGAGGAGGAGGAGGAGGAGGAGGAGAAGGAGAAGGAGAAGGAGAAGGAGGAAGGAGGAAGGAGGTAGGAGGAGGAGGAGGAGAAGGAGGAGGTAGATAAAGAAGAAGAAGAGCAGGAAGAAGAGGAAGAAGAGGAAGAAGAGGAAGAAAAGGAAGAAAAGGAAGAAAAGGAAGAAAAGGAAGAAGGAAGGGGAGGTGGAGAAGGAGAAGAAGATACTCTAGCAGACTTTCTTCCCTTTAAGATCCATAAATTTGATTGCATCTTATCTCGGATTGGTAGCATACATGTACATGTATCATTCTACCAAACTTATCCTGAATTGTACCCAGAGGCCAGAGCTTGAAAATCAATTATATTATGTCATTTTTATACTTTAGCGTTCATAATATGGCGCATACAATCTACATGTAGTTGAGATCCTAAGGCCCATTGCCAAGAAACAACTTTCTGTCAGTCTGACTTTGCAGGCATCCCAATGATGCATCTGTTCAAGTTTTTAAAGTGGAAGTCCACCCTGGTATTAAGTTGGTCTTAATAGAAGCAGAAAAATGAGAGGAACAGGTCAGTGAACGAGGTCAATTAAAAATAAGAAAGTTATAATATTTTTAGAGTTGAGATTAGTCAAACACCAATGGGCGACTCTGTTCCTAGCTTTAAAGACGGTTTAGGGAAATTGCTAAACTTACAATGTGGGCCTACAGGTGTACATTTAAATCTGCATGTTAGTTTATTGAAATGGGGCATGGGCCCATATCGATTTGCATTTAATACATTGTTCATGAAACTGTGTCACAATTATAAAAATGGGTTCAAGAATGTAGCCAATAAGATCGAAGCTTCAAATTAGTGATCTATGCACTGCAGACTGCACTTAGTTAAGTCAAAATGAGACGGACAATGAATTCAACAAGCCTTGTTCGTTATGATATTGTGACTTAACCTGCATGCAGTGCATATTCACTAATGCACTAGCAAACATGTATTATTTGTATAATAGTGTCAACATCACATAACCGGTACAGATTGTTAACAACAAACCCCCACAAATTACAGAAATGTGGTACATGTACTGTACACCTGTAAACATTGAGGGAAAAAAACATAGTTCTCTATAAAAGTTTTTTGCGAATCATAAAAGATAAAAATTATATAATTTGATCATCACAATGACACTAATACAGTTAAAATGTCAAGGTGTACACTGTACAATTACATTTACATCATCTACAGACCTGTACATGTACATGAACAAATATTTCTCATTGTACAATAAAGTCATGATTATCATGTTTAATAACTTGTGAGAGCTATAAAATATTGACACCTAAAATTAGCAGCATAATTTACAATCGATTTAAATCAATGATGGCGGAAAAAACATTTTAAAAATCTCAGTTGGAAATCTATTGTCAATCCTGGCAAAGAGCTGCTTCTTTGTGTGCATTTCTTGGTCCGAGGCAAAATTTGCTACACGACAACCTAGAAAAAAAATGGTTTGTATCACTAACAAGAAATTAGTCCTGATTTTTTGTTGTGCTTTATTTTTAATGAATGAGTTGACTAGAAAAGTAACAATACTATTTCGGGGGAAAGCAGCACTCAAATATCATTGCAGATATGTTTGTTTTGGGACATGATTTTGACCTTGGATTATAACTTGAATTATCAGAAGTTCTTCCTCATGACCATTGACCATCAAGTTTATTAAGATTGTGATTTGTGAGAGTTAAAGTCAAGAGTAAGTATTTTAAATGTTTAATATATTTCCCCCCAATTATTTCATATGGGCAATTGTGAGCTCCTAATTGTCGATATACATTTCAATCATTACGGTAGTTTTAACTGGTGTGCCCAAACCCAGCGTCAAGTTCAAATTTTTGTTGAACGTGGGCCCAAAACTATAAGGCTGTAGGGCCTAGATCTACATGTAGACCTTTAATCTCTTGTATGAAAACAACTGGTGTTTCATACAAAATGTAGCTGGCCTGTTGGCAATATTTAAAATAAGCGTTCTCTCCTTTATCTTGTTTGTTAACCCCCCCCCCCCCCACCCACCACCACCACCACCACCCTGGCACCCTCTGGATTTTGACTTACCTATGGAGTGGCGTTGTCCGACCGAATCGTCTCGAGCACGGGGGCGGAATTCTTCCATTGCAGAAGACGGTGAGTTTCGTTGGGAGCCCATTGGAGCCCATCCGGTAATAGTTTATGAGTTGGTCCAGGCCCTGAAAGAGAGGCCCATTGTCTATCTTATAGTAAAAGTCCCCCATGCACTGGATCTGAAAGTGTTGCGGGAGCCCATTGTGCATGATCGAAACGACATAATCTCCGCTCCGACTCGTGCTCTCTCGCACCAAAAATGTCCCCTCTCCTGATCCATTGCCCTTCAGAACATGCACGGCTGTGTCCCTTGTTATTCGGCCATGGAACCATAAAAGGTCCTTCTCTTCCTCCTTGGCCGCAGCCACGTCGTTTATGAGATACTCAGATAAGGAAGCACCACGTTTCGAAAGAATCTCTCGGAGCGGCGGCAAGTCTTTTCTTACCGTGCTAACTTCCGGGTACAGGTCGCCGTACTCGTCCTCGGGAGTGAACAGTCCCTGCACCGTACCGCGGGGCCGGGAAGTCCGGCTGAAACCACCGCCAATAGTGTCCATTTTCTTCTCTTTCATGCAAATTTCAATCTCAAAACAATAATCAACAGTACCTACTGCACATCACAAACATATATCGGTCGCTGCCGTTCACATTAGTTCAAGCCATGATGACTGTTTCACCAAAAACATGAAGTAGGTTTACTCTCAGTAATTAATTGCCATACACAGTGCAACATGCACGTCCGCAGTGTGTAATTTATTTCCGCATTTGTGATAATGTTATGCTGCGCTTCAATGCATCACACCGACAAACCGACTCTACACTATCCGATGTTCGGTCTTCTCGTTGGTGTAACCGCGGAGTGTAGTAATGGGTTTGATATTTGGGCTTCCTCTAATGCCTATAAATGCAAGAAAAATGAGGACAACTGAAAATAACCCTCTCCTTATTAAAATATCAAATACCAAATATCAAACCAACTTCACATTTTGAATGTCAAATATCAATTATCGAACCAAATTCGCACCGGTTAGGTTTTCTATGTTGAAACAGATGAGGGCGCGCACGTCGAAATCTTTTTCTCACGGTATATTGATAAACAAACGAGGATGGTCGAGACAAGATCTGCATGTTGTTAGCAATATTACTTAAGAAACCATTGCAAAACGGAGTGTTGTTTTCAAGAAATATGACTGATTTTGTGAGCCTTAATGTCGGAGGTACGATATACACAACATCGCGAGCTACGTTGATTCGTTTTCCGGATTCAATGTTAGGGTCAATGTTCAGTGATCGGCTCCCTTCCAACCAGGATGATAAGGGGAATTACCTAATTGACGGGGATGGCCCCTTATTTCGGCATGTTCTGAATTTCCTACGGAGGTCCATTCTCGTCTTACCCGAAGACTTCAAAGAGCTCGACATGCTTGCACAGGAAGCTGATTTCTACCAGATCAAGGAATTAATTGATGCTGTGACTCAGATCAGAAATACAGTTGCAGTGGATAGGGAGGAAGAAAAACGAGCCAAAGACCTCGTCAAGGAGCAAGAGTTTCTGGAGGTGGAGTTTGAATGTGCAAATGGTCGCTGGATAATATTTGGCAGTTCTGAAATCCTTCAGAAAATCCCAGTAGTTATGGAAGGATTTGGGAACCATCTACGGCTTGTCCGCAACCAGCTAGACCACATTTTCGGTCCCGAAGAGAATGGATTGATTGTTCCGAGAGAGCAGCCCTTGAATCGTGTAAAACTTTTCAGGCAAATTACTCAGTTAGGTTTCAAACTTGTATCGGTATCATCAAGTGGAGGTGACGAGAGGTCAACAGATAGATGGATCTTTACAAGAGATGTCAAATCTGGTAGTGCAGGTACAACTCAAAAAAAGCCAAAGGCAAAATAATATGCTTGGGTCATGCACTTCTATAATATCAAACAAGTTTGCAAATGAAAATTCGATGTACATTCTATGCACATATCTTTGACTCGATCATGGTGAGGTGCTATGTAAATGTGAAACGAGGATTATAGAAGGAATCCGGAAGTGACAGGAGAGATTGAGATATCATTTATTATTGTGATTTTCGCATTCCACACGATTATGATTCCACATCACCTACATGTACAAATGAATCGTGTAAATGTAGTCATCCTGTGCATTTGCATGTAGCTATAAATATCTATTTCATTCAGTCATTTTGGGGGTATGTACATTACATGTATTTACCAGTTACATTAATCTCATTGTTTCATTTTAAACTTGTAAGCATTTTAGCATCTACATGTACTGTTGCCATATCATTATAAAAAACATATGGATGTGCCTAGAATACTTTGGTTTGAATGGATGAAATTGAAAAATCAACAAGTTTTTTTTTCAGTCGTACTTGATACTCCCTTTAGCAGCTCACTCAGAAAGCTATACTGGGATGTTAGATGAGGCGAGTAGTTGCAAGGAGCGCCATGAAGTGCAAAAGTGGTGTGTAGACAAGGCACAGTAAAATATGAGAGAGCCTAGCTACAGGCGCCTGTTGCATTGATCATTCTAATGAAGGGCCAGGGTAGAGCAGCCTCCTTGAAGTACATTTGTAGGGAACTTGTTGTGTTGACTGCTGATCTGAGCTTGGTTCATTGTAGATGGTTCCAGATCCTTATTGTTCTTGGATATAGACAGAAAAGTTGTGATACACAATTCACATACACTGTCAATTATCTCAGTGCAACAAATCTTTTTCAATGTTATTTTAAATTGATGTTGATTTTACACATGTATATTCTTTAAATTGTGTATTCTATGCACATATCTTTGATTATGTTGATGCACATTACAAATGAGAAATGAGAATTATTCAAAGGAATTTCAAAGAGAAGGGAGAGAGAATGATTTAGTTTTGTGATTTTGCATTCCACATTTTTTTTAATTATGAGTTCACATATTATACATGTACCTCTACATGCAAACACATAACGTTTGTAGCTTAAAGGTAAAGACCAGTTATGGTCATGCGATTGCATTGTGAAAGAAACGTTGTGGAATCGATCAGAAAAGGTTGATCATCTAGCATCTAGCATCTGCAAGGTTCTGGAATCATCCAAATGATAAGAAATTTGGCCCATTCTTCGTAAAGTTACAAGCACTATACACAGAAAGATGTATATGGGACTACCCTATATCTCTCACAGACCATGAGAGAAACAAATTTACCAAATATATGAATTAGTAGGCGGTTTCCCGTCAAATTTTTTTTATCATGTATTAGTCAAAACACATTCTTTAACATGATTGGTATGAGAGCTTCCATTTCATTTTTTGAAATTGGGGCGTTTCCAATACTGGTCTTTACCTTTAAGCACTTGGTTAATTCAGCCACTTAATGTTTTATTTGAAAATTGTGTTATGGTATATTCTGTATACTTACTTCTGTGTGAATTTGAACTCATATTGGAAAATCTTCATGTACACTGTAGATCAGAGGCGTATGCAGGATTTTTTCAAGGGGGGGTTTAAAATCTGGCCCAAAATATTTTGCTCCCGAATATTTGAAAAGTCGCTCAGTGGGGGGTAAGCGGACACTTTTTTTTTTTTTTTTGGTAGTCAAAAAAAAAATTTGAAAATTTTTGAATTTGAAAATTTGACATTTTTTTTCGTTGGGGGGGGGGGGGGTAAAGTAACTTTATGTTAGCCGTGGGTATAAATTTTTTTTTTTTTTTTTTTTTTTTTTTTGATTAAACAAAAAACAAAAAACAAACAAACAAACAAAGGGGGGGATTTTAGTTTTTTTTAGGGGGGTTTACACACACATAAAAATACCAAAGGGGGGTTTGAACCCCCAAAAACCCCCCCCCCCCCCCCCCCTGCGTACGCCCCTGCTGTAGATCTATCATTGATACAATAATCATGTTAGGCCTACTACATGTTGTAATTCACACATTCACTCTATTTTTTTAACTTGTACTATCAATGCAACCAACTGTTTTCATTTTTTATTTAGAATTGGTGTTAAGTTGATGAGTCATAATTTGTATTGCTTGTTGTATATATGTTTTACTTGCCTTGAGTTTTCGGCCTGAGAGCAGAAAGTTAGCAAACAGCCAGCTCCTTTCTAACTTATCCTGGCCCCCCAGGTTAAGTGGGGGGGGGGGGTACAACGTTGAGCACTGTGTATGGTCCATGTAAAATCACTTTCTGAAAAGCACCCTGAACCTGTCCAATATCTCAAATTTTAGACCCTTAACAGGGACTTTATATCTTGCATGGTATTTTACACCCTATTCAAGGACTGATTGCTAATATTTTTTGACTTTCTTTTTTTTAATTGTATATTTCAGTGGGGATTTTAAAATCATATTGGATCCTCTGCTCCGGACCGGGGCTATCAAATTTCCTACCATTTCCATGTATTTTCTTAATTATCACCAGTGAATTTGATACCCTTTTTTCAGATTGATCATGTTTTAATACCCTTTAATGGTAAAATAACTACCCTTTTTACATAATATCGTGTATGCAAATACAGGCCTCAATAAGACATAACCCCTGGGATTTTTTGACCCATTTTATATCATTACTTTCGATACCTACCTACTCTTCTTGAGATTTTTAGAAAAAGTAAACGTATTTTGATGTTCACATGCCTGTTTGCCAGTACATTTTTGGCAATTTGGGGCTAATTTCAACTTCTTTTTTTTTGGCTGGGGGGCACATGCCCCTTGTGCCCCCCCCCCCCTGGATCTGCCACTGTCCAGGGTGTACCTTGACCCCGGATATTTAGTTTGCATATTTCCATTATGTTAGCTCAGTATGTGTGCAACAATCTTAGACCAGTATATGCCACAAATTTAGCTCAGTACATTATATACATGTACATGTATGCCACAATCTTAGCTCTGTATATGCCACCATCTGAGTTCAATATTTGCCCCAATCTTAGCCCAGTATATATGCCACAATCTTAGCTCAGATCAGTATTTGCCACTATCGTATCTCAATATCTGCCACAATCAAAGTTTTATATCTGCTCAGTTGCTTTGTCACACTTTAACCATTAATTCGAGAATTTGTTATTTGTTACTCAGTATTGCAGTTTTTTCCCTATGTTCTTGCTCAGAAAAAAAGCAAAAACAACCACATTATTTCAACCTCATACCTCATTATTTGGTAATACATATACCTGCTCACATCAAAAATGTTTCATATTTTTGTATACACATCATTTACACATACTTGATGTATAGGTGACAAATATGAGTGAGCTAATGTGTATCAAGATTAATGATGCACAAAGATTGTCCTAGCACAGGGTTATTACTAATTTGTCAAATGTATTTGATATCAATTATGCAGTTACATGTAGATATGAAATGTATCAATCATGATATTTATTACAAAGTGGAATTACAATTGATGCCACTTTAGACAGTTATGTGCAATTACTATGTGTGGAATGTGCAATATTTAGTTATACATGTAATGTTGAAGTTGTTGATTGTTAATTCACATATATCTTGTTTGATTAGATGCAGTCAACAGTCGGTTAGATTGCCTTTCATGTTTTGATAAAAATGGTCTCATAATGGAAGTGTACTTGTGTACATGTATGAGAAGGAATATCAATCAGGGGTCATCGACCCCAGATAGTTGATGAAAAGTGCAGCTAGTTTGATAATCTGATTCCTGATCATCTTTGTTTCTTTTGGAAACCACTTTTCTTCAAATATTGAATGTTTCACTTGAATGAACGCTTGTTTCATAGCTGGAAAGATTATTATAGTGATGTTGAATGCGATTCCAGTTCGCATTTGCGATGTATAATTAAGACAAGTACTGTAAATATTACTTCAATTGTATTCAAACATGTTATAGAGTTCTGCGTTATATATATATTTGTATATATGGCTAGTTTTGTATGTACTATGTAAACCAATGATGAGTTGACACTTTGTTTGTAGTATCAAATATTGAAATATGCATTGAGTGATTTAAACAATGAGCTACATATAAGTTATTACATGCATTTTTAACTGAGCACAAAATGAACTGCCTGTCTTGTCTTCATTTACCTATAGATGGCTATTTCTATTAATGAACAGATAACGATAACAAGATATAAAGAGGGTAATATGGAGATCTGCATATAAATGATACATTGATTTTATGAGATGGGGAAGATGGGAGAAAGGGAGAAAGGGGGACAAGAGAGAGAGAGAGAGAGAGAGAGAGAGAGAGAGGGGGGGAGAGAGAGAGAGGAAGATAGGGAAGGAGAGATAGAGGAATAAGTGGGAGAGACTTAAAGGTAAAAAAAGAAAACGATTTATGGGTGAGAGACTCAAAGATGGAGAGGGAAAATGAAAGATATATATATATATAAGATGGAGTGATAGATATGAAATATAAAAGATATGATCTGAAAGATGGAAAATAAAAATAAAAAGGTAAGATAAATAGAATGGTGAATGGGAGACAGAAAAATAGAGAGTGAAAAGTATAGAAAAGTACATCATGAGGAATGGAGAGCGGAGATGAAGAGCATGTTTCCTCCATTTTGTGTACTTGTGCTTTTTATCAACAACGAAGTAAACAATTAGCTTGGGCTACTTGTTCTAATCAAAGACAAGGTAGAAGTCAACATACTAAAACAAGGCATCTCAAAACTTGTACCTTCTCCTGTCCTTTTTCCTACTCTCAAATTTCTTCTTTTCCATTATTTCTCGAGTTCCTTCTTTTTTGCCGTTCCTTCTCCTGTATGTCTTCACTTTTCTTTATATCTTCAGTTTTTCCTATATGCCTCTTCTCGAATATATATCTGTTTCTTATTCCATATCTCACATACATGTAACTTCTCTTTGATTGTCTCTCATGCATCTTATTCTCTTTCCATGTTTCTATCCTCTCTGATATCCTCTTTTCCATCATTTCCCCAATTTCCTCCTCTTTCATTGTTCCTTATACCTCTTTTTTTAACTTCACTTTTCTTTATATCTTCAGTTTCTCTTATCCCTTTTCTCATATATCTCTTTCCTTCTTATTCCATTTGTTTCTTATTCTATATCTCATGTACATGTATCTTCTCTTTCATCGATTCTCATCCCTTCTCACATACATTTTATTCTCTTTCCACATTTCTTAAACCCACCCTCGAATATTGTCTTTTCTGTATATTCAGCTGTTCCAGTCTTTCTATCATATCCGTTTCACAAGAATAAATGATACAATAGAGGTTAATGAAATATTTTTCAATTTCTTTATTTCACATTGATCATATAAATAGGTTTGATTTAGACAGGTACAAATAAAAATGTGAGTCAGTACTGAGTAGCCTCAAAAGAAAAGTGCATCTTTGACAAACTCCCTCAAGAGACGTTCTGCCTCATTATACATGACTACTTGCATGCTAACCCCAACTTGGGGGGGGGGGTAGGATTTCTGTTCAAGACACATCTATCTTTGATTAATTAATTTTGTTTAAAAAAAATCATAAACATACCAGACTTTGTGAACATGAACATAGAGATAAGAAGAATGGTTTGCTGCTAATTTAAAAACAAAATACACTAATAATGTCAAGGTAGAAGAACAGAAAACAAATTTTGGAAGAACTACGTCAAAATAACAGTGAAATTTCTTACCCCTCAAAGAACAATCTGTAATATAAAAACATGGGTAATTCATGGGAATAACATTTACGAATAACACAAATCTCCATGGACAATCATTGCAGTGCATGACTTATGGGGCATTGCAAGAAAATTGTGATCGATTGCAACTCAACTTTCTTGCAACGCCCCACTAGTCTCCTAAATTTGCTAGGATTTTGTTAGGATTAAAGTTTTAACAATTAAATCAAGTTAACTAGATCTAGCTTTTATTCTCCCCTCTCTCTCTCTTACTAATGGGGCATTGCAAGAAAGTTAAGTTGCTATCAATTGCAAATTTGCAAGACTTACGCTTGATTAAGGGGATGTGCAATTGACTGCAACTTTCTTGCAACAGCCCATAAGTCCGTTATCTCTACTGCAAAACCTGTTAATGGACATACTACATGAATGGCAACTGTAGGCAACAAAGGTCCGGCGCGTCTTTACTTAGTTAGAAGATACAGAAATGAGAAGCGTATTACACCATACACGTCATCATAAACAAATTAAAAACATTGAGGTTTTGCCACATTATACCTGAATGAGGCTTAAAGGTTTCATAGGAGAGTGGTTTTATCACTTGACTGGGAATGAAAGGGCTGTGGGTTCGAGCCCTGGCAGGACACTTATATCCTTGAGCAAAGCATAACATCTACATTTCTTCATTCCACTATTAAGATGTGATGAAATGCTCTTATGTGGAGTGAATAGTGTGCGGTGTTAAGTGCAGAATCATGACTGAATCCAATGACTAGAGTAGTAATACAGTGTAAAAAGCATTTTGATCAATTATAGCATAACTGGTAAGGTGCTACATGTATATAAAACCAATTTTCATTATACATATTATTATCATTATATTGTATATATTATACCAAAAAAATTATTACATTTGATATTACTCAAGCAATGAAATTTATAGGGTGCTTTATAATTGATTAGGTAGTGTAGTCATTAGAGAGAACCTCTATAGACACATTATTCTTGAGAAAAGAAATGTGACCTTTCAAAGAACGAATAAGGTGGAGAAAATCTTGAAATTTGCTATAAACAAGAGACATGATCTCTGACTAATATTATTCAAATTGGCAACATATGCTAAACACAAATCAATCTTTGCTATCTGTTTTGACAGTTGCATTGTTTAATGTCAAACAATGAGATAATCATAGGTGTTGCCAGTCTGAAGATTGAGGGGCCAGCTGAATTGCTGAGTATTTAAGAATGTCCTTCTCTTTGATGAGGGTGAAAACCATATAATTTAATCATTATCATCATCATCATCAAGTGCCAGGTCTGTTTAACAGACATCGGCAGTCATGGCCCTCCATTTCTGTCTATAATCTGCTATTCTTAAAAAGCTGATATTGCCGATTTCATTTTCAGACTTTGTTTAGACTTTGCAAGTATGTGAGGCGTTGCCTTCCCCTACTCACAGCAATTTTCCCTGTTAATATTGTTTTTTTCTAGATTATCCTTTCTGCATGTGTGACCACAAATTGCATTTGCCTGTTTCTTATTGTGCTGCTGATTGATGGTTTTACTCTTGCTTTTCTGAAAACATCTTCATTTGTTACCTTTTCTGTCCATGATATATTCATAATCTTTCCCAAGAACCGGGTTTCTGTAGCCTCTAATCTTCTTTCAAGCTCTTTTCTTATTTACTCATTATACTGAATTGATTGTCAAGATAATACTATAGAGGAATATTTTGATCTACCTCTCTTTACAGTTCGTCCATGGCCTGCCACAGATATATCCCATTTATATATTAGAATCTACAGTACAATAATGTCATGGTTTCAAATGTACAAATAGAATCTTTGATATAGCTATTGCAAATAAAGCATGTATCTCTAATAGAATTTTAAAACCCATGCATAATAAAGATATACCTATTTCTAGAACATCTCTTTTAAACTCTATCATATCCAACACACAAATAAGTCGGTGTGGTGAAAATTTGTGCAACTTTGCTACATCATAGTGTGAAATTGCCAAATCCAATGAGAATACTGTAATTGACATACTGTAATGTATACTTTTCTTTGGTTATCTTTCATATACTTCTACCGGTAATAGTATCTTTCTGCACACCAGATTAATCATCCTTTCATTTTCATAGAACACAAAGAAGTAGATCTTAAACAAATATTTGATGCAATATAAAAGTACCATCACCATTGCTGTTTAGAGATACGTTAGGATGTATATTCAGGTCGCATGATGTGAGTACTCTTTAAATGACACATAGCTATTAAACAAGGTGACAAAGCAAAATCACATGTAAACAAATATATAGTGCTATCACAGATAAGTATTTCACTTTTTCATTTTATAATAAATATCATTGATCATCAGACATAAAAATCGACTTAGAATCCATAGATTAATTCTATATTTACAAGTTAGTAATAAAAACATGGCACAACAATGGAAACATGGAAACAGGAAATACATCAGAATTATTTTGCTCCATTACAGCTTGCTCTCTGTATAAGCGGGTTTTACATAGATTTATCCAACCAGGACAATAAGTTTTAATTACATATTGTCTTAAGTTCACGCACGCCAGCTATTCTCCACTCCTGACGACGGATAGTCAACCTGTTCGAAACGTCAAGCCACTCCGCTAAAGTTCTCCTTAGAACTATAAGGTAAGAAAGATAACCAACAGTCCTTTACAGGACTTCAAACCCTCAAGAAAGATTACCGAGAGTCGTTTTGAGGACTCCTCAATCCTCCCTCTCTCTCACATGGTGGATCCGCAAGCCTACTGTATACAAATTGTCTGTTTTGATGCAAGCAATGAAACTCATCAAATATTTCTTGAGAAAAGCTTGACACGTTTGTTAGTCTTCTTCCGAACCACTGTCGTAGTGAAGCTGTTCTTTCCACCAATCCTGTACTTCTTTTGTAGCAGTTGGAGCAGAAGTACTCCTAGGATACACAGGGGCACTGCAGGTGCTGCTGACGGGTGTCACGCTGGTGGAACTTGATGTGGAACCTGGATGAATGAGGATGATACAAGGCAGGGAAAGATTAGTAAAAAGTAAAGACAGAATGTAAGAGAAAAAGGAGGGTGGAAGAGAGAAGAGGAAAATGAGGAGAGAAAGCAGTTGCATTCAGCTCTAGCAATTAACCATAACCCTAATAACACCTAAGCACCACACCTCAGCATCTAACCCAAACACCACACCTCAGCCTCTGACCCTGACCCCACACCTCACCCTCCCACCCTAACCCTACACCTCACCCTCACAACCTAACCCCACCCTCTCGACCTCTCACTCCTTCACCCAAACCCCACACTCTCTTACCTAACTACACACCTCACCCTCTCACACTAACCCCACACCTAACCCTAACCCAAATCTCTCAACCTTCACCCTAACCCCCACACCTCGACCATCCACTCTAACCCCACACCTCACCCTCTTTAACACTTCACCCCACCCTCTAACCCTAACCCCGCACTTCACCCTCTTACCCTAACCCCACACTTCATCCTCTAACCCTTACCCCACACCTCACCCTAACCGCACACTTCACCCTCTCACCCTCTCACCCTAACCCCACCTTTTCAACCTTCATCCTTACCCCACACCTCACCCTCTCACCCTAACCCCACACCTCATCCTCTCACCCTAACCCCACACCTAACCCTCTCACCCTAACCCCACACCCTACCTTCTCAACCTTCACCCACACCTCACCCTCTCCCCACACCTCACCGTCTTACCCTAACCCCACACTTCATCCTCTAACCCTTACCCCACATCCCACCCTCTCCCCACACCTCACCCTCTATTCTTAACCCCACACCTCACCCTCTCACCCTAACCCCACACCTCAACCTTACCCCACACCTCACCTCCTCACCCTCATCCCACACCTCACCCTCTCACCCTAACTCCACACCTCACCCACTCCCCCTAACCCCACACCTCACCCTCTCACCCTAACCCCACACCTCACCGTCTTACCCTAACCCCACACTTCATCCTTTAACCCTAACCCCACACCTCACCGTCTTACCCTAACCCCAAACTTCATCCTCTCACCCTAACCCCACACCTCACCTTCACCCTCTCACCCTAACCCCACACCTCACCCTCTCACCCTAATCCCACACCTCACCGTCTAACCCTTACCCCAGACCTCACCCTCTCACCCTAACCCCACACCTCACCGTCTAACCCTTACCCCAGACCTCACCCTCTCACCCTAACCCCACACCTCACCCTCTCACCCTAACCCCACACCTCACCCTCTCACCCTTACCCCACACCTCACCCTCTCACCCTAACCCCACACCCTACCTTCTCAACCTTCACCCACACCTCACCCTCTCCCCACACCTTACCGTCTTACCCTAACCCCACACTTCATCCTCTAACCCTTACCCCACATCCCATCCTCTCCCCACACCTCACCCTCTATTCTTAACCCCACACCTCACCCTCTCACCCTAACCCCACACCTCACCTTCTCAACCTTACCCCACACCTCACCTCCTCACCCTCATCCCACACCTCACCCTCTCACCCTAACTCCACACCTCACCATCTTACCCTAACCCCACACTTCATCCTTTAACCCTAATCCCACACCTCACCGTCTAACCCTTACCCCACACCTCACCCTCTCACCCTAACCCCACACCTCAACCTTCACCCATACCTCACCCTCTCACCCTAACCCCACATGTCACCCTCTAACCATAACCCCACCTTCTCAACCCTCTCACCCTAACCCCACACCTCACCCTCTATACTCTTACACGACACCTCATCCTCTTACCCCACGCCTCACCCTAACCCCCCACTCTCACCCTAACCCCACACCTCACCCTCTCACCTTAACCACATCTCTGCCTCTTACCCTTGCTCCACACCTCATCATCTCACCCTAAACCCACACTTTCCCCTCTCCCTCTCTCTCTCTCTCTCTCTCTCTCTTTTTTATACTTATAAAGACTCCTTACCAGTTTGATATCTCCTGTTAGATCTTCTAGGTCTGAGGCTTGCACTGTCTTCACCGTCAGGCTTCACGTTACCCTCAGATAGCGTCGGTACAAGCAGCTTGTGTCCCGGGGAACTGGGAGCACCGTGCTCAGACTTTGTCTGAGCATTTGGAGAAAAGGCCAATTTTTTTTTGGTCTGTTAAAAAATGTGACAAGATCACACAGCACTCTTCAATCAAAAATATTTTAGTTTATAGTAATAGGTGGATACAATTAAGAATGCAGACCATAATCAGTAAATAAATGAGGCATTGATCATGCCAAGGTGACACGTAGCAGTAATCTTATAACCATGAGGTCCAGAAGTTAAAGCCAAATCGAGGTGAAAGTGCCCTTTTTGGTAATTAATAAATAATAATAATAATAATAACATTTATAATGCGCACATATCCACCCCAAGAG
The DNA here is from genome assembly GCF_000002235.5 of Strongylocentrotus purpuratus. Taxonomy (NCBI): domain Eukaryota; kingdom Metazoa; phylum Echinodermata; class Echinoidea; order Camarodonta; family Strongylocentrotidae; genus Strongylocentrotus; species Strongylocentrotus purpuratus. The sequence continues at coordinate 15,886,504 of NW_022145597.1, read as the reverse complement.
ATGTTCAAGGCAGTATTCCTCATCCACATTTGATCCCTTTGTGTGCACTGTGTGCTGCGCCATTTCTACCGAGAAAGTATTCAAATTGCCATATCTCTTTGTAGAAGAATAATTTGAAGTTAGTATTTTAAATACAGTATAGCCACATGGAACCCCTTCATACATCGAGAGCAAAACATGTTTTGGTGGTTGGTACACTTTAATTCACTACTCACTGAATCCTTATTGGTTTCTGGATTTGGAGCGATGTTATCCAAGACTGGTGTCTCCTCCTTGCTCTTGTTAGTATCTTCTTTAGGCGGACTAGGGGTAGTAATGAAAGCAGGGGGAACTACCAGTCTTTCTGGCTTCTCTCCACCGTAGAATGGATTGCTGTAAGATGGATGATGACTTTTCTCTTTCTGTTATTAAAAAAAGAATACATTAACATTCAGAGTTTTAATACCAGGGGGTGTTTCACAAAGATCCCAAGTCGAACTTAACTCTAAGTTGGACTTAAACATTATGGAGAAGCGGTTAAAAATATCTTTTACAAAATATTTTCAAAGATGCTAACAGCTTTCCATAATTGTTTAGTCCAACTTAGAGATAAGTTCACATTCAGTTCTTTGTGAAACACCCTCAGTGAATGACCATGCAACACATAACAATATTAGCATTTGTAAAGGCTTTTCAGCTATGCGGCAGCAAACCTCAAAGAAAAAAAAGAAAAAAAATGCAAAGGCCCAAGTAAACTTTGGACATGTTCAAAATGTCAAATTTTGTGTTTCCACTTTGTTTTTCCACAACGAATCACATCAAATCGGCATCGAGACGGTATCAAGTGACATTGACATTAAAACGCATACTTCTTTGGGAAAGATTATGAATATATATATATCATGGACAGAAAAGATAACAAATGAGGATTTGTTCAGAAAAGAAGATTAAAACCAAGAACGAATCATAGGGGAGATACGAATAGGAAACGCATGCATTTCAAAAATTGAGAAAAAGAAATGAAATTGAAATTAACAAGTTTTAGACTGGGCCAGGCATTTAATTGGCATTAAAACGCAAACTTCGAACCAAGAACGAAATGTAGGGTAGATACAAATGGGAGATGCATGCATTTCAAAACTAGGGAAACGAAAAGAAATTGAAAGAACAAATTTTAGACTGACCCAGGCATTACTTACAGCTCTCATCCGAATGAGACACTTGTCGAGCCAGTTCCTAATCGTCTCCTTGGCAACCTCTTCTTCAATGTTATACTCAAGCTCCTCCCTGGCCAATAACTCATCGAGCTGAAGAGATTTCCTGATGTCTACAGACCGGTATGACAGCATGCTGTAAGAACAAAACACAATTTTATTTTTTTTTTAATTAATTTGTTCATATTTCATACAAGTTATCGATCGTGGTACAATTAATAGTAAATAATTCTTCTGATGATTCTTAGTCAATATTCACTTCAAATGCTGATTATATTCAGAGGATTTCATTTTTTGTTGAGATGTAACTAACACATTCTGAGTCATATACTTCCTTATAAATGTAGTTTCCAAAATGAAAACAAATGAGTAGGATACCAAATGTAGATGTCACCTTGATTTTGTCCACTTTGGTCAGTCATTAAATCAAAGTCCATAAACCCTTTATCAATCGAAAATTACAATAATTGATAATTTTTTAAAATCAGATTTTTTCATAGAATTGTCATCAGGTTTGACGAAACACAGCTCTGAATGTTGCTACTACAGTGAAAGACCCCCTGTCTACTAGACCACTTTTTTTCTTTTCCCCTTCACAATAATTTCTCATAGAAACATTTACAAAAATGAACCTGTACATAAAGATCACCTGCCTATAAAGACCCCCTTTCGTGAATTTCACCTGTGAGTGGTCTTTATATGCAGGTTTGACTGTATTACAGTCAAACCTGCTTTAGTGACCACCTGTCTACAAAGACCACATGTTCTTTTTTCCCTTCACAATCATTTCTCATAGAAACATGTACAAAAATGAGCCTATACACAAAGACCACCTGCCTATAAAGACCACCTGTCTACAAAGACCACATGTTCTTTTTTCCCTTCACAATCATTTCTCATTGAAACATTTCCAAAAGGAACCTGTACATAAAGAACACCTGCCTATAAAGACCACCTTTTTTGTCACCCTTGAGTGGTCTTCATATACAGGTTTCACTTCACTAGCTGTAGTAGTCTACAAACCTGAGTACATCATGAAATGTGACATCTTGTCCGTTCCGCATCTTCTCGATCTCACAACACATATGCTTGTAGAGAAGATGGTCTTTCTCCATATCCACCTCTAGACGTCCTCTGAGCAGACGCAGGACAAACTTGACTCGGCTGACCGGAATCACCCCCTGATGAGTGAGAAAAATTTAAATAAATCACATACTGGGATCAGCCACCCCGCGTTCAGGGTCAAACATTGGAATATAGCTTAACCTTTTCGCGACAATTATCTCACATTTCGTGGTTCGGCTTTTATATAACCTTCAATTCAGAGCCCTAACAAATATGCCAGATGCGTATTAGTAATAAGGGCAGGAATTTTTTAGACACTGCATCCATTTTTGTTTCATGTCTACCGGTATATTGCATTTCATGCCAGGAAAATTGAAAAGGGAAAATTGAAAAGGGAAATTATCTTTAAAATCCTTAAATTGGCAAAACGTTGCAAGATTCAACATCATTGTTTTACTATCAAAATATGCCATGTTTTCAACTTTTCAACAACATTAACGCCTATGTATATTGGTGTCAGGGACATTTCATTTTATTGTAACAGTATAGCAGTAATAGAAAATATATTTGGTGCCAATTTGAAGAATATGTGATTAATTTAACCCTAAAAATAAATCCTGTCCTGGATGGTTTAATCGGATCATCCTGTTCAAGGAGAGAGAAAAAGAAAGAAATTCATGTCAGTTGTCTTATCCCTATTCAAAATGGTCTCTGAATCGAAATATATATTTTGTTGCTATTTTTTTACTATTTATTTCCTATTTTCATGTGAATGTGCCCTATTTAAACACTATTTTTTTAATAATTTTAAATAGTTTTGAAATAGCATATAAGACCACCTGTTTTCTTTCTATTTCTGAAGAATTGGTGGTTTGATAACTATTTTGTACCCTATTCTTGTTATTTTTTTATACTATTTACCTTGATCAAATTGTTATTTACATGATGTATACCTCTTCACAGCAATGCTCATTGTGGCATACCCAGTTTTAGTTTTTTACGCATATTAACTCATTTATACAGTTATTAAGTTAATATTTTTCTTTTTCCAGCATCCATGTGACTCTTTTCTAAATGTACTCTCGTTTTGTATTCAATGATTTTCTTTGTTTTTGCTGAATAAATCTTAATAATAATAATAATAATAATAATAATAATAATAATAATAATTTATGTACTTACCATTTTTGTCTTGAATTTGTATATCGTTATATTATTTATTTTGTTTAGAGTGTCTGAGGGGTGTTGGTGTGTGACTGTTTTTGTCCTTTGGTCTTTTTCCATTTCTTTTTTAATATGTATGAATGCTATGCCAAATAATTGTGAATAGTGAGTCCAGAATTAGTAATTTTGACTTCTGCATGCATTGTTACTCTGAATTGTTTCCTTTCAACCATTAATATTACCGATAGAGACTTCTTAGAGGCACTCTACAGTTTTGTCCACCTTAATCTAACTACAGATATGGAAAAACTTCATTATTTGAAATTCAACCCATTCCAAATAAATGTAAACAGTGAACTCAATCAGAATCTCTCTCTGAATATAGAAACTGATGAAGGTATGCAGTCTAGTATGGACAACAGAAATTGTGAATATTTGTTTTCTGATTATTTTGTTGCAAAATATTCAAATAAAAACACAGGATTCTCCATACTACATCTTAATGCAAGAAGTCTCCAGTGTAACTTTGATGAATTACTGATTTTATTGAAGTCTCTGGAATATAGTTTCTCTGTTATCGCAACATCTGAAACATGGTTTAAAGCCCGTCTGCACTAGTTTGGCCAGGGGGGATTAGACCTTCCTGTAAGGTCACTGACAGGTGGTTATCTCTTCAAATGAGCCCTCAATTAATATAAGAAAAAGGGGATCATGGGGGACCAACAGGCACAGATAAGGTATTGTTTGCTATATAGAGGACGCAAGTAGCTATAAGTAGTGCAGTGGGGCTTTAAAACAAATACAGTTATAAATATCTTTCAGATGGTTGATGGTTACAATCTTGTTCACAATTGCAGGGATAGAAAAACTAGTGGAGGTGTAGCATTGTATGTAAAGGACTCACTGCATTTCAATGATCTTAGTGACTTCTCTGATAGTGATACAATATGTGAATCTCTATGTATTGGAATTTCACAGGACAAAAGAAAGTCCATAATTGTTGACTGTTTATACCAAGCTCCAGATACTGATATTACTCAATTTCATGCGAGAGTTGACAAATACCTCAATGATATCTATTGGGAGAAGAAAGAACTTTATCTCCTTGATGACTTTAATGTAAACTTGCTCAATTATGACTCTGATAACAAAACTGACTTACTTCCATTAATAACAAAGCCTACTCGTATAACAAATAGCACAGCGACATTAATTGATAACATTTTCACAAATGCTATCCCAGTTAAAGTGAAACGTGGCCTAATCTATTCAGACATATCTGATCATTTTCCAATTTTTGTATAATACTGTAATAACTATAGAATTTTGAAATAAAGATGATATTCCTTTTAAAAGGAGGTTGATTAATCACGAGAGAATATCTTGATTTAAAGAAAACATAAAAAAACATAGATTGGAGTGAAGTATATAAAACAGAAGATGTTAACCTTTTCTATGATATTTTTATTACTTCAATTTCAAAGTTGTATAATACATGTATCCCATTAGAAAATCATGCCTCAAAACAGAGACAGAAAAAACTATCCTATAGGTATCTTAAATCTGTAAAAAGAAAACATACGCTGTACTGTAAGTATTTAAGATTTTCTAGTCTAAGGAACAAAGTTAAGTACTCCAACTACAAAAAACAAACTTATCAATGTGATGGTAGCTCAAATAGCAAACATTCAGATTAGATTTACATTATATTAGTTTCTCTACACAACTGATAAATACGCCACTCGATTTGCCAGCATTTAAGACTTTCCATCTATTTAGATATATTCATGTTTAAGCTGTTCAATATTTGGTCACAGTTATCTGCCATGCAGTTTACCAGTATTGTAGCAGCAAAAAATGTATATAAAACATGCATTGTTTTCTTCATCTTTTTGTAAATATCTTACATTCAGATTAGATTTAAATTATATTTGTATCATTTACACAACGGGCGCCAATTGGTTTGCCAGCGTTGAAGACAATCCATTTATTGAGGTATTCATGTATGATCCAATATTGGTTCACGTAAATTTCACCAGTGATTAGCAAACTATTTTAAAACAAAAATCAATGTTTTTATTTTTTCTTTCTTTTGTGTTTATGTCTTTAATACACTCACACCTAATACTACATTTAAAAGATGGGTATATATATTTGCCAATCAGTTTGACAGCCAGCATTTAGACAGAGATATTCATGCATAATAGTTATTGATACATGTACCAGTATTACCTTTGAATCCGAAATCCTCTATATGAAATGCTAGCAAAGTTTTGTTAGTATGACAATTATGCTTTGTTAATACATGTATGTTTTAGTAGTTTTGTAGGCTTTTTTAAAATTTGTTTATTAATGTATCACATTCACCATTTGGGTGTACACTGTGTTTGATATTTTATGAAATAAAGTGTTCAAACATTTAAAACTGAAATTGAAATTTGTATTCATTTTATACCGGTATATATATATATATTATATATATATATTTATAATGTTCCAAATAAAATTTAAAAATTGTATTTATTTTCCCCCTATTTTTTTCTTTATTTTATTCATTTTTTACTTGGGATGTGACTTGTGCTCTACTTATTTCACAATGACTCCTGAGTTACCCCACTTCCAACAAAACCCAAACCAAATATCCAATCCTTTAATCCTAACTTATCAACTCACCTTTCTGTGTATATCTACCATATTCCATGTGATTTGAAAGTTTTTGATGTCTGCGTAACTGAGTAAAGCATCTTCCTCGTTAGAGTAGAAGAGAGAGAAATTCTCCATGATGATACCTGAGCAAGGGTTAAAGAGAGAGTATCAAACTATTTAAGGTTGCTCAAGCGCGAGTATATGGAGGGCAGCACACTGACGTATACACAGGACCATTATACCCATTCATGCCACGTTCATGCCACTGTTTGCTCTCACCATTATGATCTTTAGATATTATATTTTCCTTCAATAATGAATTATCCAACATTGTAAATTCTGTAGATTTGTGACCATGATTTGTACGTCCCTTAAGAGACCTATGCCAGTTAATGGTGAGCTCTAGAGCAAACAGTGGCATGAACGGCCTGCCGTAGTTAAGTCCAACTTAAAGTCGATCTTAGTCTTTGTGAAATGCTCCCCTGGTCCATTATGATCTGACGTTTGTTTCAGCCAATGTACAATGGATTGACAACAATTTGAGTTTAATACAATCAATGACATACTTTTGACATTCTATCACAACAAGGTGACTTTGGATTATACCATCATATCTTCCTGTGTTTCACAACACAACACTATTAATACATTATTAATACAAAACAAAATAACAAAATACCTGGGACAAACACGGTCGTAGGTTTTAATCATAATCACCCCTTCACAAGCGAGTGTTCTGCTCACAATTAACATACATGAATATGTATTGGGTTCGTAACAATTCCAATTTCTAGATTGATGACGATGATGCACACGTAAATAAAGAGTATACTGGACCTACCAACAAGAAGATTGATAACGATGTAAGCTATGAGGACATAGAAAGAACAAAAGTAGACCATGGATGCAATGCTGTTGCCGCAATCGGTCTCCCAATAATTCTCTCCTCTCTTACTGCAATGGGGCTCACTTATCTGGAGGATAAATAAACATACTGATGTATCAAGAGTGTATCTCACAAATATAATGCATACACAAGTCTAAGGTTCATGCTTCTATTCCTAATGATCATCATATTCAAACCACAATGAAAAGTATTAATAAATGCTAGCCCTTGTTATTGTTGGACGGACATATTCAACAGATTCCGCAAGATTAAAATGAAGAGGCATCGGAGGGCATACATGCCAACATTTGAAAATCAGAAATCTGTACAAATTATGCTATTTTCAAAAAAAAGAGGAACAATCCTAACTCTCCTATTCAATAATACAGACAAATTTGTACAGGAAGAGGAACACCTGCATTAAAATGATAATTATCTTCTCCCAAAAAGAGGAATGTTCCTCTTTAATCTGAACAGTTGGCATGTATGGGAGGGGTCATAAAATGAAATTGTGAAAACAAATGGCTCATGGTACAACATTACTACAGTGTACAATGGCTTAATTATACTGTTGACTTCGCTTTCAAATCAAGTCAATATTGTTCTTTAAACATTCTACCACTGTGCATGCACTTCTCACTTTTATTAACCAATTACTTCTAAAATAAAATAAAAACATTTACAAGAGAATTCAAGAGGACCGAGTAAAATACAATCATATCAGACTTCATCCATTTGGTCAATTGATCACAACTAAGCTAAGCTCATTTCACTCCCTTGTTCTAATATCAGTGTTCTGACAGAACTCTCCTACATGTAATTGTTCAAACGATATATACCTTATGGCTTTACTGAATGGTTACCTGACACTGGTACCTAGGTCGCAAGGTCCCTACGTACAAGACTGAAACCAATGCAAGTCTCCTGTTCTGGTACCAACTTACTATAAAATCTATAATTAATAAAAGCTAGACAATCAAATTTTCTAAGCATTAAGGTATATAGCTCATCCAGTTTAATATTATATATATATATATTACTGCTATGAGAGGCATAGCGGTTTATATAGGCTCAAGGGGACGTTGCATCCTGCTATGACCCCGAGGCACGCCTCTTATGAACATATGGACATAGGGACATCCTTGAAAAAATGCAAGTCAGCTAGTGCATCTCATTTCCAAAATTCCACTACTTTCATGAAAGACAAATCACGTACGTACCATACAGTCATGCATGATCTTATTCCAGTCTTCACCAGTCACAATCCTGAACAGTGTTGCCATGGCATTGGGGGCATTCTCAAAGTTAGCATGTCTGTATCAATGAAAAGATTGGATAATGCAGAAAAATGATTTATTTATTTAATTATTTGATTTCCAGGCAAGATAATAATAATACACAGAAAACTTCACAGGGTTGACAAAATGATATAACATTAACAGTATGATATTTAGCACCAGCCAATGCCTGGGGATGACCTAAAAGAATTTTAAAAATCTGTTGAGAAGCTCTCCACATTGGCTGGTGCATACATAAACAAATATAAAGATATGAATGTGGAACTAAAATTAACCCTCATATTAGGCACATGTGAGGGAGATCAGAAGTAAATAAATATGTCATACAGTAGTTTCTAAAGTAAGAGGTCTCCAAAATAGTATTTTCTATTTAAATTGCTTGTCAATTTCAAAAGGGAGTTGCAAGGATTTGCATGTAGCGAAAATCTCAAAACTTGAAAAAGGGCATAAATGTTTTTTTAAAAAAATCATCATTGAAAACTTTCCTAAAAGTATGGTGGCAAAGAAATTAAATATGAGCAAACTTACAATCATTTGTGATTTGGTGTTTACAAAATGAAGGCTTCATTAGTGAGGAAGAATACCTCCCATAGACATCGTAGATGTATTAAGCGCTACATAAAAGCGGGATAATATTATTGTTATTATTATTGATTGGATTATATGAGAAGGCTTTAATTAGCTCAGTCTGTTTTGAAGACCACAGGCCACTGTTTTATTGCTCACCTGCCCAAGTGTTCCCCATACTTGACCTTGCCGAAGAGGACGACACCGAGGAAAGCATAGAAGGTGATCAGGAGGAACAGCCCGACGATGATGAAGAAAGACTTCCCGCAGGACACCACGATCGTCATCATCAGCATCTTCAGTGTGGGCTAAAACATGAACAAAATAATAATAATGATAATAATAATTGATTCTTATTAAGCCCTTTATTTACAGAATACTGATCAGGGCCCCGTCTTACAAAAAGTTAATATCAATTGCAACTATGTACATAAGAGATGGGAGATTGCAAACTTGCGATTGATTGGAGGACTTACGATTGATTTGGATCAATCGCAACTCTTTGTAAGGCTCTTTGTAAAATTAAAACTAGATGGAATTTTGACTGCGCGCAGTCGAAAATGATGCCTCCGCCATAGAGCAATTTAAACAAGTTTAGAGTTTAAATCTCCAGTGATTCTTGAGATATCATGATAACAATCTCAATGTATGGAATTTCATAAGTTGACCTCTGTGACCCTTGACCTTTGACCTACGTGCTCCAAAATCTAATCAGATCGTCTTCCTATGGTGATACATACTATCCTTAAGTTTGAAGTTTTTACATCTCCAGTGGTTCTTGAGATATCATGATAACAATCTCAATGTATGGAATTTCATAAGTTGACCTCTATGACCCTTGACCTTTGACCTACGTGCTCCAAAATGTAATCAGATTGTTTTCCTATAGTGATACACACTATCACTAAGTTTGAAGTTTAAATCTCCAGTGGTTCTTGAGATATCATGATAACAATCTCAATGTATGGAATTTCATAAGTTGACCTCTGTGACCCTTGACCTTTGACATACGTGCTCCAAAATCTAATCAGATCGTCTTCCTATGGTGATACATACTATCCTTAAGTTTGAAGTTTAAATCTCAAATGGTTCTTGAGATATCGCGCTAACAAACTCAATACAAGGAATTTCATAAGTTGACCTCTGTGACCTGTGACCTTTGACCTACGTACTCCAAAATCTAATCAGATCGTCTTCCTATGGTGATAAATACTATTCCCGAGTCTTAAGTTTAAATCTTAAATGGTTCTTGAGATATTGTGATAACGGTCAAACGGGACGGACGTACGGACGGACGTACGGACGGACAACCCGAAAACATGATGCCTCCGGCACCACCTTCGGTGGCGGAGGCATAAAAACTTTTACCAAATATTTTCAAAGATGCTAACGGCTTTCCCTAATTGTTAAGTCCAACTTAAAGATAAACTCAACTTAGGATCTTTGTGAAACACCCCCTAGGAACAGTGAGAGAGGATATACTTACATGTTTGCCTGTGATGGTGAAGAATCGGAAGAGAACTGTTGCTGCTCCAAACGCAAAGCTGGTATTATTCTATACCGCAAGAGAAGATTTAAAAAGCAAGATGTAAAGAACAGCACAAAAACTGACCTTATTAATGTTTTCTGCTACTAAATAGCATCACTAAATATGAATTGGGCAATACCTTCAGAATTAAAGTAAATAGATCTTTGACTGCGCGCAGTCGAAAATGATGCCTCCGCCAAAGAGCGATTTTACAAACCAAAAACAGAAACAATTTTTAAAATTCAAGTTTGATTATAATCCATTATAGGTTCTCAGAATATCGTGATTACAACCTATTTTTCATATTTACATGTATGACCCTTCGATCTTTGACCTCATGACCCCAAAATCCAACCAGTTCCAAGGCTCATCGAGATACATACACGTCTTGGGAGTATGATGGTAATCTGTCTATCGGTTCTAATGATTATGCGATCACAATCTATTTTTGCATACATAATGAGCCCCATGACCTTTGACCTCATAACCCCAAAATCTAATCAGATCATTGGCTCTGCAAGATAGAGAAACTGGTCAAACTGGTGAAATGGAGAATGAATGTATGTTTGATGGAAAAACTGACCATATTGTTAAAGTGAAGAATAAGCTATTTTTGCATACATAATGAGCCCAATGACCCTTGACCTCATGACCCCAAAATCTAATCAGTTCATTGGCTCTGCAAGATAGAGAAACTGGTCAAACTGGTGAAATGAAGAATGAATGTATGTATGATGGAAAAACTGACCATATTGGTGAAGTGAAGAATAAGCTATTTTTGCATACATAATGAGCCCCATGACCTTTGACCATATGACCCCAAAATTGGCTCTGCAAGATAGAAAAACTTACCATATTGGTGAAGTGAAGAATAAGCCAAGCCACGCCCATCAAAGTGACCAGGAGATCATATCTATTACGTCTGCTATGCCAGTATCCAATAGGGCTCAATGAGATGCACTTTAAGATGACTTCCAGGACGAACATGAGAGTGAGGACAACCGAGATGTAGGCTAGGACCGTGGCTGTTTCATCATCCTCCCACTGTATGAATGACAAAGAAATATCATCATTATCTTGACTTCCAGGACGAACATGCATGGTTGATTGTCAACGAAACAGAGTTAAGTCTTTTGTCAATTCTGCTTGTTGCTACGGCAGGCAGCCAGTGAAAACGAACTTTTCAAATCAAATTATGGAAATGCAAGCATCACTTTAAACAAACAGAACTTTGTTATTCCTTGCTAATTTTGCTTGATTGACGTGTCATATGAAAGGGCAGAAACTGAACTTTCTAGAAATGTGATTTTCTCTTTGTAATTCAGATACCGACCGCCAAATTACTTTTTGGTTCCCTCTCTTCAAATAGATTTTAATCACTTATGCGTGAAATATGCATCATATGAGTTGCATCAAATGAAAGAGGAGGCTCTAGGCTATACAAATATGTGTAATTCATTAATTATAATTGTGATTAAGTTATAATAAAACACCAATAATTCTTGGTTTTCTTTTTTTCTGGGATGCACTGTATATTAATATCATGCAAAACTAAACAGACAGTGATCTAGCCCTACGAGGGATCTTACCTTGGATGAGAGAAGAAAGAAGTTGACCAGAACCAAGAATGCAATGAATCGCTTGAAGTACTTGTGCTGTGACAGGTCATACAGCTTGGCACGGAAACGAGAACGATCTGTTCAAAGAAAACCACAAATATCAGCAAATACCTTGCAAAAATTACATCCATATCGAGGGAGAAGAGGAAATGATTGTACACACAAAAAATTGTACATATCATTGTATCAATTAGACATTAAAAGCTAGGGGCTCAAATATATTTGATTTACGTCAATTTAACGTCAATTAAAAGCTTTACAAATTACTAAGCAATGGGAACGACTGATGATTTAGCTGTACATATAGTGAAACCTGCTTTAGAAACCAACTTTATACAAAGACCCCCTGTCTATAAAGACCACATTTTTAGTTTCCTGTGACAACCATTTCTCATAGAAACATATATACTAAGGGAACCTGTACATAAAGACCACCTGCCTATAAAGACCACTTTTCTTATCACCCTTGAATGGTCTTTCTATACAGGTTTCATTGTATTAGCTCCATCTGAAGTGATAGTCTTATGAGGCCTTGATGGTAGGAAAAAGGGAGAGTCTTACCAGGTCTTGGTGGCAAATGAAGAGGTTGGGCAAGTTGAAGTCTTCCTTTAAGATCCTGCCATCTTCTCTGGTCGATGGTTAGCAGAGTGGTTCCCTGGAAACAATTTAAAGGTAAAGATCAGTTTTGAAACGCCCCCCTCTCAAAAAAATGAAATGCAAGCTCTTATTACCAATCATATGCATAAATGCCAACATTTGAAAATCAGAAATCTGTACAAATTATGCTATTTTCAAAAAAAAGAGGAACAATCCTAACTCTCCTATTCAATACTACAGACAAATTTGTACAGGAAGAGGAACACCTGCATTAAAATGATAATTATCTTCTCCCAAAAAGAGGAATGTTCCTCTTTAATCTGAACAGTTGGCATGTATGCATATGAAAGAATATGTTTTGACTAATATGTGATGATACAAATTTCACCGGGAAACGGCCTAATAATTGATATACATATATTATTATTATTATTATATCTATTTGGACCTGATAGATATCGTGCATGGGTCGCGTAGTCCCATATCCATCTTTCTATGTACAGTGCTTGTAACTTTACCAACCGGGCCAAATTTCTTATCATTTTGATGATTCCAGAACCTTGCAGTACACACCAATACTTATATACTAGATGATCAACCTTTTCTGATCGATTCCACAACGTTTCTTTCACAATGCAATGGCATGACCAGAATTGGCCTTTACCTTTAAAGACATCAGAAAGAAATAAGATTGACGGTTGGGCAGTGTTAACAAGGCAGCTTCATTAATGCTTAGGCATTGTTATCTATATAGAGGGAGCAAGCAGCTACAAGTAGTACAGTGGGGTTTTAATATTCATCATAGTCAACACCATTATCACCATCATCATCATTATCATTATTATTCTATCATTCCCCTCATCATCATCTTCATCATCACCAACAATCATCATTATCAATATCATTAGCATCATCATCATCATCATCTTAATATTCATCATAGTCAACGTACACCATGATCACCATCATCATCATCATCATCATCATCACCTTCATCGTCATCATTTCATCTTATCATCATCATCATCATCATCACCTTATTATTATTACCTTGTTTTCAAAGTAGTTTGAGATGACCACACCAACGAAGAGAGTAAGTCCAATCATACAGCCAATGAAGACAAAGATGTGTATGTACAACGTATGCCACTGTCAAATCAAACAAATATCACACAATCACTTATACAATAAGGCACTATCATATCAACAAAGCATAGTATACATACGTATAGCACTGAAAATATCTTATATAGAGTACAGTGTATATAGATTTACTTACATTATTTTTTTAAACCTTGCCTTCAATTTATTGTTTGCTGCCAAAGAACCTTTCTTTATAAGATATTCTTTTGACTGTCTTAGTTGTAAAATATATTTGTACTATTTTTCGGTATTTCTTCCATGACCCATAAAACAAACCTTTCAACCTTATTTTAAAAATTAAAATTATATGACAAAATTGCTCACGTCTAATCAAATGCCACTATTTCAGTAGCTTATAACAGCTATTGTAACTTGTTATTGATAACGAGTTTAATGAAACAAGACCCTGGACTGGCATGAAATGATCATTAAACCACATAAATACATGTCTTGAGGTTATGCAACAGCTACAATACAGACCGAGACTTTTAACTACTTGTATTTCAAGTGAGTATCCCAACCTTTGAGGCACAGAGAGAGATAGAGCATTTCAATTCAATTCAATTCATATTTATTTCATTTCCAACAGAAAGATAAACAAAGGTATTACACTTTTTTTCATACATAATTCATTTTTTCTGTTAACTATACAAATACACTTTGCACATAATAAAATTATTACAAGAAATTCTAAATTTCTGAGGAAATGGGAGGATCCACTAAAAAACAGTGCTTGTAGTTTGAGGATCCCCCAGAAAAATATATAATTGTTTCAAATTTTGCCTATGAAGACTTGGAAAACAAAAGACAATATTAGAAAACAACAAACAACCACGAAACAACGAGGAGAAGTAAAACAGAAAAGAAGAAGGAAAAGGGAAAAGGGGTAAGAAGGAAGAAGGAAGAATGACTTACCATGTTGGTCTGATTAATGATGATGTCTCTAACCTCCAACCATCCTTCTAAAGAGAGCACTTCAAACAATGCCAATAGGGCGTTACCCAAGTTGTCAAAATTAAAGTTGCGTGGGTTGGCCCTGTAAAAATACAAGTACCGTATACACTGATGAAAGTCAAACCTGCTTTAGTGACCACCTGTCTACAAAGACCACATTTTTTGTTTCCCTTGAAAAATGGTTTCTCATTGAAACTAAAGGAACCTGTACATAAAGACCACCTGCCTATAAAGACCACTTTCCTTGTTGCCCTTGGGTGGTCTTTATAGACAGGTTTCACTGTAGCTCATACAGACATTCTCTTTTAAATTTTTTTTCAAAGCAGACATACAGTTAAGAATTAAATTATTCATACCCCTTGTTAATTTGATCTTTTGGATTGTTGTTTTTGTAACTCAAGAATGAAAGGTGGACTGGTTGAATTAGAGCCTTTGTTAAATACTCATATATATATAAGCTTTAATATGTCACATTCTCAAGAAACATAAATCAGGATAAATACATTTTTCACATACTTAAACAATTACCAAATTTGGTAAGGGTATTGATACATAGTTAAGTTCCTAGCTGTTCATCAATCAACTTCATCAATGAAAAGAGAGGAAAGTATTGGAGCTTTTTTGCGATATATGAAGCTACATCATATTTTTTTAAACCAATTTGTCTGTGGCTACTTTACTAAACTCTTAGAACTTTTTTTTGTTGTACCTATTATTCTCTTTTTTCGGGCCAGGGGTGAAATTACACAAAATGAGCCAGTGAAACTGTTTATAAAGACAATTCAAGGGAGGCCCAAAAAGTGGACTTTATGTACAGGTTCCTTCAGAACATGTTCCAATGAGAAACCATGTTCAAGGGAGACCCCCCAAAAAGTGGTCTTTGCAGACGGGTGGTCTTTCTATAGAGATGGTCCCTATTAAAAGGAAGTTTGACTGTATATATTACTGTTTTTAAAGCCCCACTGTACTACTTGCTACTTGCGCCCTCTGTATAGCAAACAATGCCTAATCAGTGCCTGTTGGTCCCCCATAATCCCCTTTTTCTTATGTTAATTGAGAGCTGATTTGATGGGATAGCCCCCTGTCAGTGACCTTTCAGGGAGCCCTAATCCCCCTTGGCCAAACTAGCACAGACTGGCTTTAAGATGATCAATCCAGGAGGAGGGTGATAACTTACCAAACTCTAGGAACCAAGAAAGTAGGGAGTTCGTCTTCTGGTGATCTGGGTTTGTGCGTCTTCACCACACTCACCATGATCCGGAATTCTCCAACACAGTCACGCTGAAATCAAAAGGATAATGTTAAAGGGCTAGTTGAGTTTTGTTGCAAATAATTTGTTTGTGAGATCATAACAAAAACTGGGTGTCAAATTTTAAAGAATATACAATTTAAATGACAAAATCATCTTTATTTGATCAGAATCGGTTCAGAGTTGGCTGAAAATTACATTCATTGCAATTTTAGGTTCTAAAAGGGCACTAGAAATGTTATAGATAAGAATAAGAGCAATAGCCATGCACTTTTGAAGGCATTTGCGGTCTTAAACAAGAACTCAACTATCCCTTTAATTGCAGTCTTGCCTCTTATGTGCAAATTTAGGGGAAAAATAAGGCAATTGCCGGATTGTGTCTTGCCTGCCAATGGTACGTGATCAAATTATATGAATGCACCCAAAGAGCATCTCTGACTCGAGTTTGGGTTTCATTTGGAACAATGAATGCAAAGTTATATTTTGCTAACAGTTGCCATGATTGTGTATAAAAAATATTGGTGGCAAACTCATCCATTATAGTATATTCATCTATACATAATTCAGCTGTACACAACTGGTATCAAGTTTAATCGGATCAAACACCACCGATCCCTCGTGGCGGGCGGGTTTCTGGTCGGGTTAAAATCTAAGGCGCTACACAGAGACAACATATACTAGCTAACTTGTACAGATGAATAAACACAGATATTGATCATTTTGAAATTCTTCATTCTTACCTCTTCTGTAATGTTGGGGTCATTACACTTGGCCAATCTGGTTGCAAAGATCTGAACACCATAGCTGGCAAAGACAAAGATGAGAGCAAGGAGAAGAACCGAGACAAGGAAGATTTCTTTGAAGCTACGCAGGAGCTCGTAGAACAACTTCCGAAGATGGGGAACGAGAGCAAAGATGCGTAGTGGACGACAGCATCGGAGTACAAGAAATACCTGGAAGAAAATAAGTTGTCTCGTTCAAAAGTTTGAAAATTTTACTGGGCCCAAATGCTAAGGTTGTGAGTTTGAGCCCTGGCACACTGCTAATAGTACCAATTACCTTAGTAATACTAATATCAAGATTTGTCACTATGTATCAAGAATAGAGATGGGGCACT
This sequence comes from Strongylocentrotus purpuratus, assembly GCF_000002235.5. Classification (NCBI taxonomy): domain Eukaryota; kingdom Metazoa; phylum Echinodermata; class Echinoidea; order Camarodonta; family Strongylocentrotidae; genus Strongylocentrotus; species Strongylocentrotus purpuratus. Next base: position 15,869,478 of record NW_022145597.1, on the reverse strand, counting down.
TATTATTGGTTTTGATTGAAGCCCCGTCTTACAAAAGAGTTGATATCAATTGCAACTACAGTATGTGCATAAGAGATAGCAGAATGCAAACTTGCGATTGATTTGGATCAAACGCAATTCTTTGTAAGACAGGCTCTGGTCACATCTAATAAGAGAAACATGATTGAAAGGCGAGAAACATGATTGAAAGGCAAAAATTAAAAGAAAGAGAGAAACATGATTGATGGAGCTTACATGAGCTAGAGAGGCAGGCTGTACGTTCTTAGGCATCCAAAAGAGGAAGATAACACTGATGAGATAGATGAACACATCCAAGAACCCTCCAACATCTCGTATCAGAGCTTTAGGTGTGAAGAACAGACCATCAGCTAGAATCTGAAGAGGAGAAAAGATTATGATTTAATCTTAAAGTGGGACTGCACTACTGGTAGCTACTTGCGCCCTCTATATAGCCCAAAACCCTTAAGTGGTATCGGTTGATCCCCCATGGTCCCCTTTTTCTTATGTTAATCGAGAGCTGATTTGAGAAAACCGCCTGCCATTGACCACGCAGGGAGGTCTAATCCCTCCTGGCCAAACTAGTGCAGATACACTTTAAGAGATTTAATCCAACTACTGTTTGATCGCATTCTGAATGTCAATTGTTAGGGGATGTGTAAAATAAACGCATTCCGTATCGTTCAGTCAAGTTCTGAATGCTTTCCTCAGCTGGATGAATAATAGTTGAATGCATTATAAATGCCAGTTGGGGGGTGTGTATATACTGAACGCGTTTTCCAGAGCGTTCAGTCAAGTTCTAAACGCGTTCCCAAGCTAGATCAATAACAGTTGAACAAATTTGAACAGCCTACTCAATGATAGTTGAACGCATTCTGAATACCAATTGGGGGATATGTATACTGAACGCATTCCGGAGCATTTGGTCAAGTTCTGAACGCGTTCCCCAGCCGGATCAATAATAGTTGAACGCATTCTGAACGCCAATTGGGGATGTGTATACTGAATGCGTTCCGGAGCGTTCGGTCAAGTTCTGAATGCGTTCCCCAGCTGGATCCATAATAGTTGAACACCTTCGAACGGCCCAAACAATAATAGACTTTTGACCATTGACCTACTAACCCCAAAATCTTATCTGATCATCTACCTATGCTGAGACATATTATGAACAAGTTTAAGCCTCATATCTCGAGTGGTTCTTGAGATATTGTGCTAACGATGCCAAAACCTGGAATTTCATAAGTTTACCTCTGTGACCTTTGACATAGTTACTCCAAGATCTAATCAGATTTTCTTCCTATGGTGATACATACTTTCAAGTTTGAAGTTTATAACTCAACTGAAAGCGGGACAGACGGACGGACAACGGACGGAGGTACAAAAGCGTTACCAAATACCTTTTGGATTGGATTGGGAGGCAAAATGTCAATGTTTCTAACATGGAGAACATAATTTGATGAAGTTTTACCTTTAAAATCATCTCTGATCCCATGAAAATGACAAAGATATATTCTGCGATGACAAGCACTTTATTATCCATCACTCTGTTAACTGGACTCTCGTACATCATAGAGATACAGGTTGCAGTAGTCACCACGATGGAACACCAAGTCATGTACGTCACCATCGCCACAAAATCACTGTAAATGAAATCATTATCAGGCAAGGAAATTAATATTCTAATACAATTTTTAAAAACTCATGTTTAACTCAATACTACACGTGATCAATTTCTAATAAAGTTTACAAATGTTACTCAAATGTGATTATTTTATTAGTGTACACCTTTATAACTCAGTCAAACTAACATCTAACTGATATCAGAACAAAATAGACAACGTCAAATGTATCACCTTGAATGGCCGAAAATCATGGGGTCAGTTTGGTCGTGTAACACAGATATTACATTTAAAATAAAAGATCCATGATTTTTTTAACTGATGATTTAGAAGTAAATGACAGAAATCATTTTGCATATCAAAAATGCTACCTGTTTTAACACATGTTGCTTTGTTAAACAAGATTATTTATGAAGGTATAAAGAACTACATTAAAGAAGTTTGAGGGCAGCATACTCACTGGATCTCCTGATATCTCCTCTTGATGACCATGCCTGACTCATCAGTATGGGTACTGTGGAAGAGAAAGAGAAATAGAGAGAGAGAGAGAGAAAGAAACAGACATAGAGTGAAAGAGAGACAAAGAGACATGAACAGACATAGAGTGATAGAGAGAGAGAGAGACAAAGAGAGACAGAAATGACATAGAAAGAGAAGGAAAAGAGGGATAGAGAAAGAGAAGGAAAAGAGGGATAGAGAAAGAGGAAGAGAGAGAAAAAGATAGAGAGGCATATAAAAGATAAAGAAACAGAGAACATGAGACACAGATTGAATGACAAAGGAAAGAGAGAGAGAGAGAGAGAGAGAGAGAGAGAGAGAGAGGCAAAGTGAGAAGAGGAAAAAAGCCCAAGATGAAAGATATAAGTAAGATAAATAGTGAAAGATAGAGTTGTAGAATAATTAAAGGCATTTAGATTACACAGATGCCTTATAGTTAATCATACCTTCAAGGCTTAACATAAAAATCCATATCACTTCAAAACAAAGCAACTACTTATTATTACAGCCCAAATCAATTGCTACTTTATTAATTATTAGATTTGAAAATCTTGATAGTATTAAAAAGGCAAAATTTTACACATGTACACCTGATTTTTAGTCTAAAATGTAAACAAATAAAATGTTGGTCCATCTAATTAAACAATGTATCAAATTTAAGATGTAACATTGAATGAGTTTGATACATTCTTCTTCTGGTTTGATTCAATTTGATGGAAGTATTTAGTATTAAACGTCAAGCGTGGAAGGTCTCAGAACTTTCTTAACAATGTAAATAAAAAGTTGAACTTACGCGTTGTATCTAGCATAGACGATTCCCGTACAGAATTTCCTCAACTTACTCTCCCGTCCGACAGCAAAGAGGGGCATATCAAAGTACGGATGGTTCTCTCTCAGATCCTCTTCTTTGGCATTCCTATCAAAGTGAATATTAGATTGTTGCTATCATTAATACAATATGTTAACTTTCCAGGAATTTACATGTCATGTTAATTTCTTTAGTAATGTTAGTAATGTTTGATTTTCTTGGTAATTTCAGTATGTTAATTCCATTAGTAACATTGATTTTTCTAGATTTCTGTACAGTGCTTTGAAACTTTTATGTCACAAGTGCTATATAAATTTTTCGTATTATTATTATAATCATTTAATATCATTAAATGCATGAAAATGTTTAGATCGCTCAGAAAATGTAGAGGCTTGTCTGAATAGTCTGAATAGACCACTTCACGGTTAGCACATTACTGCAATGACCCCGAATATCCACAGATCTTCAAAACATGAAAAGGTCCCACTCTGTACATTGTGAAATAATCACTCCTACAGCGATGGAGGTGCTACATAATATAGCCTTTTTTTTCCCCCTTTTGAAAAAATACTTCCACCTGTGTATCATGGAGTGCACTGAATGTGTAAGAATGAATAACGATTACATAACTTTCATGAGCACGTATCCAGTATTTCGTCTCCGTGTGTTTCACAATTTGTTCTGCAATGACCTTGGTCTGCTCATGCTCAGACTGCAACCGTGAACTCGCTTATTAGGCTAAATAGTCACGATACTGTCATTCAGATATCCAGATTAAGTGTTTTTTTATACATCAACATCAACAAACATTGCCATCCAACATTCCAGGCATGGCCTTTAATACTTGCCATTTTATAATTTGCTATCAGGCATGGCCTTATACTTGCCATTTCATGATTTGCGATAAAGCTATCTCAATGACAAACCTTCACCTGAGGACCAGAATCAAAGACCAGAGGTAAGTGTTGGCAAAATTCAATCACCTTTTGGTTCGTTTGTCTGCAGCAATCACAACAACTGAGACCAGTCACTGTCACATGTACATCACTCTTACAGATTAATCATATTTTCCTAAAGGGTATAACACATACTGATACGTGCATATTCTTTAAAATATGAAGATATATCATAAAATTCTGACTGTGGTATTACAAACCTTTTCTGTACAGCTTGCTGTTTTCTCTCTTGAATGACCTTGATGTTGAAGGACACATTCCTGTTGGCGATGTCACTGTTGTCTTTGATGGATTCCATGGGCTTGTGCCCCCTGATGGAACCTCTCAATGCCCTGTACCAGTAAGATGGAAACAGCAGAACCCAAGTAAAGCATATGTCTAATGATCGACCCTCTCAATACCTGATACCAGTAAGATGGATACAATAGAACCCACATAAAACTTATGATAGACAATCCTAATACCCCATACCAGTAAGGTGGAACCATTAGAACCCATGTAGTACATACATGTATGTCTTATGATAGACCCTCTCAATACCCTATACCAGTAAAGCAGATATAATAGAACCCACATATGACTTATAAAAGAATCTCTCAATGCCCTGTACCAGTAAGATGGAAATAATAGAGCCCAAGTAAAGCATATGTCCAATGATAGACCCTCTCAATGCCCTGTACCAGTAAGATGGAAACAGACCCACTCAATGAATGTCTTTTGATAAACCCTCTAGATGCCCTATACCTATAAGGTAGAAACGATATGACCCATGTAATGCATATCTTATGATAGTTCATCTCAATACCTTATACCAGTTAGATGAAAACGAAAGAACCCATGTAATGCATATGTCTTATGATAGACCCTCTTAATACCTTATACCAGTAAGATTGATACAATGGAGCCCACATATGACTATTGATACACCCTCTCAATACCTTATACCAGTTAAATGGAAACAAAAGCGACGTAGTGCTTATGTCTTACGATAGACCCTCTTAATACCCTATACTAGTAAGATGGAAATAATAGAACCCATGTAATGGATATGTCTTATGATAGGTCTCTCAATACCCTATACCAATGACATGGATATAATAGAACCCACATGTGACTTATAAAAGAACCTCTCAATTCCGTATACCAGTTTCATGGATAAAATAGAACCCACATAAGTCTTATGATAAACACTCGCAATGCCTATACCAGTGAGATGGAAACATTGGAACCCACGTAACGCATATGTCTTTAAAAGGATAGCCCTCTCAATACCCTATACCCATAAGGTGGAAACAAAACCCCAAGTAAAAAATATGTCTATTATGATAGACCCTCTCAATACCCTATACCAGTAAAATGGATACAATAGAACCCATATATGACTTATAATAGACCCTCTCAATACCCAATACCAGTAAAATGGACCCTGTAGAACCCAAGTAATGCATATGCTTACAATAAATGCTCTCAATACCTTATACCAGTTAAATAGAAACAACAGAACCCACATATATGAATGACTTATGATAGACCCTCTCAATACCCCCATACCAGTAAGATGGAAACAGAACCAAAATAATGCATATGTTTTTATGTTAGTCCCTCTCAATACCCTATACCAGTAAGATGAACCCTACAGAACCAACATAATGGATTTTTCGTAATGATAGACCTTCTCAAATACCTATTCCGGTAAGATGGAAACAATAGAACCCCCTTAGTGCATATGAAATATGATAGATCCTCTCAATACCCTATACTGCATGTCTTATGATAGACCCTCTATAGAAATCTGAACTTGCTTTCTATACCAGTAATCACATTGAAAATTCTTATGTATAAATTTTGTAATCTGGTGCTCGTTTGGAAAACATTTCTGATATAGACTACAAATCAAAATTCCTGAAACAAATTTGAGCAAAATACTAAACTAAATACTTTTGGTAATGTCATTTATGATTCATATTCTTAATTTTTTTCATTTTATTTTCTATTTACAATGATCCCAAGCTTTTTTGCACAATAGAGTAACACCAGCTCTTTTGAAAATATTGTGCTTTTTTTTATCATGCTTAAATAAAAATGTATAGTTTGTCACATTTGCTACTCTTTTTAAATTGTACTTTTTCAAAATTTGCAAATAAAAATCCATTTTCAATTTTGGGATACCCCTGGACTTGAGACAATGGGTATTTAAATCTAAGTTATACTCACAGTTTTACCAGTAATCTTTCAAAAATGTAAAAGTTAGTTAATAGTTAGTGAGGTCTGAGGGAGATGAACCATGGGAAACTCTTTCCAAAACAATTAAAAACAAGGGGTTAGAAGCTGGGTTATCCTATTCCATTTCTGAATTGTTATTGACTAATATCTGGCGTGATGATTAATTTGGGCCTTATCCTTTTAATAGTTTGAAAGCCACTTCTATCAAAGCTACAGCACTTCAAACATTACACACATATTTCATGCAGATTGGAATCCTTTGGCTCACTGTTTGAGCGTACAACTTCATATTTCATTGCACCGTAAAACTATTAATATACTCCCTTATATTTTATAGTGGGGAGATACAGATTTTTACGAAACAATTTTTAACATGCATGTCAAATAAAGCTTTAGCCTTTCAGAACAGCTATGCTGTAATTTGGGTAGTTAACCAATGTACTAATGGTTTTCTAATAAAGTCTAATTAAAATACATGTAATTGCTGCAATCAAACAACTGGGTCATATATTTGTTTAATTGACTCATTGCATAGAATTGTACCTTAGCAAAAATTCCCATCATCTTACACGTCATAAATTGTGTTTATTATTAAGTATGAAATAAAAATCTGTACTGAATATTGCAAATGGGAGGTTCAGAGGAATGGTGAAATGAATCACATCTTTGTACAAGGATAGAATGAAAAATAATAAAATAGAATGAAATGAGTAGGAACCAAGCGTGATTACTCTTGGGAGGGAAAATATGAATGTGAGATGATAGGACACATATTTACATATTGGAGAATAATGTAAAAAAGAAAAAATGAGAATGGAATAAAATCTACATGAAAGTGAGAACTTAAGTAAATGCAAACTATTGATAGGGTTACTTTTTTGTTGGTGTGCATGTAGTAGTGAGTAAGATGGAATACATATAACTATGTTTTCCTCATATATATGTGCATTTTTGCTCTTGCAGCAAGTAATATTCAACTCATGAATTTGCAAGGTATTTCTGATGAAGACAACGTCCAACCAAATTCAAGAAAATTTTGCTATGAGATTTAATGGTGTTTGTATCACATTAATTTCTCATGTTTTACAGACATCAAACCATCTGAACAATCTCCTGTGTGTTTTAAGATTTTGTATCAATTTTGGACATTCAATTCCAGAAATAAATTTCTAATTCCAAATAACAATGAAGACAATGTTAACCAAGCTTGAAGTTACTTTAGGGAATATTTGCTATTATTACCCGTATCAGACATCCGAGCTGGTCATTTACAAAACCGTATTGCCCTAGTTTTCACTAGCAGTGGGAACGGAGGGGTATATTCTTTGTATTTTCCTTGGTCTCCTTGCGCGTATTGACTTTGCGTATAGAGAGGAGTGAAAATATACCTTGGTATTTTCCACGGTCTCGCATCCGGGCATCTTGTATTGACCGCGCCGTATTTTGTCATTTTCATTGCGCATCTATTATGCGTACGAGAACCTGTGCACTTTGCGCGCACTCTATTGTGACGTAATAATCACACCAAATGCACACTGTTTGCAGTGTAACGAAAATTGTGTCAAGCCGCGGGATGCACAGTGCTGGTTTGACAAAGTTTGTTCAGTTCTTGAGATTGTCATGGTGGATTTCTGTATTTGCTCTAGATGTCTGATTTGGATAACAATACAAATATTGACTGGCTTTACTTTCGGGGGATATCAGAAATATTGACCGCGCTAAGACCATATTGCCCTCGTCTTTCGACTCGGGGCAATATGATCTGAGCTTGGTCAATATTTCTGATATACCCCTCAAGGCCAGTCAATATTATATAATTATATGAGTGCTTAACAAATCTGTAATTTTATAGTTTTATAAAAAAAGAACAGTGAAAATGGCAGAAAGTTTATATCCATCTATTCTTTGAAAAATAATAAATAAGATAACTAAAAAAAGGAATGAATAAAGTGTATTACCTAATATATACAGTCTATTTTTAGACTAAGCAGCATATTACGTAACATGCACATTGAACATCATGCTTACATTGATCTATCTATAGGACGATCGTGCATCATGCGTAAAAAGACCTCTAGTCCCACTAGGAATCCATGGGGTTGAGGTCGTTTCCGTGGTAACATGCATCCGTGTGTGTGTGTGACCTGTCAAAGGTCATCACGTATAGAACACCAAACAGGACAGCCTGAGGCAACCAATGGAAGGTTTATAGGAAGAAGGGGATAAATACTTGGTAGAATACCGCAAGCGCCTATCACGGCTCCCGTATTCACTCAGCATCCGGCCCCGGACGCCCACTGCACTGAAGCCGAGGCTAACGACTCGCTGGTGAGCTGAATCTCTGCAGCAAAAATTTAAAAAATATCAACAATGGTATTTGGCTTAAAATATCAGTAACAGACTTTATCATTTAAGACTTTATTAACTTGTTTAGAATGAGGCTAAGCTGACTCGAGGTCCATCTTTGGTAAATCACGGTTGAATACAGTCCACTTTTCATATTTCAAGTTGAATTTTCCTTTAATATTGATCTGAATTATTTTGATCTTACAAGAGTACTCTTCTTTAGTACAATTTCTGGCACTGCTTATCAGGAGGTACCTGGCAATGCAAAGACAAAACAAAACTGTACAATACTTCTCAAATATGGGACCAGGTAGAATAAGTGACAGAAGAGAGAGACAGACAGACAGACAGAGAGAGAGAGAGACAGCGAGAGAGAGAGAGAGAGAGAGAGAGAGAGACAGACAGATAGACACAGAGAGAGAGAATAAGACCGAATTTCAATTGAAATACACAATTACAATAAACCAAAAAATGAGACGTCTGTCCAAGATTTCAATAATTTTTGGTTTGGCAATGTGAATTCATCTTGTATAAACAATCAATCCTAAGGCGCTAACCTGACAATACAGTTAACACCTGTCTTCTTCTGTAGCTTTCCTTGTATCTGTGTCGTGAACGCTGGTAGTCTTCTGCTCATCAGGTATAGCGGTGATGTCGGGCAGGCGTATGTGGCTGGAGGAAGTGCTAAAGCTAATAAGGTACCACTGCTCTCTCTGTTAGCAGATCTTTTCAGCAAGCGTTCCATGTCCGTTCCTGTCTCTACAAATTGTCGTATGAAGCTATCTCTGTAGATTTCAAGAAAGTAAGAAAGTATTCCCAATATTCAAACTAGGGCCTAATAATTCAAACACTAAACCTACAGTGTAATCATAACAAGCATAAAAAGAAAGTTATAAGATGGGATTATAGTCAAACTTAAAGCATTATACAAATTTGGACACTCAAAAACCTATATTAGTTTTAGGATATTAAGCTTTAAATACACCATGACAGTGCAGTCAAGCATAGCCCTTAATTAAGAAATAACCCATACTCATGAGAAATATCCCATATTACTGCATATTTTTTCAGACCCCCCCCCCCACACACACACACACACACACACAAAAAAAAGTTACTTGCCATTCAATTTATCAGGTGTCATGTAAATTGCAATACAGTATATTAATGAAAAGTAGATATTCACATTGAAATATGTATACTTCTAGACATTATTTTCTCTTCTCTTTGATTGTCTTTAATATAAGAAAATTCTCCTAGGAACACACAGTCACATATTTTCTAACTACATAGAAATATGACCAATACGGCTTTAACCAATATAAACATACTCACCGTATCTTCGGTAATGTAAACTCTGAAGGGATCTTGGAGAGCATGACCATCTGAGGCTTATCACTGCAAATTAGCAACATAAAGAGAAGGAAAATGAGAAGATCTATGTAATATACAGGATCACGTTTAAGTTATAATATCATGCATTATGATGAGAATATATACGTAGTACAAAGATACATGTAGAAAAGGGGGGAAAAGCTCTCTCCCCTCTAACAATATATTCAATGTTATAAGAGGAAAGCTCCCATTTAAAGAAATTCTATTAAATTAAAAAATAACAAAATTATCTGACTGCTAAAAAAAAATTAGTGCATGCTTGTAAGCAACCAAGGGACCAACTGTAACAGTAATTTATAAGTACTCTCTAAGGAAATTGGTAATGAGGATTAATTGGTTTCTAACCCGGGACCTCCTGGTTACGAGACCACTAAGACATCGTGCCTCACTCTCAACAAAATACAAGATCCACAAACGAGAGGAGGTAGATCAAGAACTAGATGGATGTTCGGCTGCGCGCAGTCGAAAATGATGCCTCCGCCATAGAGTAATTTTTCAAATTTAAGTTTGATAGTAATCCATTCGTCAGTACTAATAAGAAGGCGTTCACAAGCTATTTTTGCATACATAATGAGCCCATGACCTTTGACCTTTGGCCTCATGACCCCAAAATCTACTCAGTTCATTGGCTCTGCAAGATAAATACATGTATTGAGTTTGATGCTAATCTGTCCATTGGTTCTAATGATAATGTGATCATAAGCTATTTTTTAATACATAATGAGCCATAACCTTTGACCCTGTGACCCCAAAATCTTATCAGTTCATTAGCTCTGCCAGATATATACATGGTTTAAGTTTGGCAGGAATCCATCCATCGGTTCTTGAGATAACGCGATCACGAGAACGGGACGTACGTACGGACAACCCGAAAACATAATGCCTCCGGCTACTTCGTAACGGAGGCATAAAAAGCTATAAACCTTATACTTACGGGAACTTTTGAAATACCCTGAGCCTCCGCGGCAAGACCTTAGCCGCTGTATTTTTTTCTGATGCTTTCATCTGTTTCATTCCTTTGAAGTCTTCTCCGAGCTCCAAGTTGTCCAAGATGACAGCAACGAACAAACTGAGCACAATCTAGAGGGTGTATACAACATTAAGATCAAATCATAGTACATAATCGATTGTCTCATTTCACTTTTTCTGTTTTCTGGTTTTATAAAGTGTTCTTCAAATCTTTTTTTGTTTTTAACGATTGCTGAGCTATAGTTTTAGTTTTATGTGCAACTTAAAGAAAGTGAAATCGTGATCTTCATCATAATAATCCAGAAATGGTTTAAATATGTTTTTATATTAAGACGTATGAAAAATAAGATGATTCACAGATATAGAACCAATAGTTCACTGTGAATCCATTTTTATTAATTTAAAGAATACTTTAGCAGAAACAAAAGGTGGTGATATTTCAGTCTAAAGGAAGCCCAGTAAGGATGCTCAGTAAAAACCTCTTCTCATACTTCAACAAGAGATAAAAGGCAAAAGGCTCTTTTCTGCTCATCTCCTTGTCCTAATGAATCACAATGAATTCACTATCATAGTGCTATCACAATATATATATATATATATATATATATATATATATATCTTTCAATATTAAGCTGAAGAACCAAGTCTTTAATATAAAAAAAATCTTCATATTACCTTTGAAGTCCAAAATGATATCATAATCAATAGCCCATGATAAATACAGTAAATTGACACAAAATCACTCTAAGTTTGCAAGCACTGCATACAATACCATACTCTCAAACTAAAGCATGCTCAAATGGTAGGAAAATGAAAGTGAATGTCCTGTAATGGCACTCATCAGATAATTTAAATTAGGAATGATGTGCACACAAGATGACAAGATGATAAAAGCAAAAGGGGAAAAGGTCTCCAAAATTCAGACTAAAGTATCTACTTCCATTTTTTTTCTTTCTTTCCATCTTCTTGAAGAAGAAAAAAAAATCAGTTCAGGGGGGTGTTTCACAAAGATCCTAAGTCAAAGTCAAAGCAAAAATTCAAGTATTTTAGACTTTTTATAAATTCCACATCAAGAACATAAAATTTCCTTGATAAAATAAAATATGAATGTTTTGAATCATGTTTTTTGACATGTTATGCCTTTGAAAATTACTTTTACAAAATATGTTCAAAGATGCTAATGGCTTTCCATAATTGTTAAGTCCAACTTAGAGATAAGTTCAACTTAGGATCTTTGTGAAACACCCCCCCCCCCCCCCCCCCAATGTAGATGAGCTCCAGGCAAGTACAAATTCAAAACTTGAATAAATGCTGCAATACACTACTGCTACTGCATGCTATTACTTAAATATGATATACAAAACAAATCATTGAATACAAAATAATGATGAGTAGATCATAACTGCATATATATCACAAATTATTTGAAATATCAGACATGTAAGTTACATATAACAAAACAGTTATGCATCAAACCATGTTTAGCTTTTTTCCCTCATGTCCATTCATTTGTGTTTATAATAATTATTAATAATGATAATAATAACAATAATAATAATAATAATATTAATAATAATAGTTTCTTAATAGGCGCCTTTACAGAATACTAATCAGATTCAGGTTTCAGAGGAATTCTATCATTATCCATCTTCCTTATAAATTGTGAAATCTTACAACAAAGGATGATATAAAGGAAGGGAGAACATTCAAATCAATAACATTGTTTGAAAGGACAGATTATAGATCCTTTAGATCATGTAAGTTGAATAATGGGGAATTCCTTGAGTAAATATCATGTAGTCTTTGTTTAAACCTTGCCACTAGTAGGGTAACCTCTCGGCACCAGTTCCTACTAACACAGGATCTAGTACAACTAATTAATCACGTTTTAATTCACTAAGTGATATTTATTTGATATTGTTTGGACTTTCATGTGATGAGGAATGGTTATGATGCACCCTTTTTTTTACTCAATGGAAACAAAAAGTACTATAAAAGGCAGTAAACACTTGTGAACACAAAACATAAACACTAAACAAACAGGAACAAAAACAGCAACGTTCTTCAAAATTAAATGACTAATTTAATTTCCTGAAACAATTTTTTTTCTTCAATCAATCAATCATTTTCTTATTACAATTTCTCAATTTCAAGGATTTCTTTTATGTCAATAGAACACTATAATTTCAACAGAAACACACAACAGGAAAATGATGGGAAAATCACTTCTTTTTAAATTTAGCATAAAGATAGAAATGAAAGGGAGACAGCGATGTGATGACTTCAATGCATCCAAATTTTTGCTTATTAAACATCTTACATGATTATTCATTTTTTAAACATAAAAAATAAATACATTTTAAAGAATTGAAAACATGAATAGAGGCAACTAGCCAACTTCACAAGTAAAAGATTATAAAGCATTTATTATAATGCTCAATATTGCTTGGCTTTGAAAATGTGATCACTTTAAATGAGATATGGTGTTTATATTCAGAGAAAAGAAATTCTGAGTACACTAGCTATTAAATCCCAATGTACATGTACTAATGCTAGCTGGCAGCAACAGGGAGGTGATGAAATGAACAGTTTCAAAACAAATTTACATCCAATTTCAAAGAAAAATGACTGAAAGATGAGATGCTTAACGTCCATGCATGCATGTCTTTCCATTTCTTTGTCCCATGCAGTAATTCCCTCGTTTCTTGCTCGATTTTTAGCCTACTACTACAGCATACATGCTCTAAATGAAATCAGTAAGTGTGTCTCCATGATCAACTGTAATATACTATCTGGACCGATCATTTACATCATAATCTGAAACATACAGCTATTTCCTAACATCTAAAATAATGGAGCGTCTTAATGTATATGGTGCTATCAGAACATTGAAGTAAGGTTAACTTTTGGATTGTATGCATGATCTTCTATATATTTTTTTTAAATTTCCTTTGAGGAATAAATATGTACCCATGTATTTCCTGCATTATTGATCAAATTTATCGCTAAAAGATTGCAAGCAGCAAAAGTTCTTAATCCAATTTCCTATGAACTATTCTATGGTGTGATAACCTAACAACTACCAAATAAAAGCCATGGTCATTTTTGCAAAAATGGTTTGTAAACAATTACAAAACAACAGAATAACAAACACACAAAATGTGTATGTACTCCACAAAACACACATGACAACGGATAGGCATAGTATTAAACTGCCAACTATTTGAGCCAGTATATTATTTAGAAATCATATATAATGTGCAAGAATTTACTTAATTTTCACATCACTGCAAGCGATATTATATTTGAATTTGGCAGTGTAAAGTAAAAAGACACTGTGGCATGCAAAGAATGTGTACCAGCCCAGTGGGAGTGCTCGGCAGGTAAATGTCAAATCTAATAATTCTCTATTGAATAAAGGGCAATATGATTCAGCTGTAAGTCTACAACAATATGATCCTTATGACCTCAAAAGCAAATTTGTTTGTTCATAAGAGCAATGCTCGTGTGTATAGTGTTTGTGTTTTAATCAAGTGTACATTTAGTCTTTTATTTTAAAGAACAAATCTTAATCTAACATAGATGATAGTGCTTGTGTTGCCATGCAGTATCTACAATAACATATTAAGGCCTTTTCAATTGCGTCAACGGGGACACCGTTCTAATCCAGAGTGTGTATTCACTTGGGTAGTCAACACGTACCCCTTGTTCAATTCAGTTCCTTCTCTATATTATTGTGACAATATTGTTTATGAGATTTAAGAAAAGAAATACCTATAATACTGATATCAAAAGAGGGCAGTATACAACCTCACTGGTAATAAATTACTTTCTTAAACTACACAAGAGCTGTGTGAACTATCTTTTGTTTGTGACACTAAAACGATATTGAAACATGGTGGCAGCGGTGGGATATTGAAACATGGTGGCAGCGGTGGGATATTGAAACATGGTGGCAGCGATGGGATATTGAAACAATTATATTTGAATTATGCTTTCACTGAATAGAAGAACAATGTTTAGTGTTGAATTTGTTTCCATCGTATGACTAAATACTTGTGTTATTGTTTTTTCATCATTCATCAATGTAAACTCTTTCAAATAGTATCCCTCTTTGTACAAAATACTTAACTTGACATCAGTGCAATACATGTGTATGTGATGTGTGTAATGAAATCCTCAAATATTTGAGTGAATTAATGGCAAATAGCAGCGTTTTGGGCCCCATTTCACAAAAACTTGTCATCAGTGACAAAAGAAAAAGCTAGTGAAATCCTTGCTTCTGATTGGTTATCAGCAGATTTGTCACTGGTTTTGACATTTGTCATTGAAAAAAGACTTTGTGAAACGGGGCGCTGACCTAAACCTCAATGAAGTGCAGTGTAATGTGCAGCATGACCTAGCTGTGCTTCTGTGTGCATATTAGTGGAGAACAAATACCAAATAAAACAAAAGAAGAGGGAGAAAGTAGGGGCAAGGGATCTACATGAAAAGAAATAAAACAAAAAATTCCTCTGCGAATTCTTCCAAGGACGAAAATTTGTCAAAGCAGGTCAAATGATTTCCTCAATAACATTTTCAGGGTTTCAAGAGGTGTAGGTACCTATTAAATACAATTTTCTTTACAATTAGTCCATTTTATAACAAAATATTTTATTCTTCATATGATTAACAAAATGAAAACAATTTAGGCGTAATACCTAAAGCAAAATGTGCCTTGCACACACCCATTCTCCATCTAATTTTGAGTGAATATTAAAGTGAATATTACTTTTGGGTTAAGGCTGGTTTAGATTTAGTTAGCTTAGTAGGTTATTCAGATAAAGCTCAATTTTGTTTTTAATGGCAGGAAGGATGAATATTCAGTTTTACAGAATATACATTAGGGAGAGCATTGTTGCAAGATTCAAGGGACTGGAAGATTGTTGATCTGTATTTTTCATTTCTTTTTGTTCCAGGACTAAAAGTTTATTGCTCCCTTCTCAACAGAATCCCTCATGTTTTGACATTGTAGTTCGTTATAAGAAGGCTGTTGATATATTTATCATTGTTCCAAACCTAAATCAATGATCATGAAATTTGTGTTATATATGTTATTTCTATCCGGATTTTGTGTCTATTTTTCATTCATTTCTCATCTGCCAATTTAAAATCTGACACCTTCAGTTCTGCACACCAAAATGTTTCAATTCAAATGTTTTATATTACATCAGTAAATATGTTTTTACATTAACAAAAAGCTTTATATGTTAATATTATTGACAAGTTTTGATTAATTCCAAACCTTGGTGTATTTTGTCAGTAGAAAAGAACCAAAAACAATGTAGTTGGTATAAAGTGATCAGTATTTTTTCGTGAGATTTGTTAGTTGCAAAGTAAAGCCCAAAAAGAAAGGAAATTTCCTTGAAACTTGGCACTCATTCATCTGTGAATTTCAAGCTCTTGACTATAATCAACAGGACCAAAATTGTGTGATGGAATGTATGGATTCCATTTAATGTTGCAAGGGTGAAATATATGATTTAATTTGTTTTTCTTCATCAGGAAAAAGAATGGATCAAGTCACCCTGATTTGTGATAAAAAGTGTTAGTGTTAAATAAAAGCAAGTGTTACAATGTATTTTATAGTCACTAGCTTTGAGCAGGTTTGGTCAAAAATAGTTTTTTCAAATGTCAACAGGAATTTTGAGTATGTTTCTTCATCATATTAGTTAAGAAAGTGTACATTATCATGCAAAGTATGAGCTCAGTATTTATGATATGTTTTCATATTCATTATTAACATTTCAAGATGAGTGTAGTTTTTGGTAAAGCAAGGCCATAAAATATGTGTGGGGGTGTGTTTGAGTGTATCAAGAACTAATTCAGAATAATATACTCTATAATTCATCAAACCTATCACGCTAATGATTAGCAGGTTTGTGATTCCCTTTAGTAGAGTTCGAGTTAGCCCAGGATAAGCATACCCTACTGTTAAATTTCAGGAGGAGATTATGAGACACACATTGCTGCTATTACATAACCTAATGGTATATTAAACATATATTGCAATCAGAAGCATGCAGTGGGCTTCCCATGCAGGACAGCAATGCTGAATCAAGTTCTATCACATTTTCAAACTAGCAAAAAGAAAGAAAATTGTGCATTTGACCTAAGTAGATTGGACTCAATCAATGCACTTGCCCTAGAACCAATACATTTCCACAAACATTTCAAAAATTGTTCTAAGAATAAAAGCATTTTGTAGTCAGCATGCAACAAGAAATTGTACGGCAATATCAAAACATGCAAGTCAGCTACAAACACAACAAGAAATCAATACACTGTTATGAGTAAACATGCTACACGATGATAAAAGTAGATGGAGAAGGAGTGACTAAATTAAAGCGCATATCGTTCAATTTGACCAATTAAGGCACCCTGGGGTTTGAGCCTCTTTCGGGCGCATTCACAAGACAAGTAAAAAAGAGAGTGATAGAAAAATATTTACCACAGTAGCAAACAGATGGTATGCAATGAAGTAGATGGCAATAACAGGGGCCAATGCGTTGTTGTCTGCCGCCAGCATACACTCATACATGACGATAGCCCAACCCTTTTGAGTCAGGATTTGGAACATGGACATGAAGGCCTGTCCATGCAGTCATCAGAGGGTTACAACAGAGAGTAAGAGAGAGAGGAGGGAGAGAGACGGACAGACAGTTGTAGAGAGAGATGGAAACAATACACATACAAGATGACAAGAAGAAAGGGAAGAATCGTAGATAGATTGATGAGGAATATAAAGAGGGCAACAGAGAGTGACAGAGTGACAGGCAGACAGACAGACAGACAGACAGACATACAGACAGAAAGTTGGAGAGAGAGAGACAGGAAAGATACAAGTACAAGATGATGAGAAGAAAGGGAAGAATCACAGATAAATTGAGAGGAAGATGAAGAAGCAACAGAGAATGACAGAGAGACAGACAGCCAGGCAGTTCGAGAGAGAAAGAGAGAGAGAGAGACAGAAAGACACTCATACAAGATGACGAGAAAAAAGAGAAGAATCACAGATAAATTGAGAGGAAGATGAAGAGGGCAAGAGAGAGTGACAGAAAGGCAGTTGTAGAGAAAGACAGAGAAAGATACACATGACGAGAAGAAAGGGAAGAATCATGGATGAAATGAGAGGAAGATAAAGAAGGGTGTAAACGGATGGAAAGATAGGCATCAGGAATAACATCAACAACAAAACAAAGAGGTTCAGGGATAGGAAATAAAAAGGGACAATGGTAGATGTGATGTTAACCAAATTGGAATTAGAGTGATGTGGAAGTAAAAGGGGATGTTTAGAAGATGTTTTTTTTAAATAGAGATTGAATGTTATTCAGAGAGGGAGACAGGGATAAATAAAAATTAAAAAACAATGAGAGAGGGGGGGGGGGTGTGAATGAAAACCAAAAAGGAAATGGAAGTGTGTGGATGATAAAGATAAGACGAGGGACCAGAAAATGTTACAAGAGATTCACGTTAACACAAGGAGAAAGAAAGATGTTAACACAATACAGAAGAAGCCGGACAAAAAGAGAGAGATAAACACAGTTGGGGAAGAAATTGAAACAAAGGATGGTAAGTATGTGTTCTGTTGTTTAGATGCCCTGCAGAAGTGTTCTTCTGTGAACTAATATTAGGTGTTAAGTCGAGCTTCTCTGGAATTTCAGATGTTATGCCTCGTCTCCAGAATGCATCTACTATCAGGGGTTATGTACCTATCCTAGCCTAGCTCTGCCTAGTCTAGCCTCTTGCAGTACATGTATGTATGACAATGCATGTCAAAATTCAAAGTATCCGAAAGATCAATTCTTGTAATTTTTTCTAATTTGGGCATTGTTGAAGTTTGTGTATACCAATAATTTGCAATTTTGGTTTTAAAAAACCCTGAAAATCTGAGAAATGAACACTGCCGCATTCAAAACTTTTGCATGCCACAAACAGTCTAGAAAATAGAAGAATATTTTAAGAGACGGCATGCCAAATTTCACTTTTCCATTTTGAAAGGATAAAGAATTCAGGACAATTTCTGTCATTTTGTATATTTTCTTATAAACTTCATTCATGATTTTGGATCATACTGATTGTTAGCATGCAATGTCATATTGACAGAATGTAACCCACAATTAATACAATCCAATCTAAAGCTTTTGAGGACAGAATTAGAGGAGCATGGATTCAATACACACGTTCCAGTGTTTTGGGAACACCCTTTTTACATGATCACTTCATACATTTGGTTTAATTTTGTATCGATAGAGCCAGTACCAAAAATATGAATTTTTAATAGAAGAACAAAAAAAAAGTTGTGAGATTCCTCGAAATTATGAGCAATTTTGTCATTTACTTAAAAAAGGGAAAAAATAGATGAAAGATTTCCCCAAAACAGAACGTTTGCATTCAATCCAATTGCAGTCATTCTTTAAGGTGAAAACGACCGGAAAGGGAAAGAGAAAAAGAGTTAACCATAACAC
The DNA here is from genome assembly GCF_000002235.5 of Strongylocentrotus purpuratus. NCBI lineage: Eukaryota > Metazoa > Echinodermata > Echinoidea > Camarodonta > Strongylocentrotidae > Strongylocentrotus > Strongylocentrotus purpuratus. The sequence continues at coordinate 15,850,160 of NW_022145597.1, read as the reverse complement.
TGCGAGTCAGTTGGCAAACGGATCACACTATCAATCAAGTCAGTACTGCGTGCCGTTGGTTGCAATGAAGAGAGGACTTGGATGTTGGTGGGTTAGTGGCTGGGCTTACCGAGGAGGAGAAGACGTGAATGGTAACAAAATACAACGCGACGAGAGAGGAGAGTTCCTCCTTGCAAGCCAGGAAACACTCATCAACCACCTCGATCCAACCCTCCTGGGTCAAGATTTGAAACACGGACATGACCGCCTACAAAAGGATCGTAGAAGGTAAGCTGATTTCACGCCGACTCTCTCTCTCTCTCTCTCTCTTGATGTGCACATCAAAACCTTCATTCATTGTTCAAAATATGTTATTCATTTGAAATGAAAGATTATGACTATATAACTGATATCATATAAAACAAAAATTAAATTATAAGAATATGAGATTTGGACTAAAATATTTCAACATTTCAACAGAAGGGAGGGGTTTATTTTGACATACCCCTCCCTTTCAAATCTTGAAATGCCTTGTGACCAACACATGGCCGCTTGTTGGTTGCCAGGGCATCGGTTTCGCGTAACCGTCATAAGTGCAAGTTTGCCGACATCCCATTGATACACGTGTTGAATTTAATATACGCATTACAATGGGTTGTTGGCAAACTTGTACTTATGACGGTTTTAAAACACTGCCTGGGTCACATGATGCTCTCAGCTACAAGCAGGCCCTTTTATCAAGATTTTATATGATCGGGTCCACATTATCTCATGGTAAGATAATGGACTTGACAAAGATTCCACCAAATTGGTGTAGATGAATGTCAGCATTATAAAAATACTTGGAAAAACTTGAATGGCTCTTGGCACAAGGATGTGAGATTCCATCCTTTTACATATGACTCTGATCGTATGACAACTACACTCTGGACTAATACCATTCCTCTCAGATGACTACCCCCATGATGACTACCCCAGATGACTGACCAGATGACTACCCCCAGGATGACTGCCCCAGATGTCTGACCCAGATGACTACCCCAGATGACTGACCCAGATGACTACCCCCAGTATGACTACCCCCAGTATGACTACCCCAGATGACTGACCCCAGATGACTACCCCCAGGATGACTACCCCAGATGACTACCCCCAGGATGACTACCCCAGGATGACTACCCTCAGATGACTGACCCAGATGACTACCCTCAGGATGACTACCCAGATGACTACCCCAGATGACTACCCCAGGATACATTAAGTACCCCAGATGACTACCCCCAGTCACCTCCCCTTCCTGTCACTATCACTGCATCAAAACTACCCCTAAGGTGACAACCAACATTGCAATATTATCTCAAAGCAGGAAAGAGGGAAGAAGCTGTCCGAAGGGTAGGGGGTAGTACCTATTTTTCCATCATGAAACCCAAATAGAGCATATTTTTTCCTAAAATCAATAACCATATAATTACATGTAGCTTTAAGAAGTTAAAATTCAAATATGCTCCAACTAGTGATATAGCAATCAGCTTTTTATCACAATTCAAATGAAACAATAGTTGATGAAATTGTGAATATGGGATTTATATACTGTATTCTTCATAGGCCTGTAAATAATTCACAAAATTTATCCAGGGTCACCTTACGATAAGAGGACATGTATTCATCATGCAGTTCATACTAATACCTGTAAAGTCATACATGTAGATATGCATTTAGGTATATGCCTTGGCAAATGTTACATACATGTATACAGTCCAGCAGCTGATCTTCGAAGTAGTTGAGAGCTTTGCATTTAAATACTAAATATGAAATACATTGTTACCGAAAAAATAAAAAACCTTGAAAATATGTCTTGTCAAAGAAATGCCATTTGGTCGTTTCTTGCTCTTGTTATTCAAGGACAGATCAATGATACATGTACAAAACTTTGAAATAGTTTAGGTTACTGATTTAAATTATATGAAAATACAAGGTGATAATAGCATATGATAGAGATATTGTTTACATAATTTTGCAACTTTGAAATAATTTTGGTTACTGATAGAAATGATATGAAAATAATAGGTGAATAGCATATAAGGATATTGTCTACATAATATCCCAGTATTTTATGAAATGCATCATATTATCCTGACCATGATGAATATTGGTATGTGACTGGAGCATGGTATGCTTACCGTAGGGAATGTATCAAACTGTTTGAGATCCTCGACGTAGCAGAAGAGTTGCAGACTGATGACGGAGACTAAGATGAGTGAACTCATTGTGAACAGGATGAGGGTTCCTAACTTGATGAATGGTCCAAAGATCTACATCAAATTAATAATAGTCACATTTGTAAAGCGATTGATTCTACGTTTCAAAGCGCTTCATAAGATACAAATAAAATGGAACTCATCACGTTTACCTGACTCCACATAATTACATTAGACACAATAACTCGCATTTCAATAATATCCTGTAACATCATAATAATGGTGAGACCTATCTATAAAGACCACCCAAGGGAGACAAGAAAAGTGGTCTTCATAGGCAGGTGGTCTTAATGTTCAGGTTCCTTTATTATTTGTACATGTTTCAATAAGAAACCATTTTCAAGGTAAACAAAAAATGTGGTCTTTGTAGACAGGTGGTCTTTCTATACAGGTGGTCACTAAACCAGGTTTCGACTGTAGTACCAAAATAATTTCCCTCTTTCTTTACTTTAGATATTCCCTATAAAGGATTACGGTATGTGAAAAGAGGGATATACAAAACAGTCAAATGAATAGCCTCCAACAAACAAATACTCAATCTTCATCAAAAAGACCTAATTCTTCCATTATACCGGCAGTGAAGGCATGAAATGAAATTAGTGTAACAATTAATTTACCTTTCTGCTGAAGTCTTCAAGAGTAGGTGACAGCTTTATGAGACGGAAACAGCGCATAACCTGGCAAAATATACAGGAAACGGGAAAAAGAATGAAAAAGAAAAGAGAAAAGAATTAATTGCAGATAAGTCCACTTACTTATGCGAATCAATAAAAGGCCTTCAATCATATGACAACTTGGAATTGCCCATGAATCTCTCATGTATAGAGTTTAGATTGAAACAGATTGACTTTAATAGAAGAAGCCATGATCACAAACTTGATTAATTTTTCTATGAAAGGAAATTTAACAATCCTATGCTACTGACAATATACTCAAATTTACCTTCATTTAAAATTGGTATATGTCAGGTATTAATTAAATCAGCAGTATCTTCTTGCAGAAGACATGAGATTACTTCTCTTTTTTGTTCACATACTTTAGTATACCCGGTACTAGAAATATGTAAATACATGAAAAATGTATAGTTACTTTAAAAGTATCTTTTATATATAAATTATTTTTCATGATTTTATTACCGAATGTTTTTATTTATAAAACTTAGTCTAACCTGAAAATAAGCCAGCTGAGAGGAGTATAGTCTCTCAGGATCCATGATGCGGATAGAGTTCCCGATGGCAAGACAGAGCTCAAACTTATGAAGAGACCTCTTGAAGTAACCACGGAAACCAAGACACCAAACCTTGAACAGGACCTCAACGTCAAACAGCAAAGTGAATCCAACCTGAAAGTCATAATGTACATATAGATGGTATAACTCTATTATCAAATAAACATTTACTTTACTCATATCAAAGAGAACTGTTGCTAAGCTAGCGCCATGAGCGTCCCTGGATGGTGTGTGCGCTCTCTATATTTACAATATTATTAATATCATTATTATATGAGAGCTTGTAGAATATCAAGAAGGCCCTACAACATGTTGAAATGGCTTCAACAAAACAATTTTTAAAATTTTTTAAAAATCACATCCCTAAACCTTGCAAAATGTAAATTGATTGAATTCAAATTTAAAGTTGATTTCAATGATTTCTACAGCCATATGTACACGTATCCTAACTTTGATTTGCTGAGTAACAGCTGTTTGCTTGACACATCACATATTGTTTACTGTTATTTGCAACCAGGTTAATTTTAAGGTTGGAGGTAAAGTAAAAGGGGGTGAAACATGCATCAAAATGAATTAAACAACTTCTTCTTTTCAAAATTGTCAAATACCTAACTTTTTCATTTCCAAAAGGAAATACCAAAATTGAACAATAAAAGCGACCTTTCTGCTGTCTGAATGGCAAATATTGAAGACTATCTGTGGGCAATAGATCCACACAGATTTATATATATATATACAAATGAATACAAAAAAACAATGGGTGAGTGCTAATTACACGATTCAAAGCCAATCCTGATATAATGATACCTGTGCTATATAGAGCCCCTTATGATATCTGTTCTTGAGGTCTTCGTTATCCGGATAGAACATGTTGTAGGTCGATGCCAAGACTGCATCAATGGCCACCATACCCAGGATGAAAAAGTGACAGGAACGAGATTCCAACACTCTCTGACAGCACATGGGGGCGGGACCGCGACTGTTGTTCTCATCCACGATGGTTAGCTTCCAGGGCGTGTAGGTTCCGTCGTCTTGTAAGACCTGGAATGCAGAATAGTAGCTTGTTTATATCATGACATGGTGCTTTATCATTCAAAAAGGTCCAAAGTACACCCAATAATTAAGGTTGCATGGTGTTAAATAATGCTTTTAATCATTCAAAAGGTCCCAAATACATCCAATAATTAAAGTTGCATGGTGTCTAATAATGCTATTAATCATTCAAAAATGTCCAAAATACACCCAATGATTAAAGTTGCATGGTGTTTAATAATGCTTTTAATAGCACCTTGGCATGGTGGCTCTGCTAGCCGATCTGAGGCTGGGGTAATGTCATAAAACTTTGTATAAGTGTGTGTGTGTGTGTGTGTAATTGGGTTTTTACAGACGTGTATCAATCAGATACGATTATTTACGTCTAGGGACCGACTTTTAACGTCACCATCTGAAAGACGCGACTCAGTTTTGAATCTGCGTCCTCGGCTGAATCAGTTTGTAACTTCCATTGTTAGCTGGATTACAGGCGCACACCCGTTATAAGGCACAGTGTATAGGCACGTCATAAGGCATGTTAAAGGCACAGGGTGTGATCAAGGCACAGTGGAGTGTATTTATATAGAAGCTATGCTGTCACTATGAACATGACTGACAAAGAAAGCGGACAAAATATACAGTTCCTCAGGTAGACAGAGGAACATCCCTTCACTGCTATTATGTAAAAATGTGTAGAACAGGTGTCACATGCATATTCACCTTTTTACATATTAGCAGTGAAGGGATGTTCCTTTGATTACCCGAGGAACTGTATATTTTGTCCGCTTTCTTTGTCAGTTATGTTCATAGTGTGTCTATATACATCTATTATTATTATAGTGTGATGGTATAGTCCCTTAAATCAATACAGGACACCTTTTAATACCCAACAGCCTGTATCAGATATAGCTGCAGCAAAGTCTTGGGAAAATATGGCATTCTAAAAGTCAGACAAAAATTGTACAGCTGCTAACACAAAGTGCAACATGACATTTCACAGAGAAAAAGTGAAAATATTCACGGGACTGAAAGGAATATAAATACCAAGGCATTTTAATATGTCACAAGAGTATTGACACAGTATATAAAAGCAATTTTTAAGTTACACTATGGCTATGCTAACATGGCTGATTGTCCTTTTATTTAAATGTATACACACTCTCTCTCTCTCTCTCTCTCTCTCTCTCTCTCTCTCGTTGTTAGATGATGCCTGTAGGCACTGCTGTGGCCTACACTAAAGCTTGCCATCTTCCTCTATCTCTACAGTGTAGCTATATTTGAAGCTCTTGCCATACTTGCACCTGACCAGACCTTTATTTCATCTGTTATTTCAGCTGTTGTCGGACAACCTCTACCTCGATGTCCTTCCACAGCACCATGAATAATTTGCTCCTCAATGCTGTTTTCCCTCCTCGATCATGATGTGCCCAAAATATTTCAGCTTCCTTTCTCTCACCACCAAATGTATGTATACACCAGGGGGCTGTTTTCACAAAGCCTTTTTTCAATGACAAATGACAAATATCAGTGAAAAATCTGCTGATAACCAATCAGAAGCAAAGATTTTAGTAGCTCATAACAAAAAATGTCATTTGTCACTGATGACAAGTTTTGTGAAACGGGTCCCTGTGGGGGTGTTTCACAAAGATCCTAAGTCGAACTTAACTCTAAGTTGGGCTTGAAAATTATGGAGAGCTATTTGTAGCCTTAGAATAAAATATATTCAAAAACAAAAAATCAAGTATTTTAGACTTTTTATAAATTCGACATCACGATCATGAAATCTCCTTGATAATAGAAAATATGAATGATTTGAATCAACATTTTATGCCTTTTAAAATAAATATTTCATAGATGGTAACGCCTTTCCATAATTGTAAAGTCCAACCTTGAGGTAAGTTCAACTTAGGATCTTTGTGAAACACCACTATACACCCATTCTCCATGTAATTCTTGTGACTACTGTACCTCTACCTTGGAATCAAAAGACTGAGCAGCCCCACCTCTCGTCCACATCTGACGAAACTGAACACGGATCTCAGCAAAGGTCTCAATGATAACGGCTATGAAAACATTCTAGAGAGAAGAGAGGGAAAATAAAAGTAGAATCTGAGTTCAATTATCTGTCACGGAACTGAAAATGCCAGGTTTCATTGTAGAATATAGAGCCTATATGATTAGGAAACCACAGCCTGTATAAAAAATGTACTTAAAACCCCAAATATAAGGTATTTTGGGTTGTTCTATTAGAGGGTTTTACCAGCGTTTAAGTATTATGCAGTGCTAGAAGCTTCTTTATTTGTTTCTCGTTTAAAAAAATACATATATATCAGCACTGACAATGCCCACCAACTGGCTAAGCGTACTGTATTATCTAATTGTCTCCAATTAATATGATTGATTAAACTTTAGCATCTAAACCATATTCCCTAAAGCTACCACCTGTAAGAGAATGGGGTTGTGTGTCAAATAGGATTTCATTAGCATTCAGTTTTGCCATTTATGCTGGCTTTGAATTTCTTATTATTTTGTATCTCATAGTTTTGTTATTCATTAGTATGTCAGGTCATCAACACAATAAACTGAGCCTTAACTAACCATACATAATTCCATTTTGATTATTTCAATAACTCCTTGAAGAATCTCTTTATTCATCATATGAAAAGTTTAATTCCAAAAGGAGCTAAATCCATTTTTATAACTTCAGAGACAAAAGAACTTGTTTTCCATATTTTGTACAGGCGTCTATGGAAAAGTGATATTAGAAGGTGCATTTTTTCATAATTGCTCCCAAAATTTAGGTAAATAATTTTGTTGAAAGACAGGTAGTTAAGTGAAAAATGTTCTGATATCAATAACCCAATTTTCATCAAAAGTGAATTTAGCTCCTTTTGGAATTAAGCTCTTCATAAAACCATGTAAATGATGATTTACCTTCACAAGCCAGGCTAGGAAGAAGATCATTGTGATGAAGAAGAAATATCCCCTCCACGATGGGAAACTGTCTGTCACTTTGTACATGATGAAAACCCATCCTTCCAGAGAGGCACTCTCATATACTGTGAAGATACTCACACCTTATGGAAAATAAATTGTAATAATAATAATGTAGTGTTGTAACATCACAGGTTTTTCCAATTCTGTTTAATGGCTAGCAAAAGACAGACAATTTTTGGCTAAAATTTTTTTTATTCATTTCTTTATTTCAATTTTGTTTATCTATTTATTTAATTTTTTTTTTTTTTTTTTTTTCTAATTTGTGTTTTTAATGGAAAATTAAAAGAAATCACAATATTTACAAATATAACCACGACACTAATAATGTATTTATATATATTTTATGTTCATGTTCAAATGCACTTTACAAGTATGATATTTAAAAGAAAAGAGATGAGTTTTTAGATATTATTTGAAGGTATTGAGAGACTGCTGGTTGGGAAAAATCTGGGTACATGTAGAGTATTCCATAAAGTTCGGAGCAGCAGCTGTGAAAACATAGAACATTTAATTTGGAGTGAGGGGAAGAACAGAGAACAGAGAGGTCAACAAACATGAAAGAAGGTAGGAAAGCAATATTGATAGTATAAAAATATTATATTAAGACAACATGAAGAACTAAATAGGGCAGATTAATGGGTAAATTAACTACTTTTTCTTTGTAGAATGGCTTTCAGGTGAATAGATTTATGTCTTCTTTTAGAAAATTTGTGGGATTCATTGTGGATGATATAGACAGAGTCCTAAATATTTCCTTTCTTTCACTTGGTTTGAACGTTATTTTCATACCTTTTCTCAGTCCAATGTATTTTCATTGAGATCTGTAACTTTTGACCTTTGACCTCATAAACGGAAGAATAATCATCAGTTTATCTATTTACACGTATGTTTATGAATACCTACTTGTGCAGATTTTGTTAAAGATACTATGTCCCTTTTGCAGCTAACATCAAATTCTGTAGAACTTTGCAGGAATTATGAATATATATCATGTATGTCCTATCTGTGAAATTTAAACGTTAGCAGTGTCCTAATATTCAAATTATGCAAGGAAACCCGTTTACTTGCTAGACTTCACTGTCAGACACTATTGAGTGACTGACCGGCTTGTTTTCACCTTTGGTAATAACATACATAAAATGAGCTGTAAAGGGTACATGACCATTGGTCTACAACAATAACCCACTTCTTGTGAAGGCCAAAATTAAACTGATTGAATCTTTGCTCAGCTTAAAACGTAAGACCATTCGGTACAATGGTCTGAAAAATCAGACTATTACTTACTGGCTCTATAGCTCCTAAGTCGATTCGACAACTAATAGTTGTTATTTTCCCATTTAAAGACATTTTCAAGCCCCCCTTTTTTTAGGGAAGATCTAATTTAGTATTGTCTTTCATATGCCGTTGGAATTTAACCTTTTCATTTTTTTGGCCTGCAAATGGGACATAGTACCTTTAAAAACAGAATGGAATGAAATTTGATAAAACATTGCATCACACTTACCTATGTGTTGAAAGCTATTGTAACCTTTGACGGCTGGGGTCAGGCTGATTATCCTGCACACCATCCCGTACGGACACTGTTCACCTTTCTCCTTCTCTAAGTTGCAGTGAGTGTCCGGGATGGCTAGGTAGTTGACATCAAAATCCCTGCAAGCAGCAAGTCATGAATAATCAATTCAATACATTAATAGAAACAATACAATACGTATTCCTTCATCATTATATGTAATGTCACTTATAAAGCCATTGTGATGCTCAGAAATGATGCAGTAAACTGAATAAAAAGGGGGGAAAAGACTGGTAAAATAAACCACCATTTTACAAGGGTCCAACGGGTTGTAAGAATGGTTTTCAAGAGAAAAGAGAATTCTTACACAGCACTTATTATGTACACCATGCAGTTTAACAAAGTAAAACAATTCTCTCATCCTTCCTATCTGATAGGGATGATCTTTCAATTGCGTTTCAGATATCATTCAAGAGAAAAGAGAATTCTTACACAGAAATGATCATGTATACCAGTTTAACAAAATAAAAACAATTTCTTTCCTAATTCCTATTTAAGGAGGATGATCTACTGTACCAATTGCAATTCAGATATTATTCAGGAGGGTGGCATACATGTGTTATCAAAACCAATGAAGACAGACTCTGAAGTAATACCCATAGCGATGTCCAAAGAGCTTAAATATATTTTTCAAGAAAATTCTTACACTGCACTGAAAGTCTGATTGTCTATTTCCTTCTTGACGCAATGTGTAGAGAGATCCCCAAACATCTGAACGCCGAGCATTCCATACAGCACCAAGAAAAACACCAAGAAAATGGTGACACTCCAAACTTGCTGACCAGACCGCCTGAGGTAGGAAGATAAATAGACGTTACGGTATGAACAACATACACACAGATTCTCTAAACCTTTTATTTCTTAATGAAAGTGAGCATAGTTCTGATTTAAGGGCGCTGTTGAATAATGAATATGGATCACATGATCGCATTGCGAAAGAAACTGTCCAGGGCCCTGTCTTACAAAGAGTTGGTATTAATCGCAATTTATTTGCCATTGATAGGAGACTGCAAACTTGCAATTGATTTGGATCAACTCTTTGTAAGACAGGGTCCAGAAGTGTAATTTGAGTTTTTACAATCAGATATAATTCTAAATGGTTGATTACATAGGACATAAATCTGATTATATCATGGGTAATATTGGAATCCTCAATATTTTAACATCAAACTGACAAAATGTTGCTGAATTTCAAGAAAAACAAGGAAAGGCCAAGAGGAGTTATTAAAGCCTGTCTGCACTAGTTTGGCCAGGGGGGATTAGACCCCCCAGCATGGTCACTAACAGGGGGTTATCTCATCAACTCAGCTCTCAATTAACATTTAAAAAAGAGGATCATGGGGGACCAACAGGCACTGCTTAGGCATTGTTTTCTATATAGAGGGAGCAAGAAGCTATAAGTAGTGCAGTGGGACTTTAAGGGAGATGCTGAATACTGATCACATGAAAGCATTGCAAAAGAAACCATCTAGAGTTATTTCGAAATGGTCAATTAGATAGTGCATAAACCTGATTATATCGACTGATGAGGTATTGGAATCTTCAATATTTCATCATCAAACTGACAAATTATTGCTGAATTTCAAGAAAAAGAAGGGAATGCCAAGGGGAGGTATTAAAGATAAAGTTGAGTTCTGGTCATGCGATGGCATTGTGAAAGAAACGGTGTGGAATCGATCAGAAAAGGTTGATCATCTAGCATAAAGTGGTGTGTACTGCAAGGTTCTGGAAACATCAAAATGATACAAAATATGACCCAGTCTTGGTAAAGTTACAAGCACTGTACACAGAAATGTATATATGGGACTACAGGAACATGAGGCATAAAAATCTGTCCCGATTGTTATGCTGTTATATGCCATATTTAGAATATTACGGCATTTGAAGAGCCATGCTTTTCGGGGAACACTTTTTATCTGATGTTCTTCCACACTTGCAAATAACAATGATAACGCTCACAAATTATTGTTCAGCTCTTCCCAGAACTCAACCTTCTCTTTAACTTGCTCACTACTGAATTACTGATTCCCATAGGCTTAATACAGGGACCAACCGGTTCCCGTAGGTAATGGGTTAAAGGCTTGACTTACTTGAAGATTGATTTGACTCTAGCCTTGGGTAGTTTGAACTTGAGATAGACCCTGAAGGATCTGATCATGATGAATGGTCTCGGTGCTCGTAGGATGGTGTAAGGCGTATACTTTGGCACCACGTTCGCAATCTGGCATATCTACAACATATATTTTTTAGTAAATGAAACATTAAAGGGAGGCTTCTTTAAAGAGCTTTATGAATCAACTTTTGTCCTTATTGACATTACCGATTTTTGTCATGATTATATTCTCTAAACAAAATATGATACATAAAATTATACTACATATATTTGGGGGAAATTTACAACAGTACACATCATGGGAATAAATTGATAATGCCATCCCAGTCACTCTACTATCACAAAGACCCTAACACCTCCTGCTGTTACGAGATCTCGTTGTTCGTCAACCAGCAATAGCCAGCGATTGAACCAGAATTATTGCAGGACAGATTTCTTCAAGTTCTCCTATTTCCCTCGCACGTGCAAGGACTGGAATAAATTACCTGATAGCATTATCCACACAGGATCAACTGATTTCTTTTGGTCTGGTCCCATGCACTAAAATTGCTGAAAGATCGATCGTTTCCATGACCACGTGCCTCGTTTCCGTGTCTTTATATGGACTAACAAGTCTGTCGACACATACTGAAGAAGAAGAAGAATTCCTGCATATTAAACTTTTGTATGAACTTAGACAACTCAATACTACTGAATTGAGGAAAAAATATCATACCTGTAGGAGGATGGAGACCCACAATGACAGAACCATAGAAGTATCAAATCTTCCCCAGTTATCACGAAGGTAAGCATATTCCCCCTGGAATGAAAGGAAAGGTGAAGTTGAATGAAAATCATCATTTAATTCTTTCTCTTTATTAATTGTATCCATGAACTAAAATTTATGCAAAAAAACTATTCATTTCATGAATTTGAGTATGGTATCAAGACACTGCACAGACCCCAATTGATTTATCCTTACTTTCAAAGGACATCATTAGCAAGCTAACATACGTCAACATAAATCCAGATCAAATGTATTCCGCATATTAGTAAGTTTCACGGTCAAATTTTCAAATTACTCTTAGAAAAAAATACCATATGAATACAATAATTCAGCACAACACAAGTTTATGATTAAACAGAACTACATCAATTGATGTGCTAATAAATGTTTCATTTACAGAGATGTAAAATCTATTATCAATAGCTACCAAACCTTTCACAATACTTACAAAAAGATTTTTCCTCTAGGGGAAAAAATACAATGTGAATTCAATAATTCAGCACAACACAAGTTCATGATTAAACAGAACTACATCAATTGATGTGCAATAAATATTTCTTTTACAGAGATGTAAAATCTATTATCAATAGCTACCAAACCTTTCACAATACTTACAAAAAGATTTTTCCTCTAGGGGAAAAAATACAATGTGAATTCAATAATTCAGCACAACACAAGTTCATGATTAAACAGAACTACATCAATTGATGTGCAATAAATATTTCTTTTACAGAAATGAGAATCTCAAGTATCAATAGTTACCAAACCCTTTACAATACTCACAAAGATTATCCCTCTCGTGGTCATCTTGAAGATCGTCTCCGAGAAGAAGAGGAGAGTGACGACCGAGTCGACCACCAGCGTCATGTATTCCATGGAGGGGATCTTCTCGAAGGTCTTCGGTGTGTTGAAGCAGAGCGAGATGAAGCTGACCATGGCGGCTCCTCGGAGAAGCTTGCGTACCCATGGCTGGTTGACCCATTGGATCTTGGCGTTGTCGGTGATGTTTTCGTCCGCACCGTAGTCGGCGATAGCTATGTCATCACCGAGTCTCGTCGTACTCTGTTTTCTTTTCTTGAGCACCATGATGATAAGTCTATTTTATAACGCTCCTAGATGCAAACTCCTACACTATGGAAGACGTGAGCACTGTACTGGTGTTGCATCCACTTCTTGCATTATGTTTACATAATTATCCTGAAAAAAAAGAAGAAAAAAATGAATAAAGAGTTGCAATTGATATGGAATTTTGAATCAATCACAAGTCTTCCAACCAATCGCAAGTTTGCAGTCTCCCATATCTTATGTACACACAATGTACATGTACACTGTAGCTGCGATTAATATCAATTCCAAATAATTGGCGATTAATTGCAACTGTTTATCAATGTTTGCAGTCTCCTACATGTATATCTTATGTACATACAGTAGCTGCGATTGATATCAATTGCAAATAATTTGTGATTAATCGTACTGCTCATAAGATGGGGTCATTCAAATTTACTTAAGGCCAAATTATAAAAAAAACATGTTTAGCGTCCTGCTCTTTGAAAAATAGGAAGGAGGCCCTTTTTTTTTCTTTTTTTTTCTTTCAAAATGGCTGCTCAAAATGGCCGCTCGGTACAATTTCCCTGACAGTCGGGCTATTTTTCAAGATGGCCACCAACATTTTTTTTTTTTTTTTTTTTTTAAATCAGAAATAGACCTAGATCCATTTTAGCAGTGTTTTCTTGGGGTTTTTTTTAAATAGGAGGCAGCCCCAAAAAGGAAGAGGGCGGGGACGCTAAACATGTATATATTTTTGAATGGCCTAAACAAGAGTAGAATGAAATTCTTCATCTCTGAAAGAGGGAATGTTCAATTCTAATTGCATTGGAAAACATGGGTAGTGATATAATCCAAAAACTTAAATCAATGCTCAGTGCCCTTCAGGTACATGTACATGTAAGTCACCTACCATGTAAATACTAATACCCTTTTCTAACTGCACTGATTTTCATCGGATGCATCCGGACGCATCCGATGAAACAGCCAGTTATAGAAAGCAACAGAGGAGAAAAAGGCGATTAAATAGCCGAAGAAAAGAAGAGAAATAGGCGATTAAATTCTCCTGCTCAAGAGCAGGAAAAATTCTCATTCTATCGGTGTGACACCGATGAAACGGCCAGTTAGAAAACATTCGGGAGAAAAAGGCGATTAAAATGGTCAAAGGTCGCAGTATACGTGCGCTTTATCGTAACCAGCTGTGTTTGTTGACTTATGGTCGAACATGCTGCATGCTAGCGCGGGCTTAATAATAACGCAATAATTCTTCACTTCCGGCAAGGGCTCGCCACAGCGAGTGAATTTCACCGGCAGTTAGAAAGCAACAGGGGGAAAACTGCGGTTTCACCTTTGTTTACATAAGGAAAATTCAATCAGTATTTTCATCGGTGTGACTCCGGTAGAAGCCAGTTAGAAAGCAGTATTAGTTACTTACTACAAGTGCAATTGCATTGAGAGAAGGGCCTAGCTGAGAGTAATTAATGTAAGGTAGATTTAAGTCTTGACAAAGAAAAGAACCATAGCTCAAATCTGCAACTTTCACTGTCAAATGTTTTTAATCAGTCGACTACAAGTACAATACCTCTAAAATATTAGCTCAGATTTTAGGAGATTTTACTGTAAAAATCATGGTGCAAAAAGAGGTTATCAAAACAGTACAACTACAAGTACAAGAGAGAGGAAATAATAAAGAAACATCATGAAAAAGATTATAGCAAAGCCTTGATTTCTTTCCTACAATATGCTTGCATGCTTCATTTTGGGACTGACCACTCTTTGCTAAAGAATACTCAATTTGTATGGTCTTCTTGTACTATATTGTAATGTTAATATGAGAATTAGAGACTGAGATAAAATTCAATATAAAATCTTAAAAGAAAAGAGGGTCTTTAAATTCTTAATATATAACTTACCGTAACTCTTATCTAAACCCTAGATTAATCAATTTTATTTTAGTGATACAATAAAATATTTTAACGATAAAACAAAATATTGCAGAGAAAAGATTATTCTCAGTGAGCCTCGCTCAAACCCTCAGATTAGAAGAGTCTGACTCGTCTCATTCTCAATCTCGCTCACACTCACAGAGTCAGGAATCCACTGGTACATCAATACATGGCATGGCATTTAGCCAGACTACCGGTATATTATAATTTATATGATTCATTAATGCAAATGGTGTGATAGACCCAACAACACAAAAGCTGTATGAAATCTAATAAAAGAAATACACTAAATTGTTCAAAAAGGTTCGACAATACACGTAATGCACAGCAGACATCAATCGTCAGCCGGAATGCAAATCCCTGCAACCCCTAGACCGAAAGCTTCAGTCTCTATAATCGTCGGTTGTTCCACTGAGACTACGTCTGGCTCCACTAGCCCTCCGGTTATAGAGACAGAACGATCGCCTATGCCAGCCTATGTTGAACTTATTCCGCTAGATTTTAGCCGCTAGGCCCCTCCCACAAACTTGCCACGGCCGTATTGTTATGCCCCCAAAATCCCCCAAAATGTCATTTTACCTCGTTCATTTCCAATTTTAAATTAGGCCTAGGCTATAATACATCGGTTCCACTTACTAACTTCATTGATATAATCCGTTTAATGGTCCCTTTTAAGGAAATTATCGGTCAAAATCGACATCCATGTTGAAAATCTTGCAAGCCGTGTTAAACTCTCGCTGCCGTCAATCTCATCCTTTCTAGTCTACGCCGAAGGCAAAATGATTATGAAGGAAAAACTGTGATAACGCCATTACGAACGTGTAGATGGCGCACAGTTTTTCCTTCATAATCATTTTGCCTTCGGCGTAGACTAGAAGGGATGAGATTGACGGCAGCGAGAGTTAAACACGGCTTGCAAGATTTTCAACATGGATGTCGATTTTGACCGATAATTTCCTTAAAAGGGACCATTAAACGGATTATATCAATGAAGTTAGTAAGTGGAACCGATGTATTATAGCCTAGGCCTAATTTAAAATTGGAAATGAACGAGGTAAAATGACATTTTGGGGGATTTTGGGGGCATAACAATACGGCCGTGGCAAGTTTGTGGGAGGGGCCTAGCGGCTAAAATCTAGCGGAATAAGTTCAACACAGGCTGGCATAGGCAGTCGTTCAGTCTCTCTAACCGGAGGTCTAGTGGAGCCAGACGTAGTCTCAGTGGAACAACCGACGATTATAGAGACTGAAGCTTTCGGTCTATGCAACCCCATACTGAGCTATGCACTGAAAATAACTCCCCACACACGACAGCAATGAAATGGTATGCGAGTTATGCTCACACACACACAGACTGTACATACAACACACTGATCGACACCGCATCACCGGTATTCGGTTCGCCGTTTTCCTCCATCATGTCCACCATCGAATGGTTCTAAATATGTGTCATTCTCCCAAGTTTATTCATCCTTAAAGATGCATAATAACCTCACATTCATCACAAAATACACATGCAAGCTATCATTTGTGAGATGAAATCCTACCTGTTTCAGAGAAACACTGCAGACTCGGTCTCCGCAGTCGTCGACTTCTCCCTAGTCCTTCGTGTCGCCATTTTCAGCTGCATATAGAAAAACCAATTCATTTCATAAAATAGGTATTATGAATATGAGTAAAATGATTATTGCTCATATCATTATTTGTTTTTAAAAAAAACATATACTTCACTAGCTCTACTATTGTCCGATTTTTCGAAGCGATATTTCTTCCACTACAGTGAGTGTCCATACTTTGTAATCGCTTTCCCTTTTCACCGATAAACACGCGCTTGGTAAGGATGTACACCCCTATTAAAAAAATGAACTAGTCCACTAATAAATTCTCCCCGTTTTTATAGTAATTTATTCGTCGATCTACGGTAGATGAAAAACGACTGGGTATATGCGACACGATTACATGCAACAGAAAGGACAACATTTCTGCAGTCCTCAGATTTGCTTCGTATACAAGTGGGAGTTGTAGAAATGATCCGGGGCATGATATATCTACCAAATTACCCATTACCAATTACCCGGGCAATTACCATTGCTAAAAACTGTTCATAAGACACCGCAATGGCATACCGGGTCCGCAGAGAAAAGAAGAAAGAAAAAAAAAAAAAGAGGTACCGCGGTATAGTTGTTCATTCAATTGACATTATTGACTCTCAATAAGGGGCGATGGCCTGAGGATTCGAATCCTAGCACTGCACTAAACGTCCTTTGGCAATACATTAATCCTAATTTGCCACTGAGTCCATCCATGTGGTAAATATATGACCATTATACTAGCTGCATGGTTCAAATGGCTCAAATTGGTTCAAATTTATATTCACTTTCTCATATATTATAATAACCCTTTTTTTTAAAGCACTGCATTACCAAAATTGGTACTATAATAAAGTTGCAAATTTTAAATGATGTACAAACTTCCTTAGTAAATATATAAATTGCATCACTTATCAAAGAATTGTGAGTCTTTTATTGCATCTTAATTTGAGAAAAAGTGTAGGAACCTCAGGCGCGGATCTACGGGGGGGGGGGTTTAGGGGGTTTAACCCCCCCTCCCCCCCCTTGGGCGGGCCAAAAAAAAAAAAAAAAAAGGGAAAAAAAAAGAAAAAAAAAGAAAAAAAGAACGCACGCTGGAGAGAAACCCTTTCAAGTGCAAATATTGTGAGAAGATATTCAACTCATCTGGTAACCTAACCAAACACATGATAACTCTGGATATAACTGTGTATTTAACTGTTACTTGATTTAAAAAGACGTTATCATGCACTGCTTTTTATGGTCTCCATTGTGTTAATAGATGCCAGGAAAACATCACTTACGGGGTTCAAATAAACACCCCAAAAAAAATCGGCTCGCCGCTTCGCGGCTCGTGGACGATGCTCTGCATCGTCATTATTTTGGTCAAACCCCCCCCCCCCCCTTAGCAAAAAGCTAGATCCGCCCCTGAACCTACAACAGACGTAAATTTTTTAGCTAGATCAAACTTGTATTCAAGAAACCGGGGGGAATAACGAGTTCAATGCAATGACAGAGAGGGAAAAGGGAAGAGAATAGGATAGACAAGGAGTCAAGGAAGAATTAAAGAGAAGGAGAACAGATGAAAGAACAGAACAGCCAATAGCTATCCGTCCATCTATAGTTACATTCCAAAACCACTTTAGCTGTCTTCTTTTCACAACTGTGATGGGATAGTTGTGTCCCCTTAAATAACTCTCCATTATCTCTCTCAATTTCTGGTTGTACACATTTTATTAACATCTTATATTCTGATCAGGGCCCCGTCTTACAAAGAGTTACGATCGATCCAAATCAATCGTAAGTCCTCCAATCAATCTCAAGTTTGCAGTCTCCTATCTCTTATGTACATAGTTACGATTGATATCAACTCTTTGTAAGACGGGGCCCAGTTCTCCTCTTTAACATTTCACTGTTCGATTATGACGTATTACTGCTAAAGCGCATTGTTGATCATGCGCGTGCATGAGCAATGGAGCGCGCAATTCCATGGCAATCTGGACAAGTTTATTTGTTATGTGTGCTTGATCAAAACAAATAACATTAGGTAGGCCTTACATTACTAAAATGTTTAAACAGTTCAACAATTTGTTATACTTTTAAACATTTTCCTCTGATTTATATTGTTTTGAGGGGATGTCAAATTACTCTTTAGAATTTGTGACGTCCCTGAATGAGCTCGGACTAATCATAACAAACGTGAAGTCTTTGGCCAACATGGATGCCTCTCGCGACCCTGAAGAGACCAAGCGAGATAAAAAGCCGGCCACTAAAAAGCAACAATTGACAGATGCCTACATTCGTAATCAGCAACAAGACAAGAGTTCTAATAGAGGCCATAATAACCTAAGGCATGGGAAAGACGAGCGAGCAAACACTCTGACTCGACCAACCAGCCAGGATCTTGCAAAAGCTTCGTTTGGGAGCAGCTCACCATTTGGAGTTCGACATGGCTCCATCGGAAACAAGTCATCCACATTGGGAAAGAAAAAAATTAAGAAAATTGCCAATCATTCGCTAGCTCAACCGCAGAAATATAATCCTTCGACGTCTGCTAGTGTTACTCACGCCGAGGTTGTGGACGAAGTGGACTTCTGTGACGACGATGACTTGGAAGCATTCGACATCGACTGTTCTCCGTACAACGATGTTCAGGAATGCAATGAAGGGGATGAGAATAAGAAAGAGGAGCATGGTGCAGATCGATCTCGAGGTGGTTTAGGGATCTTCCAATCGGGGCGATCAAGGCGCACAGTATCACCATACCCTTACCGACTACGGCACAAGAAACAGACTCCCAATGAATGGGCCGACGAGACCACTGACCCTTGGAATGATGGAAGTTTCTTCGATGATAAAATGAGGGCATCACCGGCATTAGGATGCACAAGCCTCGATCTAGAGAGGAACGGTTATAGAGAAGAAAATCCACATTTTCGATGGCATGCACATGATTCAGTGGAAGGCCGCCTTAGTGATCTCAATCTCCAAGACGGCCGATACCCTGTGGTTGACGGTGACCATGGCAACCACTTGAAAACTTGTCTCAAGAGAAAGACAAACCAACGTCATGCTAGGAACGTGTCTTGGAATGATGGAAACAATGAATTCGATACTACCACTGACAACGACCATGAAACTGAAGACGACGATGGATGTGATAAAGTAAAAGACAATGGCCTGTCCGATGCTCTGGTCGAGGAACGAAATGAGGAGATTCCTCCAGACGTTTCCTTGCAACAGACTGACCCCAGTCAAGAATCGGTGATGAAGACTCCAGCGAACTCCATATATTTATATGATGAAGCAGTTAGTCCGGAGGTTGATATGAAGGTGGGAGCCGACACAGGAGAAATCCACAGTCCTTCTGTATCAGAAGATATGGTATTTCATGGTGATATTGAATCAACATCAGATGCAGACAGATGCTCCGAGACAAAGACTAATGGAGAAACAAAAGACGGTGTTTCCAAGTGCTGTCCGTCAAAAGGTATGAATCAAGGACCCGTCTCATTAAAGTTGTTATCAGTAACAAGTGTCAAAATCCAATGATAATTTGACGAACATGTCCAATCAAATGCAGTTATTTCTAAAGCTTAATACAAAAGTTAGGCCCTACAGGTTTTATGCAACAGGGCCCTAGAACGACCTCGACGCATGCCAATATGTTCATTATGCGATCTATCCGCACTCGAGTCGAGAACAGACTCAACAAGAGCGGATGGATTATGTCATTAACGAAAGAAACATGCTTCATTTTTTTTCTACAACGATACTCCTAGATCCTTTTTATTTGATATGAAAATAATTCGTTTCAAAATCTTTGATTATCGCTGACGAGTAAATCCTACCTTTAATAAGCTTAATTTCGCGCGTACATGTCTGCATTGCTCTTTAAATCTTAATTTCATAATGTTTTCTCTTGACTTCTTCGCTGTGGTTTCCTAGACACCAATCATTCACTGCGCAGTCTGCTGGAAGAATGGACCGATGATGCAATTTCCCAGCTGACTGATGATGAGAAGTACCGTTTGATAAAGGAACATGAGCATCTCCAGATGGAGCGCTACGACGATCCTCATCTATGCCGAGCCGATCGCATCCGGCTCCTCTGGGAAGACTGCGCAAGGAAAGAACGACTGCTTCATAGACTACGACCTAAGTCAGCAGCAAAGAGCCTGGTGGGCAGCAAAGGTTCAGTTCTCACTCCTAATGTGAACAGATACAACCATTATAACTACTAAATACTCATGTGAACGGATGGATGACGATAATGTTGGTGTTGCCAATATACAGTGCAACACTGAGACGCAGGAAGAGATACAATTAACAACTAAATTATTCATACCCCTTACAAGAATATGTGAACAATTGCTTTGTCCCGATTTATGATTCTTAAGAGTGTGACATACCAAAGCTTACATCTAAAAGAATCTCAAAGACGGGTCCTAACTCAACCAGTCCACCTTTCATTTTTTAGTTACGAAAAAACCATTAACACTACAAGGGGTATGAATAATTTAGTTGTTTACTGTGACCTCTGGGACATCCGATTGGTCAATATAGTTATGCCAGTGATCTCACACCCCCCCCCCCCCCCGTCCGTTCCCCTCTTTTTCAATAGAAATTTTCAACAAAAAGGCATTTGGAGGAGAAAAACCATTCGCACTTCGGTTCGCCATATTGACAGAAGGTAATTGTGGCGACTCGGGTAAAACGTAAATTATTCCTATTTGTAAAAACAAAAACAAAATCCGTCATTTTCGCTTTCTGTACTGAATTGTTGTTAAATTCTTGTTGAATGTTTGTTTGTGTATATTTGTACCAGACTTATAAACAGACTTTGAAACTATGATACTTGTTTTTGTGTTTTCATTTGACAAGACTCTATAATATTATCAAAATACGAAACACCAAACGAGAATGTATTCTTTTCCCAATCATTAGAAATAAGCTATGACTAATATACTCGCCAAACGGAACCAGTGCCTTATAAATCTTTTGTTTTTAAATTAAAAAACAAGTGTCACCTTTGTATATCGAATTTTCTCACATTCAATCAAATGCAACAATTCAGTTCCATACTACAGTTACTCTAATTTGCCATTGATATCGAGATTGTTTTTTAAATGAGATGATACCTTTTGATTTTGATTTCTTTCCCCGGACGCGCCAGGCGTTACATGTGCCTTCCACACGCTTTGCAAGAGAGTTCTTCTCCATTTCTCTTTCTCCCTTTCTCTCTCTCTCTCTCTCTCTATCTCTCTTTCTTGCAGTCGTTCCTCTTACTGATTCGCGCATAGCGGGTTAATTATCCGCAAATCTCAGCAATTGTAAATGTATAGCCTTTTCTTGCTTTTAATTGTTTTGTTTCATTGGTTAACACGAAAGAGGACATGCAAGTGTTATACTCAGCAGCTTGTGCATTATTTTTAAAATTTCTATTTACGTAATGTTTCTTTTAATTGTACCTGGACCCCCAGGAAGAACAGTGTCATATATTTTTATGACACTGAACGGGCAATCCAGCCAATCATTTTTAAGCAATCTATATACACATGTAATTTTTTTTTTTTTTTAAATTCTGTTATGTTTCATTTCGTTTTATGTCATATGTTATTTGTCTTTTTAATATGATTGGAAAATAAATACAACAATACCTAGCTCCTCGTGATAAGTAATTTACATGTATGGGTTTATTCAATTAAGCTGTTATTAACAATCAGAGTAGCCACTCGGAGGGGTCCACACCCTTCAATGATGTTGCAAGATTATGTCGCTAATTTCATCTGTAATACGAATATTAATATTAAATTTATCGGCAAATATGCACATGGTCTGCCCTCCATTAAAAAGAGCTGGCTGAGCTGATTATGTAAATAGCTCTGTCATTTTCTTTTCTATAATCCTCTTGCTCTCAAGGATTTTTATTTCAATTGCTTTAATTATTATTTTTATATTGCTGTGACGGAGGATTGTCAACTCAAATATATATATATATATATATATATATACACACACATGCATTTTTTTTATACTAAAGGTCGGACAATAACCTAGAAGTTTTGCTAACACACAACTAGACACTCGAACTCATTCCTGCTCGATTTCGCTTCCTTCTCCAATTCCCCTTTTCATATCTCTGTCATACCATATATTTTAGAACTATATTACATACAAAATATCGATCTTCACATTGAGCTTCTCTCGCTTTGCATTTAACTTCTCTCATTCATATCCTCCTTGTTCAGATTTGTATATTTATTTAGAATTGAAACAATATATATTTCTTTAAAAAGCCGAATTCCCAATTATAATTATCAAAGATTTGTTCTTTATTTCTTTAACATGTACATTACAATATGGTATTTATTATATATTTATTTGAATCTATTCATGAATTGCATTTTAGTCAAATAAAGACACAGTGGACTTCCAACCTTGACACTTTGAAATGATTTTATTTTCTCTTTACACATCACTAACATGAGTCTAGCATGTCTGATATTCCATTCAAACAAATACACTGATAAATGAAATAGACTTGTCTTCTGTTATGTAATATATGTACATATATTCCTTCAGAAAGAAAGAATAATACAATATTCTGTCATCTCTTATTATTTCAAATATCTCTTTACATATTTCATCAATGCCTATCTAATTCTCATTGGCTAAAAGGATGGATATATTGAGTACATGTCACATGAATATGTTCCCCCATGTGGGACTATGAATCACTCATCAAAACAAGTGCATACAGAAAACCTAATTTTGAACATAATAATATGGATAGCCAGATCAAATCTACCACATCCTTGCTAGAACATACATTTATTTATCTAAGTCAAATTTATTTAACAGTTTAAATACATCCACAACAACATATAAATCAATCAGAAAGTCATATATATTTCCACTGAAGATATTCACTTTGAGGAATGTTCCTGTAAGTTTTAAAATCTCTTATGTACATAGTTGCAATTACTATGAAATCTTTAATAAGATATCAATTTCATGATAACACAAATTTGTATAGTCATTCAGCAACATAAATATGTTTATTTCATTTATTGGTGAAATTGACACTTGGTACTCCATAGATTACAGTAACAGAGGAAATAAGATCCTGGGCGGTATTCTCAAAACTTTGTTATCTTTCGTGTTAGTGAAAAGTATGTTAATTGTCATAACAAATTAAAGAAACGTGAAATCAACACGTAATATTGGGGTTTACGCAAATTCTTCTTCAGCTGTATGCGTACGCTGCAAATGTTGCACAAAAATAAATCAATGACTAGGTTTGTAGTGAATATTACTCACACAAAAGTTACCATCCAAGAATTACAGAGAATCATCTGTTCTTAGGATACTAAGATTTATTGATCCAGGATTTAGATCCAGCATTGGTGTAACTGTCTTTTATCACAAAATAACGATTTGATTTGGTCTGGAGCTCTGACTAATTGGTGATTTCTTTTACCCTAATGTTAAGAAAGCAAGTATGCTCTTAAGAACAAATGAGAACATAAGAACATTAGTATACAAGAACATAAGTATTAATTTATAAGAACACAACTATACACATATACCGGTAAAAGAAATGTATAAAATTTGTTCTTATATACTAATATACATATAATTATGTAACAACATAAGAATAAAAACATAAGTATATGTTATTATACACTTATACACATATGATTTTATAACAACATAAGTTTATGTTCCTATAAGAATGTGGAAACATAAAAGTATAAGTTCTTCTTCTTCATTTTCAATAAAAAGAAGAACATAATAAGAACATAAGGTTATGTTCTAACTCATATGAATATGTAACAACATTAGTATAAGAACATATTAAGTATATGTTCCTATAAGTATATAAGAACATAGGGTGGTATTCCGGTAGCGCGTACTAAGTTAGCGCGTGCTTAGTTAGTTCACACTTTTATGGAGTGCCTGTTGTGAACTAATTTACCCTGAACAGATTATTTTAATCCTTCAATGAAAAGTGTCCAAAAAATTAATTTTGCACTGAAATAGGAAGAAAAAGATAATATGAGTATACACTAAATTTCAACAAAGTCCTTGGTAGATTATCTTTGTCATGAATATTGAAGGAGGAAGATGAAACCTAGCATTCCATAGAAGTGCGAACTAAAATTCTTGTTTAGTCTGGACTTAGTCCCGGCTTAAATTAAGAGAATATCACCCATATACATTAAGTTCTTCTTATTCTTCTTCATCTTCAATAAAAAGGAGAAATAGCTTGTAAGTAAGCAATCCTGGGAACCTACAATTTTAAGTCCTATCTGAGGGACTTGGCAATGTGGATTAATGTCATACCAAAGGACACTGGTGCATCAACTTGGTTTGAACCCAGGACCTCCCAATTACTAGACCACAATCCTACCACGGGGCCATCACGCCTCCTCTTCACTATATATTAAGCATCGGTGTAATTGTCTCTCTTAGGAAACTAAAGATTTGATTTGATCCGGAGTTCTCTTGACTATAGATCCAGGTTCGGTATAATCATTTGCAGGGTGGTTGATGGCTGTATGTAGAAGCTCATATGCACTGCAGATAAGGGCTACGGCTCTCTTGTGAATCTTCTCCCTGTGGAATTAAACAAAAGAAAGGTATAAATCCAAATGGTTTGATTCCTTTGACAAATCTTAGCCTCTTAAAGATGAGAAGATTGAGTTACGAAATAAGTAGGCCCAGGGTTTTAAAAAAAATGAAAGAACTCAATGAAAACAAGGGAAACCTTTGCATCCATTTTTTCAAAAGATTACACAAATTACCATTAAGTTTTCTAAACTGCTTATTAAAGTTTTTATTAAAGTGTCCCTCTCCCCCTCCATTGATCAACCATCACAGTTTACTGTGCCATGTATGCACAAGCCTTTAATGATGATGGTGATGATAATTGTAATAAATTCATTTAAATAGCACTCCCAAACATATTCCATGGTTTCACAGTGCTTTACAGGGTTAAAAACAAAATTTAATCTAAGTAAGAGAAGTAATAATGACCCATGATCAACCGTGGCAGTTGACCATGCCATGTTTGAACAAGCCTTTGAAGATAATGATAATAATAAATTAATTTATATAGCACTCCTAAACATATTTCATTGTTTCCCAGGGCCTTATAGAATTATATTTTTTTTAAATTGCATCAAAGTAACAGAAGTAGTAATAACTCTTCTTACCTGACTGTTGTACTATGTAGAAGCTTGATCTGTGGCATTGTGAAGCTATCAGGTGAACCAAGAAAGGAATCAAACCGATTCTGATCCAAGCAGAGAGACAAAGAATAGAGCAAGAAATGGTGAGTCAAGATGAAATAAACAATATATTGATTCACAGCCAAGAGCCAAGTATGGCTGAATAGAATTGTTGGTGTTTCCACATCAATATTGTAAAAAGTGTCAAAATTATCTCTTTCTCTCTATCTCTCTATATCTGTTTTCTTATATATACAGTGTAGCTTACTTACAACACTCAATCAATTCGCTGTGGAATGCCCTCTCATGAGAGATTAGAAAAGGCAAATCAGTTTAAGTGTTTAAAAATAATCCAAATATGTCATCTGTTTCATGTGGCCAGTGACAATTTTTCCCCATATGATCTATCCTACTGAAGTTGTACTTTTGTATTTGTGTTTTTATGTGATTTCTTCTTTTGCACTAGTGTACCTTGAGAATTAAATTTCAAGTAGATTTGGCACCTTGAAAATCTTTTATATTATTCTTATTATTAGTACTATTATTATCATTATTATTATCATTACTAATATTATTATTATTATCATTTTTATTATTAATCATTATAATTATTATAATTAATTCAAAGTCTACTAACGTGTTAAACAAAATAAGATAAGACTACCGGTACTTACAATGCCATCTCTTACTGAGCTCGAATCCATTCCATGAACAGAAGACAGAGGGCCCTGCATAAAAGAGATTAAACAAATAAATGATTTGCACAGATCACAGAAAGACAGAGGATGAGTAAACTCACTACATACATGTAGAATGATAAGCCCCATGGCAGTGATATAATCATCATCATCATTTATTAAAGTCAGCATTTTTCCTCTTACGCAGGTTTACTCAGGATACCTTCTTCTACTATCTTCACATTCCAAGTTTCATATAATAAATTATTGAGTGTCACATGACACCTTTCAAGCCAATATGATACTTGCTAGCAAATACCCTATTTTACATAATAAAGCATTCAGGATGATTCATAACCTGTATATCTCAGAATGAACTCCATTACAAGAAGCCCACCAAAATTTAAAGACAAGCAAATAAGGTGTGATGGCTCGGTGGTAGAGCAGTGGTCTTGAACTGGGAGATCCAATCAATGTGCTAGTGCCCTTCGGTAAGGCATTAATCCTCATTACCAAGTCTCTCACAGAGGACTTAAAGCCGTTGGTCCCCTGGTTGCTTACTTACAAGCATACACATGCTTCTTTAGCAGTCGGGTAAAACAAACTAACAAACAGACTAACAACCAAATGTACCAATAGCTTACCTCTGTAGTAAGATGTTGCTGTGCAATGCTGTATATCTGGAGCAGCCCAACCCGTGTTAAAACAAACGATGCCTGCTCATTCACTAGGGTGTCCACATGAGCATCAACCTAATAAAGAAATCAACAGTCACAATCTCATTAGGCTTTTTTATTTCATAAATGAGACGAAATGGAATATATACATGTCTATCAGTCTTGTGTTCGGAAAAGGAGAAACCTTTAAAAAATAAAAAGAGGGAAATATTCAATATAATTGAAGTATAGTGTTTGGTAATTTTGTACGCCAGTGCTTTCAAGAATTGACACAGTGGCATTACATTTGATGCGCAATCACACTTGTCTATCACAATCATGTTTGGTATGACGTTATCCTTTTTCTGCAGCAGAAATTCAATGGAAGTTTAATGATGATCAGTTCAGTCCAGCTTTGATGCAAGTCACTACCATCAAAATTTTTTATTTAAGTTTTCCATTCATTCATTCACTTTTATTAAGGTAATAGGTAATATTATATCATCATTGTCATCACACCATTATCATCTTCATCATCATCATCATCCCAATTCTACATACCTGTGCTTCAAGCATCTCCAGTCGCTGATCCGTATATTCAAAAAGTGATAGTGTAGTCTGCATTGTATACAGGCAGTTGATCATGTATGCAGCCATATCATCATCACCACCATCACCATCATCATCATCATCATCACCATCATCATCCCAATTCTACATACCTGTGCTTCAACCATCTCCAGTCGCTGATCCGTATATTCAAAAAGTGATAGTGTAGTCTGCATTGAATACAGGCAGTTGATCATGTATGCAGCCATATCATCATCACCACCATCACCACCACCACCATCATCATCATCATCATCATCATCATCACCATTACCATTATCATCATCATCATCCCCATCATCATCCCCATCATCATTATTATTATCATAATCATCATCATCATCATTATCCCAACGCTACATACCTGTGCTTCGAGCATCTCCAGTCTCTGATCCGTATATTCATAGAGTGATAGAGTCGTCTGCATTGCATACAGGCAGTTGATCATATATGCAGCCATATCAGATGGGTTCAGTTTACTAGCTGACAGAGAACACATCTGAAGCAACGGATCCAACACACATCCAAGGATCTAATAAAGACAAAAGTAAGATTTTCATATTAGATAATTCAACCATCTATCTGAAAGCAAAGTGTTCTCATATTCATGGTACAATCATAATGTCTGCAATACTGTATCTTTAGCTAATCACTGCACACAGAGGCAACAATTCACAAGATAGTGCCATTAAATTGGATTAGTTCTTAAGGGGAAGTCCACCCTTATATCAAATTGGCAATGCAGTCAGAAATTGTGATGTCATCCCCTCACAATTCACCACTGATCCGAATGATAGAATGACTTAAAATCTCCATTTCTCTGAATGTTAATTGAATAGTAGACCTATCTTAGATGGGAGTTCATGAAAGAATATGTTATTCGTAATATATGATCGAGATAGCCATGAAGAAATAATATATTTTGATCTAAATTTAATTTAATGACATTTCTTGCATTCAACAAAGGATAAAATGTGAGGGGCTGATATATTTACAGAGTTGTGAGTAATTCAGATAAATCAAAACTCTTTTCTTGATGACCCCGTTTCTGAAGATTGAGGAGGAAAATGCATGGAATTAGTACCTTGGCAAAGTCAGCTTGTCTGGTATCCATGGAAACCACAGATGAATCATGGGAAGTGAGGATCTCTCGGAGCAGACTCAGAGTTTGGGTAAGTGAACCTGTAGGTCCTAGATCAGCTGGGGGAAGTTCCACCTAGAGAATAGACAGTCAAATGTTATTTACTTGAATATAGTCGAAGACTAATTTCATCATTTAATTGAACTTTGTCAATTAGTGATTAAAACTGAGAAAATCAGAATGCATTATCACAAAACATTTTATTATGCCTATTAATTTGACAAAGTGACATAGTATGAATATATTACAGCTTTGAGGACAGAACATACTATTTTGTATTTTTGTTCACATTACAATGAGATTTCACCATAACTTATCAACTAGATTTGATGACATCACAATGAGATTTTACTATACCTCATCAATTTGTTTTGATGACATCACAATGAGTTCATTATACCTTATTAACTAGTTTTTATGACATCACAATGAGTTCACTAAACTTTATCAACTAGTTTTGATGACATCACAATAACATCACCATACTATATCAACTAGATTTGATGACATCACAAACTTATCACTAGTTTTGATGACATCACAATGAGTTTACTTTACCTTATCAACCAGTTTTGATGCCTTCACGTTCAAGGCATTGAAGAATACTTTCTGCGCGAACTCCTCCATCTCCTCCAGTGTGGCTAACAAAGAAGCTTCCTTGCTCAGGAGCTGACTGCAGATTAACAAAAGTATAAAGAATCCTTTTGTTTTACAAATAATAATAACAATAATAGTGGAGTCTTGTATAATGCTCATGTCTGGCACATTACCACTCCCGGCTCTCCAGTATTATTAACCTGGCTCTAGCTTGGCTGCCGTTACAAAAAAATTATATCATAAAATCATAAACAGACAACAGTAACAACATTATGAATTCAAAAAATAAAATCCCTAGGCAGAGGGTCTTAGGTTTTAAAATTAAAAAATCCTCATTTTTACAATTCAGTCCTCTGCGCATGCCCATATCTAACATTTACATACATGAATATGTATAAGGTTCTCAACAGTACCCATTTACTACTCCTTGATTTTGATTGGCTGTTGAGCCCTGTTACCATGGTAGTTGCCACTGATGGCAAAGTTACCATCAATGGTAAGTTTTATGCAACGGGCCCTGGATTATCAAGGCTATGACTCACCCTATTGTGTATCTGTAGAATTTATGTATATTGGTGAGCTTATAGAGTAGAACAGGTCCCGGCTCGGCTACAATCACCTGCTCTACACGAACCTGGAATACATTAAAAAAACAATACGCTTTTATTATTACTATTATTATTTTATTTGACATATCAAGTCACATAAATACAGCAATATAACAAACATGAATTTAGACAAATCAATAGAAAAAACATATATAAATATAGCAATAGCAGGTGCATCCGGTCAAGCTGCACGGGTATGGAAAAAGTTAACCTAATAACTATGATCTGCAGACCTTCCTCCCCAATTCTGACCATTTATTTAATAGACATCATTAACAGTGTTCAATATGTTTAAATTATTATATTTTGCAGACTGAAAACTAAATTCAATAAATTTTGAAATGATTTCAAGGATGTTTTTTTTTAGAACAATTCCATATTTCACTATCCTGATGATCAGTACAAATGGATAACAATGCTTAGCTCTTTTGGGGTCCCTTTTTGACATTATTGCACTGATAAATGTTTAAACATAATGAAAACAGATAATGTAATTCAAATCAGTACAGATGCCAATGTCAGATTTGTTATGGTTTTATAAAAGATGAATGCCATCTGATGATTCCATCCAACAAATAATTATGTTGCAATACTTGTTAAGATCAATGTTGTGATGAAATTAAAGAAAAGAATTTAGAGCAAGGTGTATGCTTTAGAGACTTCAGTGGTAAGCGCTTTAAAAGCACGGTTTTAATTATTATTAATAAATAGCCAACTAGATATAGCAATATAAAAATGACAACAGGTGGTCACAAAAATCATTTGAGATAAATACAACTTAATGATCAAAGAACAAGAAAAGAAATATGAAAAGATATAATTAAAACATTTATCATAATGTACAAACCTTGAATGGTCTGCAGATACCCTCTGTAATATGGCTCAGAATCTCTTGGATTTCTTCTTCTCGAGCTGATATTGGAAAGCAAATCAAAGCAAGGGGGAAAAAAGATACACAGAAAAATAAAAAAATTCCTCTGTAAATCACTAGCTATAAACATACCATTATTGGCCATACAAACAACTGTGGGCTGGTCATTTTCTGAACGTGTTGTAAACGTACATATATATACATCATAATTTGCTATTTCCGGAAGGTCTTATGCAACTCACAGATCTAGTGCCTTAGCTACATGTATGTTCGAACACCATGATTTGTCAAATTTACTGTGAAATAAACTTATGATTTGAAACAAATGCTGCAATTAATTTTTCAACTGTATCATTTCAGTATAGGAATACCAAGAGCTAATCTTTGATATCCTTATCGACTAATTCCAATCCTTAAGCTTTAAGCTAAATTGCAAAAGTGCTTCATTGCCAATATGGTTGCTTCCTTTACCAAAACATACTAATCTATTTGAATATGATATGAATTTCTTTATCAAACAAAATGATAAATTCAGAACAAAAGAGTGCGATAACTTACACTGTGCCGATGCCAGTCGCAGCAAGGCGTCAAGGTGTTCTTTCTCTGATGCGGAAGCTTGATGTAACCATGCCAACATATCACCGACATACCGCATTGGATCATGGGAATGTAGTTCAATTGGACGTGGGGTACCTCCTCTGCCTGAGTGAACAGAAAAATAATTTTTCTCATTCAAATCAAAAGCAGATATTGTGCAGTGGATCCCACTACCATGGATGACAACAAAAGTGCTTTTTACTAAAACATCTAATTTAAATAAAGGTCGGTAAGTCCAAGATCTTTGGTAATTTGCCTTTCCATACGTTACCAAGATTAAACAAATATAAACGATAGCTTACACTAAAAAATGCCATTTCCTTGTCAGATACAAGCTGTTTTAGTGCTGGCAATATTTATTAGGTATACTAAAACCAACGATGTCTGTCGTAGCGAACTGTGGACTAAAATTAAAGTTGATCATGGCCAGACACGCAAGTAATGATCGGTGTAGAAAAAAGGCAGATTTTTGTGTTGCTTCCTTGATGTTGACTTTATGACAATAGTATTAGTTTAAGGTAGCAATAGGCGCACATATTTTTACACTAAAACAGAAGGGAGGAAGGAGAAGAAAGAGAAGATGGAGGAGAAGAAGAAAAAGGAGTACAAGAATAAGAAGAAGGAGAAGAAGAAGAAGAAAAAGTTGTAAAATTGATATGGGATACAAATGTGTACATAGAAAGTCTGAGGAATACGAGATAATACTTACCTCCCCTTGTCAGCGCATCAATAAATCCTCTGACCATGGCTGTTCTTCTAGCCGTACCAAACTCATCTAAAGCATACCTGTAAACAATAGATTACAACTGGATCAAATAAACATCTCATATAACATCAGTAACAAACCCAGCATAATCAATGGCTACTTCGAGCTAGGAAAACATGGAATGTAAGCTCGGGTACAGAGGAAACACTCTGTTCCTCTGACAGAAAAGTGGAGGCCCCATATGTAGGAGAGTCACACCCTATGCATGTTAATACGCTACACTTCTCACAAGAGTAGGGTGTAGACCCAGTGTTTATTGTGCCTGCATACACAACTGGTAATCTTCCTGTACAGATCTTCGGGATAGGTTGCATAGCCCTTTGAAGATTAAAGGCATCATTTAACAATTTTAAATCTGAGATGCATGACCCTACATGTTTTCAGTGTCTGTGATATGGTGTAATATTAAAGCCCTAAAAAAATTGCGCTTCAAAATGATCATGAAGTGCCTCAAAAAAGTAAGAATCTTTGAGTGACATGTTTTACCATACTCGTTTTTCCCCAATAGACTGTAGTGTTATGAAAGCCATTAGTAAAACAGAAAATTTGGTTCGATTTCCAATCATAAATATCTTGATAATCAGACAGGCGATTGGCTGGTAAAAGTCATGGGTTTCCTGACTGACCTAAAGGTTTATAATTATCATTGCAGAATGAGCTAAATCCAGGATTTTGTTTCAGAATCGGAGACACAGCTACCCAATCCCTTTAACAGAGGAAGAAGAAGAGCTCACCTGAACAAGACAGGTCTGTCTTGGAGTGCTTCCAT
Organism: Strongylocentrotus purpuratus; assembly: GCF_000002235.5. Lineage (NCBI taxonomy): Eukaryota > Metazoa > Echinodermata > Echinoidea > Camarodonta > Strongylocentrotidae > Strongylocentrotus > Strongylocentrotus purpuratus. The sequence continues at coordinate 15,817,132 of NW_022145597.1, read as the reverse complement.
GGCCTTACAATGGAGCAATGTCACCTCAAAAGAATCTCCTGTCATGCTTCGACATTCACCTTTATCCATACAAAGAGAATATATCATAATAATAATCTGCTTTTATATCGCACTCAATGCATCAATTCAGATATATATTACAGATTAGCAGTACAAATAGCCAAATACTTAAAAGGGGAAGAATTGATAAATGGAGTATTAGGGACAAAGAAAGAGAAAGAGGGTCAAATGTAGAATGAGTGTGTGTGAATGACAGACAGATACTGTATATGGTGAGACAAACTGAGATACAGAGAGAGAGAGAGAGAGAAAGGATTTGTGCGCATGTTTGCAAGATCAATTTAGTAGAAATTCTCAAGTACACCATTGCCATAAACTAATAATATTCAGACATGATTACACTTAAATTGAATCATCCTTTTCTTTCTAAACTAAGTATGATGATAATACACAATTTTCAACAAGAATGGGCCAACAACCTCCCCCCCCCCCCCCCCTCCCCTTTTGTAAATGAAATAGAAAGTAGTACCTTGTGTCCATCTGTACAACCTTTCATATGCTGTCTCCTGGTGTAAAGCCATGGATTCCATGATCTCGAGACTAAAAACAAACAAACATACATTCATATTAAATCCAATGCTTTTTAAATCTTTTGCCGGTACATTGCCACACGCTAGCTTTTGTCTTTGTTTAAGTTTGGTGCAGGAGTATAGCAGGAAGAGCTAATCGAGATAATCATCCCAAGATATTTCCGGCTAGTTTTCAAAATATCCTGCTATTTGTCCGGTGCATATTCACCAGCCCGAAGACTCGCACTATGCGCGAACGCTGAGCAAAATATCTCAAGCTAATTTCTCCAGCTCGAGTTTCGAGTTTCAAGGTCGAGTCTCGAGCTGATAAAGATGCGATTTGCAACTTCGGGCTTATTTCCCAAATCAGAAATAGCAGGCTTTTTGGCAAACTCAAGCTGATAAAGACGGGCCTATTGTTTGTTTTTTATCAGGGTTTAGAAAAGTGCTTACCCAGCTGTCTGCTGGTTGGTTCTCAGTAACACCTTACAGTCATTGTGAATCTGCTTGATTCTAGTCAGAGAGTGAAAGAAATTCTGTAAAGAAACAAAACAATCACAACAGTATTAGAAATCAGCTTTGAATTTCCCTCACTGCCCCCCCCCCCCCCCTCTCCCTTCTATACTGTCTCCTTCATTGAAAAGTAAAGGTTTTGTTATTAAATTACAAATTATTTCCAATTAGACTGCTACTTGGATATACTTTTTAATTCAATAAAAGGGCCTTTACTTTTCAATGAGGCAAAAATAATAGCTGAGGAGGTAAAAATTGATCTTGGTGGGGAAAATATCAACGGGGGAACAATTGTAACTCATTTATTTAAATATGCTAGAATATTGCAGTTGAAAAATCTATTTCATTTATGTGAAACCTTCACCCAAGAAGAGCAACAACTTATTTATGCAATTTGCGTTGTACTTGTACAGTTTGCCTGGTATATCACTTTGCCCATGTCATGCTGAAAGGTAAAGACATTACATCATGCCAAGAATATCTTCAGTAATATATCTCATGAACAATTTTGTTAGGAATATTGTACGTCAATTGCCAGGAACAAATCTCATCTTCCAGCATACCCACACTTATTCTTTGGGGTGAGGTTTCCTTTTATCAAATGATATCATTATTGTGTTAGAATGTTTCACCTCTTGTAACTGTCCATCTCTGGTTCCCCGTAGCACCCTTGCTTCTTCCGGTTTCAGCTGGTATTTGGCTAAGAATGCATCAGCCACCCGGGCTCTCATATCTAGTCTCTGCCTGTAAACCAAACGCAAACACTTGAATGTAGATTCTCCAATCGTAACCATTTAAAGACAGAAATAACCATCTGGAATGGGGAATTATTTAATTAAACTGATTTAATGTCAACCAGATGTTAACCCTTGCCCTTGGAGAAGGGGGGGGGGGTGGGTTAACTAGTTTATTTTCTCCACTCTCTGTTTAGAAGCAGTCAGTGGAGCCAGACATAGTCTTAGTGGAACAAGTGTCAATATCGGAGACTGAAGCTTTCGGTCTAAATAATAAAATGATAATGGTACCTTGTTAAATAGCTTCAAAGCTTTAAAAAAGAGGAAATTTCAGGAATTCTAGTCTGATGGCAAGACAAGGCGAATACAGCATCTAATTTTTATCGTAAAATAATGATAAGAATAGATTATGCTTGCCCAGGGAAGCTTTATGAGCAATAATATTGTTCATTCAGAGGCCCTTCAAAAATAACTTGCGGTATCTTCAATGTTACTTTTAATTGCTGTTTGTACATGATGATGAAATAGGTAGCCTGTATGACTAATCATCCTAGATACAAGTAAAATTACATCTACATGTACGTACAGTCATACCTGTCTATTAAGGCCAACCAAGGGGGGAAATGTGGCTACTGTAGACAGGTGGCCTTTCTAGACAGGTTCTACAACACATATTTCTTTCACGCGTGAGACAAAATGCATGGCTACTATAGGCAGGTGGCCTTTATAGAGAGGTGGCCACTTAGACAGGTTTGACTGTAATTTGATAGTATTACTAGTTGAAATTGTAAGTAAGACGTTAACAAAAAGGACTTACCCTTCCTTCTGGAGATCTGTTGTTTTGTTAATCAGATCAGAAGTTTGGTCTCTGGCTAGCTGTTGATTAAAACAGAGAAAAGGTTGAACAAAATATATGTCATATCTCTTGCCTTTAAACAGTCACAAGCATGTGTTTTCATGTTCAGGGCTGTGTCATTGAACTGAATTTGCATCATTGAAGCTACCATAGAAATAACTGCCAATGTAGTCTGTCAAAAATGAAATGGTCGGCAGCTTCATTTCTGGGTTTCAGCTTCATACAAGTTTTAAGTAGAAAAAGTAGAACCCTTTATATACCTCACTTAAGTAATCCAGCAATCTGATTGGTCGAAATTGCATTCATAAACTTTTACTGTTCCCGAAAATTCCCGGTAACCATGGTTAAAAAACAGTTCAAAATCCCAATAACCATGGTTATTGGGAAAATAGGTCAGTCTCCATGGTTACCCCATAGGTTTACATGTTAAAAAATGGTCTGAGCGATCAAGGATACCGTACGTGTGCGAAGAATTGGTCGGTAATTTCAATACAATTGAATCTCGATCGATCTTACCGACAATTTTATCTTGCATTGTTGACATGAAGACGAAAATAAACTTCCAAAAACAAAAAAACAACATCTGCCGATAGATCTTGATCTAAGTTCGTGCCAATATGCATTGCAAAAGTAAAAGAAGGGCCCGTTTAATGGAGCAGCGGCGAAGCATCGACCACGCGAAGCCGTTTTCAATTCATTTTAATGTATATATTAAAGAAAACTACTTTACATGTTGACAGTGCGCGCTGGCCGAGCGGTTTGAGGCGCTGACTGTAGGTACATCACCTTTTGTACGCAAGAGTTCGAATCCCATCTTCGACAAAAGTTTTTTTTTTTTCTTTTTTTTCTTTTTTTTCGGCATATAAAAGTATTAATGACTGCTTTAATATTCGAGAAATAGTTCTTTTTATACGCTCTCGGGAAGGTTACAATTGGGCTTTCACCCTCGGCACGCCTCGGGTAATAGCACAATTCTAACCTTCCCTTGAGCATATAAAAACAACTATTTCTCTCAAAGCAGTCATTAATACTATAATATCACCACACGGTTACAGTACGTATCTTTATGTTGTTGCGCGCTTCATCCATAAGGAAATGTGTTGTAGTGGAGACATTAATCTACATTTGCCTCACTCAACCCAGGCGAGGTAAAAGGGTACCTGGCAGGAAAAAATTACTTTAGATGCTTGAGCGCCGTAAAGGAAAGGCAGCCATGCTAAAGCAGGGTTATAATTGAGGAGTGCCAGGAGTATCAAATCTAACAGAAATGATCGCTATCTTACAGGAACCCTCTTATTATACTATTATTGATGAGAGGAGAGGGGTGAATGAGACAGGAAAGAGACAAATACAAGATGGATAGATAGATAAATAGACAGATCGTGAGAGAGAGAGAGGGAGAGAAAAAGAGAGAAACAGAGAGAGAGAGAAATAAATTTACCTCAAGTCTCTTGGTCATGTCTTGACAGCTGTTATTCATAGCCTCTACATCTTGATTAATGCTGTCTAGTTGCTGTAAGATAACAAAATAAAAACACAAATTAGAGTAATTTTGTTAAATAATGTATTAGAATTCTTAGAACCATTTCTTATTTTCTACAGTAATTAGTATAATACCAATCAAGACATCTCTATTGACAAAGTAATATAATTGCAAACAACCAGGTAATTCTAAGCATTATCCTGAATGAGAGTATCTCTGATCTGTAATCAAACAATTTCAGAAAAGAGAAGGATAATTTTTTCTCTGTCAGTAGCAAAGTATATATTTTTTTATAAGTGATTCTTGTAGCCAAATAAAACATAGAAATGAAAAAAAATCATTCATACATCAGTCACGACACTAAACGCATCAGCAAACTGTTCACTGATGGCCAGACTCCTACGCTCGATGTCTCCTCTTAGTTTCCTTCGACTGCGCAGGTTGTTGTCTGTGAAGAATGTGGAGAGGGCCTTCAGGGCCTCTAGTGCATCCTGGAGGGGCAAGAAGATGGGAGAAAAAAAATTAAAAAGTAATTGGCCTGGGCAGTGTCTCACGAAACCGTCATAAGTACAAGTTCATGAACATCCCATTGAAATGTGTTTTAAACTTAATACACGCATTTCAATGGGATGTCGTTGGACTTGTACTTATGACGGTTTTGTGAGACGCTGCCCTGGATGATATGCAATAGCTAATTTCTTCTAATAATATATAATTGAATGCATAAAAGTTAAAACTTTGTTAAGTGCCATGATACAACTTATTTCATTCACCTGTTACTGTTATAAATAATTGTATTAAAATAGTCAGAATGCTTGTTGCCATCCAGCACAAACAATTGGGGCTTGTCCTACCTAACAACACAGAATATTTCAAATAGACTAGGTTTATTCATAACTTTCTGATTTTCATTTTTCAATCAGATTGATTTGAATAGCCTTAAGGGCTCTCTCGAAATGTTTTTTTAATGATATTATTCGAGAGAGCCTTAAACGGCTCCCATACCCCTGCACGGAGAGGCATGTAAACAAAACTCAAAAGTGGTCCAAAATCACACTTTCGCGCACCCGACCAATATTGGACAGTGGCTTTGATAAATTTTGTCGTAGTTTTGGTCTTAATTACCGCTTTAATTTCAAAATCGGATCTAAAAATAACAAAATAAGAGCAATTTTCTTACCAGACCGATACAGCTCAACTCCCTTTTCACGTGTACCGTGTGAATTCACGATGTCTACACAATGGTGATGACCTCTGACTGGCACTTCGTAAATGTGCTGCTTCCGTATAATGCGCTGAATAACACTCATACAGCGCATTATACGGAAGCAGCACAATTTACCCACAATTACGGAAGTGCCAGTCAGAGGTCATCACCATTGTGTAGACATCGTGAATTCACACGGTACACGTGAAAAGGGAGCTGAGCTGTATCGGTCTGGTAAGAAAATTGCTCTTATTTTGTTATTTTTAGATCCGATTTTGAAATTAAAGCGGTAATTAAGACCAAAACTACGACAAAATTTATCAAAGCCACTGTCCAATATTGGTCGGGTGCGCGAAAGTGTGATTTTGGACCACTTTTGAGTTTTGTTTACATGCCTCTCCGTGCAGGGGTATGGGAGCCGTTTAAGGCTCTCTCGAATAATATCATTAAAAAAACATTTCGAGAGAGCCCTTAAGGCTAGATTTGAACCAGATTAAAGATTGTTAAAAAAGATTTCATGGATCTGTTTCTTTTAATATTCCTCTGGCTTCTGCTTCTAATTTTATCCTCCCTCTTTTATTTTTCAACCACGATTTTGACAAAAACCAGTATCATAACATAGGCATGGATATATTCCAACTGAATAAACAAGGATAGCAATAACACTACAGCAACACTTCTTCAGACGAACGACTTTGTTAGTGCACATACACACACACACACATCGATTCGAGTACACGGGACTGATCTGAGTTCTTACCTTGTCATTTTCAAGCCTTGTCTCCAAGATTTTGTTGAGTTTGCGAGATAATGGATTACTGGATCCTTGTGAGGTCTCAATACCTCCTTCTGGAGTGGCTGGTGTTGATTTACTAGACATATTACTTGTTAATCTCTCCTATTTCATGTCAGAGGTATCGCCGATACGTGGCGGAAGAAGCTTAGTCTGCAAGCACAGACTAATTTGAGATTTTACCTAAAATAAACAACAACAACAACACAACGCTCTCTAAGAGCGCTATTAGAGCTCTTCTTTTTCCTTCTTTTTCGTCTTCTTCTTCTTCTTCGTCTTCTGTTGTCAGTGCAGAGGCGGCGCTCCCGGAGGGCAGGGGGGGCACAGTGCCCTCCCACTTTTTCAAGTACCCTAAAAGTGCCCCTTTTACATTGACAAGTGCCCCTTTTACATTGACAAGTGCCCCTTTTTACATAGGAAAAGTTCCTTTTTTCCTTGCAATAAGTGTCCATTTTCCATTCTCATAAGTGCCCTTTTTAATCTCTAGCTAGTAAGTGCACCTAGTTGGGTACGATCGAAAAGTGCCTCTTTTCACTTTTGATAATTGCCCCCTTCACCTTTGATAATTGACCTATTTAAATCTGAGATGTACGTGCCACGTTTATTTTGACAAGTGCCCCTTTTCCTTTGTAAGAAGTGCCCCTTCCACTTTTAGTAACTACCCCTCTTTTAACTGGGATAAGTGCATCTTATATTTTCACATATGCCCTTTTCCTTTTTTATAAGCGCCCCTTTTCCTAATGATAAGTGCCCCATTAAAAAAGAGCCCCCTTCCCCTTCTCATAAGTGCCCCTTCTCTGGTAAATGACCCTTTTCGGGTACGAGACTCTCGTACCTGAAAAGGGTCAGTTACTCTTTTTCATTTCAGATAAATGCTCCCTTCACCTCCGATAAATGCCCCATTAAAATCTGATCGGTGCCCATTTTCTTTAAACTAATGCACATTTTCCTTTATTACAAGTGCCCCTTTTTCATTCACATAAGTGCCCGTTTTCATATCTGGTCATTGCCCCTTTTCAGGTGCGATAAGTGCCTCTTTTCACCTCTGATAATTTCCCTTTAAACAATATATATTAATATCTTATAAATGCCCCTATCAAAATCTGATGGGGGCCCCTTTCCCGTCGACAAATACCCATTTTCCTATTCTCATGACTGACTTTTTTCATCCTTGGAGAGAGCCTCTTTTTGAGGGTGTAAGAAGTGCCCCCATTTTCACCTCTGATAATTACTCTTTGTACATTGGCACATGCTCCTTTTATTTCCTGATAAGTGTCCCCTTTTCAGCTCTCATCATTAAACGCGCCCTAGCTTAATTTCAAGCGACTAAGAGCAATTTCCCCCTAAGCTCGTTCGCTACGCTCGCACGCATCTATAGATCATGATATACTCATGTTACTTATCAAAGGTCTTTTCAGTCTTCCGTTATGAGAATGTGCTGATAACCCCATTAGGATTGGGTTTTTTTTTTCCCCCTCTTTATAAGATGACATTTTAAATTTTACTAATCTTAAATTTTCTCCTCGCTCGCTTCACTCGCTGGCAAACAACTTTTAAGACAACCAAACCCAACTGCAAAGCATGATGCATAAACAATCTTGTATGTGGTATAAAGTGCAACAATTATTGAAATCATCCCTGATAAATGTAATCACAATATAGGGGTATATACCAACGTCTAAAACAATGTATATTTTCGCTTTGAGATTTCCCTTTGTAGGTGCCCATTTTTCTGGGTGCCCCCCCCCACTTTGAAAGTCGCTCGGCCGCCCCTGTATCCTACTGTAGGCTCCTTCTCTTCTTCTTACTTCTTCTTTTCTTCAATTTAATTATAATTGTTCTTCTTCAAGCTTCACCTTCATCTGTTCTTGTTCTTGTTTTTGCCGGCCCCTTCTTTTTCCCACGACCAAGTTCATCCCAAATGTTTCGTTTTATTTGACTATTAATATTGTACCCACCCCCCCCCCACCCCCAATGGATAATTTTGCTGTTCTTGTAACGTTGACATGTTTTTGATCAGAAGAAAAATAAAAATATCTTACCGAATGTTTGGACGAAATGTGGTCCACAGTTTTGTTGGAATATAATAAACGGGGATGTTTCTGATAGCAGCTCACATGGTCCAGTATTACACGGAATAGGGAAGTTGGCCGAAACACCGTGATAGAGGTATGGTAAATCCATGGATTGGCCAAGTCCCCCCCCCCCCCCAAAAAAAAAAAAAAAAAAATCAAAAATCAAAAATCAAAAATCAAAAATCAAAAATCAAAAAATTAAACTAGCCTACAACTAAAATACAAAACAAAAACCAACAGGTATTCATACATGCATTTTATTTTTTCCCTGACTTCCAATGCTTTTACTCCTTTTTTATTATTATTTCTTAGAATAGTGATGTCCAAACGATGATAATATTAGTGTAATAAAATCTACACTATTCCCCAGGGGCAGCGGAGCGTCTTCCAAAGTGGGGGCCCCGGGGGCACCTACAAAAAAGGGGCACTTACAGAGGGGAATTTAAAGCAAAAATAAGAAATTTTAAACATTGCCTACCCAACATTTTACATTATGACAACATTATCAGGGATAAATTTAATATTTGTTCCTCTCTTTACATGGTCCAAGATATTGCTTAAGCATCATACTTGCAGTTGGATGTGATGGTCTGAATATCCATTCGCGAGCAAAAATCTTAAGATTTTTGAGGTCGCAGTGCGACAAATTACATATTATAAACAGAGGGGAAATTCTGATGGGATTTTCAGCAGGCAATCTAACCATGAAAGACTGAAAAGACCTTCAATAAGTAACGTAATTGTATCAACTATAAATGCGAGTCAGCGTAGCAAGTGAGATCTGGTGAAATAAAAGAAAAAAAAGTTGCTCTTAGTCGCTTTAAATTTTTGGCACATGTCATGAAGTAAGCCACTTTTTAGCAAGAAATGAAGCACATTTCAAAGTTAATTTTTTTTAGCAGAAGTAAAAAGGAGCACTTATATATGAAAATGGAAAAGGGACATTTATTGCAGATAAAAAGGGGCACTTGTCGAGGGAAAAGGGGGCAATTATGAAAAAGGAAACTTATAAAGAAAAAGGGGAAGTGTGTCAAAATAAAAGGAGCGCTTATTTGAAGGGGAAGGTGCACTTCTTAAAGGAAAGGGGGCATTTGGCAAAGTAAACGGGGCACCTTTCAGATTTGAATATGGGCAATTATTAGAAGTAAAGGGGACACTTATCACCGGTAGTAATTAGGAGCACTTATAAGAATGTGGAACGGGCACATATTAGAAAGAAAAAGGAGCTCTTGTCTTTAGTAAAAAGGGCACTTTTCTATGTAAAAAGGGGCATTTTTGACAAAGTGGGAAGGAGTACTGTGCCCCTCCCCCACTCGGAGCGCCGCTTCTGTTTGATTTCATGTGTTGATATTTATTATTCTGTCCCATCCGTGCTCGGAAATACCATTTTAACAAATCTTTTTGAATCGGAAGTCGCTTATCACCTATACTAATTCCTTTGATATGCGTTCCAATGTAGGTTTTCCGTTTCCAGGGTTGCCATTAAAATTAACCATTAAAGATACAGCGCCTTTCGTTCCTTCTTTTTTTTCTCTCCCTTTTTCTTCTCTCTTTTTTTATTTAAATCATACTTTGCCAAAAATGGGGTGTTTGTGGGAAGGGGGTTAATTTTCGATCGTTTTTGCGGGCCCTGTTTCTACCAGATAGTTTAATATTAGCGTTCCCATTACATTCGTATATATTTTCCAGATAATCTTTATGTTGCAGACTAAAAAATGATTAAAAAGAGAGGACATCATTAGCTATGCAGAGTTGCATAGTTAAAAGAAATAATCTGAATGCAAGTAACTTTAATTTCAAACTATCAAAAGCATATTCAAAACCCACTTATTCAACTTCCTCAAAACATTAAGCCTTAAAAAAAAGTCTATGCTTCTATCATTAAGCTCATTTAATATATCTGTATTCAATAATATTTATGTCGCATTGTAATTTCAGTGCTCTTGTCCAAATTTTCTATTGCCTTTCCATCGTATATATTATCTGTCAGATTTAGGGGCATAACCTCCCCCGTCGCGATGTCCTTCAGAAACCCAATCTTGTACTACTCAAGTACATTCAAAAAGGGGAAAAGGTGATCTCTTTTCAAATGTCCGAGATAAAGTGAACCCGAAAATGTGACCTCTTAATTCCGGGCTTAATTCATAACCTTTACTTTTGGTAAATTAACACTCGTCAGAAGTTTTTCCCTCGTGCTCCTTTCGGTAGAAAGATTTCTTTTTCAGGGTGTGACCCTCTTGCCTGGAGTCGTCTATGTCCAGTTTGCTTAATAACCTTAGTTACGCAATGGCAGAGCTACAAGGGGCCCGATGAAAAACAACTTAACGTGTGAAAGGGAAATAATTTATATTCCTCATGCAAAAGTTGCCCACTAAATATTCGAATTAGAATTAATGAGATAGGGTCTACATATGTTTATAATATTTTCTGATATTCTGAATATAAATAACTTTAAGAAAGATTAAAATACGAACTGTATTTCGATATAGAAAAAGTTAGTTTAATAATAGTGCTGCATGCATGACCCCCCCCCCCCTCCGGGGTCGGAGGGACCAATGTGTGTTGTGGGAGCTTTTATAAAATATATACAATCTCCACATATCGCGTTCCATACATAAATGTGTGTTGTCTATTGATGAACAACTTCGAGGAGGAGCGGAGATGACAGAGAGACAATAGATTTTGTTCTACTTTGAGCGAGATGATAGCGGTCGATATTCATCGATGCAATCCTACGATTGATTATTGGTTATCTCTATATATTCTGTGAAATTGCGGTACTCCATATCAAACATGAACTGAAAAGGCTGAACAGCACGATCTCATAACTCGTCTAGTCAGCGTCATAATTTGATTAAGGCCACAGTACCGTATGGTACCGGTACCGTAGACTCTACTGTGCATCGTACTCGTATCCTCGGGTAGCGGCTGGCCGCCTCATCCTGACAAGTCTTGGTTACGCCAGCTCCTCCAAGCTCCAGCTCCATCTACATAGTATATGTACGCGCACTCAGACTTCGTACCATTTGTAAGTAGACCTAGGCCTAATGTATTTAGTAATACTAATAACCCTTGCCTATGATCTGTTAATTCATATTTGTGAAGTTTAGACCTGTTGTTCTTGTAGTATGAAGGGGTGACCAAAGTTCGCGGACATTTTAGAACACATTACAAAATGTGATATTTGAACTATAATTTCTCACATTCTACACAACTTTATTTATTTCAATTATTACCAAATGGACGGCAAAGTCTTTTACTACAGATTGGTTCAACTAGAAAAATTTACCGTCGAAGGATTTCGGAGATATCGCGATCTAAAAATTCGATGTCCGATCGTGCGTGCGCGCTGCATCTAAAAAAGTCATAAAAACAATGAGACCTAACTTCACGCACGGTGACTTACAGTTGATTTATCAAAAAATGCGATCCATCAAAAATAAGGTAATATCATAATTTGCAAGGCAAGATATCGTACAATCAGTTAGTACCACTCTTTACTTACAGTTTTGAGGATTTCTGATCTCAAAATGAAGATTTCCAGACCCTTCTTCTTCTTCTTCCAGTATAGTACAGTCCGCCGTTGGCGTATTATCGTACTTTGTGCTTGTCAAGTGCCGAGTGTACAGTGCAAGTAAAAAGGCTCTACAAGAATTCTATGTGCAGCTAAAAAATCGGTAAGTTGATAATTTTTCGGAACGAACGCAAATAACTGCAAAATTTGCCGATCTTTTGTCAATATTTTCACAATTTCGCAACCAATTCTAAAGAAAATTTCGTTTCTGGGTAATTTTAAGACCCTCTTTCCATTGGTGATATCAGATTTTCGAAATCTTACCGATTTTTTGAGAAAGCGAACTTTGGTCACACCGCCATACTGGTACTGTACTAGTTGTAGGCCTAGTCTGTTCAGCCACCAAAAAAGTGATCCACAAAAATGAAATGGTCAGATCTTCTTTTTTTCATTTGTGCTATATCGGCAGAATCGCTGGTGGCCAATTTTTGCTGTTGTTGAATTCGCTGTTGTTGAATCTGCACAGTTAAGCCTCATCATTTAAACCGTGACAGTTTTGTTCTTTATAATAACTTTTGTTTAATATACATGTATGATTCTCATGAATCAGAGCTCAGCGATCAGCTCAGCTCAATGAAGTTGAAGTGATCGTGAGTAAGTGAAAAATGCATACATTGTACCTGTACATGTTTAACCTTTGCTGCGCGCAGTTGCCATTCTTTTATTTTCATGTTGAAGAAAAAAATGCCATATGGGTTTACCTCTGTCCTCTTCATATCTGAACGAGCCTGAGTGCTTGTTGTGACGAAGATGATAGATCCGTATTATGTACACAACTGTGTGTACATGTATGTAAAGTAGTCTAGGCCTACATGTACATCATGTGTAAACCAGTCGCTCTCTAGAATATAAATTGCTGATCAATCTGATTTGATTTTAAATTTATTGTCAAACTAAACAGTTTTAATGACAATTTGATTTAGGTGTTAGTATTTTCAATTAAACTCTGACTGTGAGTGTAATTTTACTGTCTTACAAGTTTTGTGAAGTGGTCTGTAAAGTTTTGGGGTGCATGACCAAATTGTTTAGTCCATATAGAATGTAATGATGTTTCTGTTTAATAGTGGACCTTTTTTTTCTTCTTCAAGTGAATTACTTAAACTTAAAGGGGAAGTCCACCCTGATATGAAGTTGGTTTTTATAGAAGCAGAAAAGTTAAAGAAACAGGTCAGTGAACATTTGAGCTAAAAGTTCCCCTTTAAAACTCTTCTGCTTCCAATAAAAATCAATGCTCTGACTTTGGGTGGGGAAGTACTGTTCTCTTGTGCAGTGTTGCATACTTGTGCATTTCTAGGGCACAATCGATTATACTTACAAAACTATTCCAAAGAACTTCTGATTTCTGTTTCAAGGAAAATTCAACCTTGATAAAGTTGATAGCAAAATACTTTAGAAGAAATTAAAATACATAATCAACAAAAACAAAATCTAAGAAGCAGACTGGTGAAAGTTGGAATGGAATAGGACAAATATGAGAAAGTTCTGAATTTTTGAAAGTTTTAATCACTGGCTGAATGGGTAACATGTGATGTGTCTGTGATGTAGTTGGCAGACAACTTTCCTGTTTGTTCCAATACACAAAATAACTAAAATATTTGTTTTCTTCTCAAAATAGATGAATCAGGATCTTTTCATTTCTTAATAGAGGACCTACTGTATGATGTATGCAATGCATAATACATTTTGAGTAGTGCCCCAAGGGAGAAGGCAATAGAGAAAGAAAAAAAGCAGAATTTTAAAATGATATATTTGTACACAACAAACAGAAGAGTTATCCAAGACATCACAATCCAATCACAAAATTGCCAATTTGAGATTTGCATAGATTTAATGACCTCATTTCAGACTTTCATAACTTTCTTATTATTGGTTTGATTTATTTTAAACTTTCACCATTCTGTGTATCTTATTTTTCTGCTTTCCTTCAAATTAACTTATAACAAAAGTTGGATTGCCCCTTCAGCCATTGACTCTGTAGTACAAGCAGTCTCCTAGACTACATGTACATATTGTAGTCAAGGGGAAGGGCTGCTGTCACAACTGTTTTTGGATGCTTGGGCCATAAGCATTTACATGTATTCTCCTTTTCTGTCTTCAGGATAGCCGGCCAAAGTTTTTGTAAATATAGTCTTACATTCAATACAAGATGTACCAAAGTGTCCAAACTTATATTTTTAGTAACAACATTTCTATAACACATGGACATACACTGTACATGTACATGTATGAGGCGACTATACCAAAATGCCCAGACCTTGAATGTATTCTACCATATGTATGTACATTTTAATAACACTTGTACATGTATGAAAGCGACTGTACCAAAAGATCCAGTCTTGAAGAAATTGCCATACATGTATGCCCTCAGGTAGGAATACTCCCCAGGGAGTGTAAATTGTGCATACTGTGTGCGTGAATGAATCTGATGACAGGGGTAATAACAACATCTGTGAAGTGCTTAGAGTTAGACTGGAGACAGTATTCCATATTGATGGCTATATAAATCCAGAATTATTATTATGAGCCTATTGCAAATTGTGTCCCAGCAAGAGCTTGTTTGTCTCTTTAAAATTTGCTTTAATAATACTCCTCTTTGCGTGAATGATGAGTCACAGTCTGAGCCTGATCGCAAATCGCAATCCCTTTCTGCATAATATGGACAGTACTGGATAATTGCAAATTGAATCATCAGACAGAAGAACACTCTTGAAATGGTCTCTTTTGAAGTATAAAACATGATTTATTCAGGACAAGGATTTTACATGCATGTTTGTGAGGTGTGTGTACCAGTACATTCAAAAGGTTTTAAAACATGAATTTCTATGTTAGTTGGGAACAAGTTGATATAAAATCATCAAAGTATCAAGATTAAAAACTGATAAGCATACAGAATTGAAATCCTAGTAAACAGTTGTGCCGGGTTTGACACTAAATGTATATTGGGGATATTAAGTGGCTAAGTATTGGCAACAAGCAGATTAATATCCTGGCTCATGTTAGCGTCCAATTAAATCTTAGGGTATTGCTTTTCCTTGAAACCTTGCCTGTGGCAAGCCCTGCCTAGTTACAGGGCTCATGTTCATGAGAAAGACATATGGAAAGTAATTAGTTAGTGATCACAAGATTAGCATGACATTCATCTAGATTACATGTACAGAAGGCTGCCTTCATTTTAAATGAAGTTTGTGGAGATACACCATTGACCATGGATACACTGTACATGAGGGATATATGTTACTTTGTGCATGTTCAGACTATGGGTAATTTAAAAAGAAATGTGTAATGATACATGTACATGTATATCAACTTCAAGCAGATTGGCATTTACTTGTGTGCTGTGCAGAGTAGCCTCTTAAAGGTACAGTATTACAAAGTTTTGGGAAATTTTGAAAAATGGGTGGATAGTGATTCTTTACAATTTTGATATATTTGGATGCCCCTGTAGATGTATTAAAAAACACCAGAAATGTTAGCCCCTAAAGCACTTCTGCTTTCGAGAAAAATTGAATATAAAGATTTACCGGTGCTCCCGGTAAATTTTGATAAATTTCAAATAGCTCCTACGGCCGTACAATGGTAACTGCGACCAAGGAGTTGTGGTATATAATTTCCGAACGACAATAGCTAATCGGTCGATTTTAATCAATAAGCATTGTTTGATAGCTTAATTAATATCTTGACCTTGAGAGGGAGCTATTCAACATAAAATGTTTATTATTTACAATTTCATAACTTTAGAGTCGATTTCGACCACAACAACGATCACTGAATATTGTAGGATCGTATATGCTTCCAATATATTCATTTGAACCAAATTCAAGACCAGTACCAAAACTTTGTATTACCTTTAAAGCCTGTTTAAATGTATATGAAACTCTTTTGAAGAAACGTCCTATGAAGAATCACTGTGTGGTCGAAAGGGGTGTACAGATTAGACAACGATACTGTCTAAAGAAATTAGTTTTTAAGAGGTTAGAAGGCTGTTGACATGGAAGCTGGCCAATCTTCAGTGCATGCTCACCAGGTTAATAATATGATACTTGTATTAAGCGCAGGAGAGTAGTATAGTATTGTAGCTGCGCTATATAAATGTCCATTTCATTATTATTATTATTATTATAAGAACAGCGCCAAATTCAAGAGTAACCCACTAGCGGACATCGAGGGGCAAATAATTTTGTAAAACTTTACGCCTGCTTCCAAGGTAATATTTTATTTGTTCAAGGTAAAAGTGATATATCTCACACTGTTCCTTGTTCATATCAATCAATCATATGATTCTGAGATGAACTGAGCTGGTGATGACTTTAAAGGTACTATGTCCCATTTGCAGGCCAAAAATATGAAAAGGTTAAATTCCAACTGCATTTGAAAGACAATACTAATTAAGAACTTCCCTAAAAAAAAAAAAGGGGGGGGGGGGCTTGAAAATGTCTTTAAGTGGGAAAATAACAACTATTAGTTGTCGAATTGACTAGCAGCTCAAGAGCCAGTACCTGTAATTAATAGTCTGATTTTTCAGACCATTGTACTGAATGGTCATACGTTTTATGCTGTGCAGAGATTCAGTTTAATTTTGGTCATTACAATTTACAAGAAGTGGGTTATTGATACTGTAGACAAATGCTCATGTACCCTTTACAGCTCATGTTACGTATGTTAGTACCAAAGATGGAAAAAGCCAGTCAGTCACTCAATAGTGTCTGACAGTGAAGTCTAGCAAGTAAACGGGTTTCCTTGCATAATTTAAATATTAGGATACTGCTAACGTTTAAATTTCACAGATAGGACATACATGAAATATCCATAATTCCTGCAAAGTTCTACAGAATTTGATGTTCGCTGCAAAAGGGACATACATGTAGAACCTTTAATGTCTCCTTTGAGTTAGCCAAGGATGAGACAATGGTTGTCATGGCAACAGATACTCTCTCAATTTAAAACACAGTGTGAGTATGAACTAGTCTGTAGTCTGTAGACTCAGACTACGATCAGACAATTAAACACAATAGGCCTGTTTACTAATATATTCATATTTTAGGCATACTTTTTAAGGAAATGGTGTTCTTGACAATCTGAAAGCTTGTCTGAGGCTCGCCCAACAAAGCAACACATAATATGCAGCTTGGAATCCAAGCATTGTAGTACAGGTTAATGGAATAACTTGTCACTTGTTTCCCAGGAAAGAAACATCCATAAAATTGAAATGGTTAGTAAATACATGTAGGTCTATTTAAAATAGTCTTGAGCAGAGGCTAACTCTGTCAGTCTCTGGCGTAAATATCCATAAATGAAAGATACCGATAGACGCCATAAAGACTAAATCAACAACAACAACAATGGTTGTGTCCAGAGCAGCTACAGCAACAATCAATAGCATGAACATAAACACTCTTCAAGCTCCTCTAAAGTGTTTGGAGCCCCAAATTTTTCAAAAATGTTATGGCATAAATTTCACTTAAATTGTATCATAATGTGAAAGAGGATTTCCAAAACAAATGTGTTTGAAGACAAATAATATTGATAAAAGAATTTGGGTTTGCGTTTTCTGTTGTACGCAGAAAAATTAATTTTGTATTCTTTCATCAATATTTGACTTCAATTTTGCCATCAATTTTTGGGGCTCCGAACACTTTACAGGGGCTTTAATGTATGCCAGTGTGCGGTAATGCCAGGGCTGTGAATGCTTTCAAGTTTCAGTTGACATCCACATTATTTCCTGAAAGGTTATTAATTACGTTCTGCATCTTATATTTCATGTGCTGTGCTGTAGGTCTATGACAGCAAAGTCTTTTGACAGCATGACTTCATACAATATGTAATTACACATGTATAGTGGTCTACAATCACACTGGATATTATGAATTGTATTAACTGGGGTTAATTTACAATTTATTATATTGCTATTTATATGGAAATGTATGGTCTAGTGGATCGTTGGACTGTAGATCACAGGGTCCGCGGATCGAGTCCCGTGGCGGCACTAACGTCCTTTGGCAAGACATTAATCTACATTTGCCATTCTCCAGCCAGGTGTTAAAGGTAATACAAATTACAAAGTTTTGGGAAATTTTGAAAATTGGGTGGATAGTGATTCTTTACAATTTTGTTATAAGCGCTAGAAAAATTTGCCCCTAAAACACTTCTGCTCTCGAGAAAAATTGAATATAAAAATTTACCGGTGCTCTCGATAAATTTTGATAAATTTCAAATAGCGCCTACGGCCGTACAATAGTAGCTGTGACCATGAAAATCTCAGAATATGTAGATGTGATATATAATTTCCAAACAGGAGTACAATCGGTCGATTTTAGTCAAGAAACACTTTTTCATAGCTTAATTAATATCTTGACCTTGAGAGGGAGCTTTACAACATAAAGAGTCTATTATTTATAATTTCATAACTTTAGACTCGATTTCAACCGCCACAACGATCACTGAATGTTGTAGGATCGCATATGCTTCCAATATGTTTATTTGAACCAAATTCATGACCCCATACCAAAAACTTTGTATTAGGGATTACCTTTAAATGGGTACCGGTAGGAAGGAATTCCGTGAATACTATGGGCACCGAAATCGGCAGCCTAGCAGAGCCGGGTAATATTGGAGTGCCTTGAGCCCCTTGCATGGTGGATATGTGCGCTATATAAATATCTGATATTATTATTACTATTTTTTTTTTATTGCACTGAATTACAGGTGTATGCTCAGATTCAAGATATACTGTACATGTAGTTTTAGAACAAAGACTACTCAGCTACTGTCTGTATTAATGATGGTAAGAAAGATCGAGTATAATGAAAGCTGGACAAGTTCTACAGAGAATTTGACCTTTACAGAAAGGAAGTAGAGCAATGATAATATATCAAGCAGACTGCAGTATAGACTTGTGTGTGCTCAGTTGAACTTGTATGAAGAAACGTTGTGTAAATAATCATCGTATATACAGACTGGATCCCAACATCGTATAAAGAAACGCTGTACAAGGAAACTATAGAAACTAGTTTTTAATGAGGTCGGATGACATGAAAGCTGGCCTGTTATTAAGGGCATTTGCAATAGTCCCGCCCAGTTTTACAGTTTTTGTAGAACGGGATGCTGCTTCTGTGGTCATGTACGGTAAGTTGTGCTTTTCATTGATTGCGTTTTCCTGCAATTTGTTTTTATCAAATATGTATATGTACATGAAGGTCAACACAACACATCTCTTCCGTAAAGAAC
Source organism: Strongylocentrotus purpuratus (assembly GCF_000002235.5). Taxonomy (NCBI): domain Eukaryota; kingdom Metazoa; phylum Echinodermata; class Echinoidea; order Camarodonta; family Strongylocentrotidae; genus Strongylocentrotus; species Strongylocentrotus purpuratus. The sequence continues at coordinate 15,798,104 of NW_022145597.1, read as the reverse complement.
ATTTGAAATCTAATATCTCTTGGAATGCGATTCATTGCTAGATACTGTACCTACTGAGTTCACATGAGGACTTAACTTGCAGCTTATTTTTTATGATTTGACATCAGTTTAATTTGATTTATCATTAATACCTCCTCATCACAGAGCTTACCACATGTATGTATATGCTCAAACGAAAGCAGAAGGCGAACAACTATTTAAGTGCCAAACCGGAAAGAGATGGTGATTTGATCTTTAAAATCGAAACATTTAATGATTGTCTTGGAGAAGTAGCTTCTTGGCAACAATGTGGCATGGGGAAGTTTCACTTCCTTCACTTTAAATTGACTCCATTATTTGGCTGGGTTGATAAAAGGAGGAGGAGGAAATCTCATTAGGATAATTTCAAGTTCAAACCTTGAAATGTTGAATGTTAGGAGTACCATTGACCTGTACATCCCTGATCAGAGTTGATAGTAGTTAGGTTCACACAACACTCTGTTAACTTTAAGTTTAGGTTGCGGTTTAAACATTTTGGAAGATATCTTGTAATCAGGAACCGTGCAGATGAACTTTTGGTTACGAAAACTTTAACTTTACTGGAAGTTATAAACCATCTCAAGGTAAGCACAATAACTACGGGCAGGGGGGGGGGGGGCCTCCTGGCTCAATGCAATTTACTTTGAGATTGCGCCAGCAAGCTTGTACGGTTAAAACGACTGCTTGCCCCGCTTGTAGTCTTAAGATTTTGACTACTCAAAGTTTTGTTCCTGTGCGAAACTGTGAACCCCTTGTCATTGTTTGGCCTTGGGGAATCATTGTTTATAATTTTGAGGATTCACAAACTTGACGATTTAAAGTAACTAATGTATGACGGTCCCAAGGGAATCCCTTGTCATTGTTTGGGGATCATTGTTTATAATTTTGAAGTTTCACAAACTCAACGTTTTAAACTTTGACGGTCCCGTGCAAACGTGGCTTGTAGATGGGTGGGGAGAGGGTGACATGGATCAAGGAAGTTTCTACCCAGGTTTTTGTTTAGATTTAAGAGTTGCTGACTGCATGCATTGTATATGTGCCAGACAGGAAAACAAGAATTTGGAGACAGGATGTAGAATGTTGGTGAACAACACTGAACTTGTATAGTTGTAAGACAGTACAGTATGGCTTGGAACTTAAACTGGAAGACATCTAGGGAAGAAATGTGACTACATACATGCCAACTGTTCAGATTAAAGAGGAACATTCCTCTTTTTGGGAGAAGATAATTATCATTTTAATGCAGGTGTTCCTCTTCCTGTACAAATTTGTCTGTAGTATTGAATAGGAGAGTTAGGATTGTTCCTCTTTTTTTTGAAAATAGCATAATTTGTACAGATTTCTGATTTTCAAATGTTGGCATGTATGTGACTATGCAGTTACATCACAGTGTGGACAAATATTTTTTTTTAAGTCGTGCTGAAATATTCTTGATAGCAGCAGAAATTGGTGTCCAGAAGATTACTAATCTTTGGGAAGCAATTATGATGAAGGTTTGTCACACAGATCAATAGTTTGTTTTAAAGGCATCGTTTAACAATGTTAAATCTGAGATGCACGGCCCTACGTGTTATCAGTGTCTGTGATATGGTGTGATATAGAAGCCCTAAACAAATTGCGCTTCAAAATGATCGAGAAGTGCCTCAAATACAAGTAAGTAAAAATCTTTGAGTGACCGGATTTACCATACTCGTTTTCCCCAATAGACTGTAGTGTTATGAAAACCGTTTGACAAACGGTTTTTAAAATTTGTAATTCCAATCATAAATATCTTGATAATCAGACAGGCGATCGGCTTGTAAAATTCACAGGGTTCCTGACTGACCTAAAGGTTTATAATGATCATTGCAGCATGAGCTAAATCCAGGACTTTGTTTCAGAATCTGAGACAAAGTTACCGGATCCCTTTAATGTTTAATGTTCATGCATGGACAGCTGTATAATGTTGAAACAACAAACAATGCTTGACTTAAGGGCTCTGTTTCCCAAATCCATTTATCAATAACACGTGTCTCATTTCTGTAATAAATTTGCTCATAGTCAATGGAATGCATTGATTTCAGTAGCTACATGTAGTATAACAGTTACTTGTTATTGACAAGATTAAACATGGCCCTGGTTGAACAATATCTACTTCCAATGCAATTTGTACATTGTAGCAACACTCTTTAGGTAGTGAGTACTATTTCTATTGATGTTTTGGTAATATTTAGTGAGTTCATGTACTATTTCTATTGACATGGTGGTAATAATAAGTACCATTTATTGATATGTGGGTATAATAGTGAGCACTTTTTCTATTGACATGTTGGTAAAAGTTCAAGTACTATTTCTATTGACAAGTTGGTTATAACTAGGGTTGTCTAGACTGCAATGCCCTGTTCATGCATGAGGCAGTATACAGCTTAAAAATGAAAATAAAAGGTCAGTTCACTTTACATGTACATTTCTGAATCGTAAAGTACGAAATCAATAGGTTTTTGGGGGCCATTTTAGCCCACATCTGTGGGTACATTTACATGTACATGTACATGTATTTCCCCCCTCATGAAATTGCTGCTTTCCATTATTAAATTTACATGGAATATTTATTTTCCCATGTTTTTTTTTGCTGCTTAAGGCGGTTTACCGTGTCATGTCTGAATGGGACTTAATATTGAGAAATTAAATTTTATTCAAACAGTTCCTTTGGAAATTGTGCCATTTTCTTAATTCAGGGTCAAGTTCTATCAATTTATCATTACTACTCTTGTATATCTTTACATGTACATGTAGTTACATTAATCAGTAAGTATAAAGATTGTATTAGGCGTTTCATCTAGTGAACCCAAATTATATTTATATACTGTCGCCATAACTGACATACTAAATACTGAATACTGAATTGTGTGTATTTACAGATTGACTGAGAAAGAGAGGAGCTTGAGGAGAGGAAGTCGTCTTGAAAAGTCATTCACCAGAGGGGCATGCTTGACAGATCGTCATGGTGACTCATCCAAGGGTACTCACTCAATTTGTAGGAAATGCCTTTAGATCGTGACCGAGATCACTGAGCAGTTTGCGGCCTGCGTGAGGGATCTACGATGCCATGTGTTTTCTGCATGTCTGATGCTTTGGAGTGTTCATGAAGGATCAAGTGTGCACGTGTGTCCTTCTCAAATACCTAGGAAATTTTGCAGCTGTGTTCACATGCGACGGAACACACTGTAGCACCTGAAGCCGTGTTGACACTGCCTGATTATGAAGCCTCCTTTGATTCAATACGCTCTTGATTTGTTTACACTCTCTGGATGGTTGTGTTTGGACTCTCTGGATGGTTGTGTTTGGACTCGTGATGCGTGACGTTGATGGATCATACATTGAATCGGTATCGTAAGAGATAGAACATTGTTTAATACGGGACTGTTGCCTAGAAATAGGGAAGTTGAGGCAATATGAATCGGTTCGTAGCATTTGGGATCATCTGTGTGGCGGCCATCTTGTTTTCATTGGTTGCATACAGTAAGCTGTCGGAGAACGGGGTATCCAGGAGAGGTCTTACAGCGATCGTCAGCAGCACGAAGGATGCATTGGTCGATCAAGACCAGGAGGAGCCTTTTAATTCACATTTAACCCTTCCGAAGCTGCCAACTTTCAGATCAAAGGAGGTAACGTTCCCCGATGAGAGTTCTTCCGACATCTCCAGTTCTGCGGACGAAGGATTTGGTGAACTCGCTGAACTTGTAAACACTCCGAATGAAGTCCAAGAAGAGAAGACACCTAGGGAGAATGATGATAAACCTATTGTTATTGTAGTACTAGCTCGCATGAGGACAGGTTCATCATTAGTTGGCGAGCTTTTCAATCAGAACCCGTCATTTTTTTACATATTCGAGCCTCTTCATGCGGTTGATAGTTTTATTCGTCACCATGCTGCAGCTGAAGTCCGTCGCCAGGGAATCTCCGTTTCTCTCCTGAGCATGCTCGCAAAATGCAAGTTTACACCGGAATTCATCGACAGCTATTCAAAATGGCCGCTGGGGAAATCAAAGAGCAGCGGATTGTTGCCAATTTGCAAAATAACCGATGGCTGTAGCCATGCTTCACATCACCTCGTAGAAGAAAGATGCAAAGCTTTTGGAGGCCGCATCGGCATGAAGACCATCAGGGCGGATCTGAATATGCTGAAAACTCTTGTAGAGAAAGATCATATCAATCTTAAAATCATTCATCTGGTACGAGATCCCAGAGGAACTGCTAATTCACGCCGTTCCTATTACGGGAAGAAGGTCCACTTGTCCAAATCTAAACAAATTCCACTTATATCGCTTAAAAACTTGGGGCTTTTAGAGGAGCACTCGCGCTATCATATTAATACCATCGTTAATTATTGTAAGTGGGTACGGGATAATGTCCCATTGGCCAAGTCGAGACCCACCTGGCTGGAGGGTCGCTATATGCTTGTTCGCTATGAAGACCTAGCTCTGAATCCTGTCAAGGCATCCCAGGAGATCTATGACTTCGTAGGTCTGACCATGCCCGCGAACATTCAGGAATGGGTGCGTAACAATACCAACGAGAATAACATTCAGAACAAAACCTTTGGCATGCAGAAGAACTCGAAGGAAGTCATGCAGAGCTGGCGCCACTCGTTGCCCTACGAAGAGGTACTCCAGGTGCAGAAGGTCTGTGGAACAGCCATGGCGATTGGTGGGTATAGGCAAATACAGAGCCCAGGTGATCAGACAGACATGTCCTTTGATACAATGGAAACCCTTTTTGGATGGTGATAGATTATAATTTGGAGAGCTGCAGAATAACCATGGTGACTGGTGGATGTAGGACAGTTCAGAGCCCAAGTGATCTAATAATCCTGTCCTGTGATACGATAGAACCCCATGTTTGGATGGTGATAGATTATAATTTGGAGAGCTGCAGAACAGCTATTGTGATTGGTAGGTGTAGGACAGTTCAGAGCTCAGAGGATCTAACAAAAGTGTCCTTTTATACGACCGAACACCTTTCTGGAATAGATGCTGATAGAACTGTAGATTGGGAGAGCTGCTGATCAGCCATGGTGATTGGTACGTGTAAGGCCGAACAGGGCCCAAGTGATCTAATAAACGTGTCCTTTGATACGATAGAACACCTTTTTGGATGGCACTAGGATTTTCTGGGGGTTCCCTGGAACAGCCATGGTGCTTTATAGTAGATATAGGGCAGTACAGAGCCCAGAGGAACTCATCAATACATGAAGGCCCCCCCCCCCCCCTCCCCCATGGGGTGGATGGGGAGGGAGGAATGATAATTGGACCGGTTACTGTTTAATAAATGGCTGATGTTGGTTTCATCACTTTAGATCAGCGTTTTTCAACTGGGATGCTCAAGACATCTCCTGGGGTGCAGTAAAAAGAAATAAAGTTTTTAAAAAAAATCATCTTGGAATTAGATAAATTTACGTTAAAATTAGAAAGATACTGCAATTATTATTGTGAGAAAATAAGGTCTTAAAGATAAAAGCTGTTGTTCTTCTCTGCTTGCAAAAAAAAGGAAAAAAGAGGTGATTTCATGGCAGCAAAGTGCCCAATTTTTTTCTCTATTTGACCACAAGATGCCCAAATATATATTATATTGTTTATATCAAATTACATTTTACCAAGCTTCTTTGCTTCACTTGCTCACAGCATTTAGAAACGGGAAATTGAGATGCCCGAATATAGTATTTTCAAGTTGATTTATTCGGCAGCGAGGTGCTCATTGCAAATTAACATATACCGTATTCTATAACAGAAATGTCATTCGTGTTTTGCTTGTTCACCTCGCTCGCTCCAAAAAATTAAAAAGCAATTTGCTCGTACAAGTTTACATAGCGAGCGCTAGTGTGATGCAAAACTTATATTCTGTGATAAATTTTGGATCGCGGTGAGATGAAACTTTTTATTTCTGTGGAGGGTGCCATGACTACAAAAAGGTTGAAAAACGCTGCTTTAGATAATGCTACTCTATTTTTTTATGCAGGAATTTGTTACACTGTGCAATTGTAGGACAATTGAAAGTATTTTAGCTCATTGAAAGTATTTTAGCCCATTGAAAGTATTTTCATCAATTGAAAGCATTATTTGTTCATTTACATTCAACAATGCTTTTCTTATTTAAAGCTGCATATAGTACAAAAGACTGTCTGTTTGTTTTCTGTCGTTGTTGTGTTTTTTACAATTCACAAAAAAACATGCAATATAGTATGTTTTTTTTAAATAGCATTTCTGTTCTTGTAAGTTGTTACTTTTTTTTTTTTTAAATCAATGAATAAATTTCATTGAATTATAAAACTTATATAATGCCTCTTAAAGTGAAGTTTTAGGTTGAATTATGGAAGAGATGAAACCGGCAATGTTGCTAATGGTACTAAATAATAATAACTATAATAAGGTAAATTTTTAATGCAAAGAAGACTTTGTCTCTAGGTGCAATGGTGGTGTTGTCCTAACAGTATGAACTTCTACCCAATGAAGAACTAGGACATCAGTACCATAATTACAAAGTTACAGTATTGATAATGATATGAACTGCAAAATAGATTTACATTCTTCGATATTACTGAAAACTATTCAGTGCCTGCTTTTTAATGAAAAAATATGTGAAAGGCTCAATAAATGAACCACACATAATTGCAATTGACCAATCATTTGATTGGGATCTATTTTGGAGTGAGTTGTAGGTTTTTATATTATGGTGATCACTCCAATTCAATGTGTACTTTAAACAAGTCACCTGTTAAAGTATTATGTGCTGACCTTTAACAAAAATTATCAGATCATATGTACATGTATGTTGTAAGTCAGGGGGCCCCATAACTAGAAGTTTAAATACATGCAGTTATTTTAGGTATTGCCATCTATCTAAAATCATAATCTATTCTTTTCTAGAGTACACAATTATTTCTCCCTCTAAATAGAAAAACAAACGGGGTTAAATAAAACAAGTCGGTATAATTGGATATACCTGTACATGTATGTCTGAGAGGACTAATATGCTATATTGAGATACTCTACACTTTTGTACAGGGTACTCGGTGTATGATGTCAGTAGGTATAAACTCCCTGCAGTATTTGTAGACTACATGAACATGCTGCAATTGGACTATATTTCTTCCATGAACATTTACCTGAATAAGATAACAATCTCAATTAATCATTTTGTGATAATCATTGCACATGTTATCGTTTTGCTCAATACATTTTGATTCAAAGCTTTAACAAAATATAACAGACACTTGATTAGAAAGGGCAAATATTTCTGCCCACATTGCATCCTTTTTTGTTCCTATTACTTGATTGCATTAGATGCTAGGAATTAAAAAAGGGAACATTGCCTTAAAATCTTTGAATAAGCAACACATCGAGAGATTCAAAATCATTGTTTTTTAATCAAAATTTGCCAATTTATTTTACTTTTTTCTATTAAACATTCTTGCCCATATTGATTGTTTTCAGGAAAATATAGTTTTATTTCAACAATGTAGTAACAAAATAAAATACTGTTGCCGATTTGAAGAACAATATGTGATCAATTTAGCCCTTTAAAAAAATCCTGTCCTGATTATACTATGGAGCTATTATGATTATATTGTGGTTTAGCATTATTAATGCTAAACCCATATCCTGATTGATGATGTATACTGTAAAGAAGTCGTGGGCATTAACTTGTCTGTCAAAAGTATTAAGTTCTGTTTGTCAAAATCTGAGTTGTTATAATCATTATAATCATGTAATTATTAGTATAATTACGTAATCAGTATAATTATAATTATTGAAGTGGATGAAACACTGCACTGTAGTTACTGTATGTATGCTAAAGACTGAGAGGTGATTTTATTTTGATAAGTACTTTTCCCACTAGTAATGATTAAATATTTCAACGTCAGTATATTGAGCATCATAAACTTCTTTACAGTATTATTTAATTACACCATTAATCAGAATATGGGTCTAGCATTAAAATTGCTAAACCACAGTAGATTCAGGACAGGATTTATTTTTAGGGCTAAATTTATCATATACTGTTTTTCAACATGGCAACAATAAGATGGATGCATGTTGTACCACAAGGAAATGTATTAGAGAGTACGAACATCATACATTTTAAAATTTATTTTTGATGCACTATCACTATCCCTGAACTGCTAGATAAATAGTTTGACGAAATATTGCTTATCACAGGATATGAAAGGATTTTTTATTCATAGTATCTTGAGAACAGCCTTGCTGAAAAGAAAAAGTTGCTTCGGTGACAGCTGCAAATTTGTGATTTTCAAAATAAAGATTTGTTCAAGATTACATCAAGGTCACATGACCAGTTCAATGAATGATCTGGTAATTCTTTTCAGTGATCTCATGACTCCTTATTCTTATGAACTGGATTCTCCTATTTTTTGAAACTTTTAAATTCTTAATAGTTATATTTCTATGATTACTACTACTATTATTGAAGGTTTCACTTGAAGGTATTGTCTGAGATAATTGAGTTACCCTCTCAGATTTGAGTTGAAATAAGTTGAAATTATGGGGAAATCAATCATCCTCGTGTAAACAATGAGGTTTGCCTGACGTTTGTGATCTCCAGGCTCGACTATGGTGGATGCCTGTCAGGATTTGGACAGACTCCAATGTCTCCAGAATAAGTGTGCTTGACTCATCCATCAAAAATAAACAAAATGGTCCCAGGCTTCCCCATTGTTAAATGAACTACACTTATGGCTTCCAGTTACTGACAGGATTACAAACTGGATACTTGTTCAAAATTGTAAAGCTTTATCAATCATTATTATATTTGTTGTTATTGTTATTATTATTATTATTATTATTAATTATTATATTGGTGTTATTATTATTATTGGTGTTATGATTATTAGTGTTGTTGTTATTTTTCTTTGATATGAAATGACTTTCCAGTTTCCATATACATGTACACAACATGTACAGTATGTTATATTTAATGTAATTAACAAACAATTCTAACCACTTTATGTGGTGGAATAAAAGGTTCTTAAGGCACAAGCATATCATACATACATGCCAACTGTTCAGATTAAAGAGGAACATTCCTCTTTTTGGGAGAAGATAATTATCATTTTAATGCAGGTGTTCCTCTTCCTGTACAAATTTGTCTGTAGTATTGAATAGGAGAGTTAGGATTGTTCCTCTTTTTTTTGAAAATAGCATAATTTGTACAGATTTCTGATTTTCAAATGTTGGCATGTATGTATCATATGTTTATAGCCAGAAGGGTGCTTCCAACTCTGAAACACAGAGTTAACGCCCTTCTGGCTCCAAACAGACGTTATCATGATACATATTACTGGGTATAAACATACTTTATGTCTTTACTTCCTTTTTTCCTCTGTGTAGTACCGGTATTGAGTTTGCCTACATGTGTGCTAGATTTTGTTGCACCCCCCCCCCCCCCCCTCCCTCCACAGTATTAGCAGTAGGATGTTTCGCATGTTTTTTTTTTTTCCTCTTTAATTATTGGTCGGCTCCCAGAAAGAAGGCCGAAAGAGAGTCATGAACCTTGTTGAGTTCTACGACCTTCTTCTTAGGGTTGTATCCGGTGTTAGGTTTTAATAAGAGATCTTGTATTTTAAATCTTTAAAGCATTACTTTTTATTTTCTGTGTTATCAGTGACATTGAAATATTTCATTTATATATACTTTATATATATATATATATAAATGAAAAAAATGGTTAATGGCAGTAACGGCCTTCTTGCTTAGCATTAAATCTAAAAAATGATAGGCATTAAAGCTCTTCTGGCTCCAGACTATTTGTTACTTTTAATTATTCCCTTGTAACTAGTAAGTTGAATATTCTAGAAATATAAAAATGATTTATAGTTTCATTTTAGCTTTCTTTTATGATTATCTGGTTAATTGTTTTTTTTTTTACATATTACCTCGGTGTATTATTGTTGTAAACATCTTAAATTAGTGGATATCTTGTAATCTTTGATATATTTGTCTCTTCAATAATGAATCATGATTCATCTCATCATGCCCATGGTTGTTCAATGACAATGACAATCCTATGCGAACTGAATTCATAATATCACCCCTGGACCAAACAATAATCGTCCCTATTTTCACGAAGTGACGGTAGTGAAGAAAATCGTCACGCAAAGTGAATGCAATTTTTTTCACTACCGTCACTTCGTGAAAACAGCGACGAATTTTCAGTCAAACCTAGTTTAGCCACCACCTGTCTATAAAGACCACATTTTTTGTTTCCCTTGAACTTGGTTCCTCATTGAATCCTGTAATTAAAGGGATCTATACATAAAGACCACCTGTCTGTAAGGTCCATCTTTTAATCTCCCTTGAACGGTCTTTATATACATGTTTCACGATACTAAAACCCTAACCATAACCTTATAACATTAAACTTAACGTTAACCTTAAACTTTAACCCTTCAAGGGATAGTTGAGTTCTGTTTTCAGACTGCAAATGCCTTCAAAGTGCATGGTTATTGCTCTTATTCTTATCTACGACATTTCTAGTGCCCTTTTAGAACCTAAAATTGCTATGAACGGTTAATTTTAGACCCCAAAATGTGTTAATCTAGCCAATACGATCATACCAATACAGCTCCACTTTCAAAAAAACATGGTGACCGTTAATTAAAAATAACAATACTTGGTCCGGCTGGCTGTGCGTAATACAAGCAACACGAAAATGCCAACAAAAAGCTAACGTTGGCATTGGCTGAAATATGACTTAAAAGCCGTTATTTCGTTTTTTCAACGGTTTTTTCAAATTTTTCAAAATATCTAATATTTGTGGTACATGGTACGAAATCGTTATATTTATGGATATTTCAGCCGTCTCTGAACCGATTTTGATCAAACAGATGATTTTTTCATTTAAATATTATATTCTTTCAAATTTGACACTCAGTTTTTCATTATCTCACAAAAAATTATTTTGTGTAGTGCCCTCTGCAACAAAACTCAACTATCCCTTTAACCTAAAGCTCTAACAAATGTTGGAGCATGTGTTTGGACACCCTTATGACAGCTTATCAGATTGTTCATTATAAAAGAACATATGACTCTGAAACACACAGATATAACTGTAACTGTGTAGATGTTGTAATTCTTCTTTCATAATGTGTGAGTAGGTAACGAACCATAATGTCAGTTGATCGTTGTACCATTTGAGTATTTCCTTGTGCCATAGATATTTTATAAGAAATAGAATTACAATGTGTATTGTATTCACAAAAGATGATCCATTTTGAAGATGACAATAAAAAAATTAAAAAAATAGAATTAAAAGTATTTCTGCTTTCCACTTATGATGTCTGTTATTTTAGTATGTGCGAGAAGTTACTAGCCAACTTCTTGGTATGTGCATGTATATACATTTATATACTTGATAAACGTGTGAATATGTTTATGATGTTCTGAGTCATTGTCGACATGACTGCAAAATCAGAAACTCTCACAAATTGCTAAAATCTTGTGTTGTGATCCAATCTTTTTTTCTTTTTTATTCTGAAAATGTTCATGAACCGGGAAATGTCATGATGGTGAAAGTATCTTGTTTTTCTGTATTTTACTGAGCATGTATGCATAATTCGTCGTTGTTTTCACGAAGTGACGGTAGTGAGGAAAATCGTAACGCAAAGTGAATGCAATTTTTGTTCACTACCGTCACTTCGTGAAAACAGCGACGAATTGTTGGTGATATTTGAAGACCACCGTACTATCCCCCCTTTTAACGTATCAATGTCAGTCATAAAACAGGGAAGACACAGCTTCAGATTATTTTCATAGATATATGAATAAACATGTCAGTAAAGGAGGAAGAAAACCTAATACAGGGAGAGAGAGAGAGAGAGAGAGAGAGAGAGAGAAAGAGAAAGCCAAGACATTAAAAAAAAAAAGGTGAAGAAAGGGGAAATTAGTGGAAAGTGACATTAATCAATACTTGACAAAGCCCTAAGGGGAAAATTTTGTAAATCAATTTCTTCTATATATATATAAGTTGAATAAGCAAATAATATGAGAGAGAGAGAGAGAGAGAGAAGAGAAGAGAAGAGATAGGAAGAGAATAGAAGGGAGAAAAGGAGAGAGAAGAGGAGATGAGTGCAGAAAAGGAAAAGAGGGGAGAAAAGAGGACAGAAAAGAAGAGAGAATGGAGGGAAGGGGAGGAAATGGGAGAGAAAGCGATGGGAGAGGAATAGAATATAACAAAAAGGAAAAGAAGAGATGAGGAAGAGAAGAGAAGAGATTAGGTGAAGGTTAGGAAAGAGAACAAGAGGATAAGACAAGAGATTGGGGATGGGGAAGCATCGAAGACGGGGGAAGCGAATGACAAATTGAGAATGTAAGATTTCTTACACTAGATGGCGCTATAACTGAAAGCTTCTTTTGACAGATAAACACGGCCGGTGAGAATTACACGTGAGATGTATAGCTACCTCGTACTACTGGTTACCGGTGGGCCAGCTAGGCGAGGGCAGCGAAGGCCGCGCCGCCGCAGCCCCAAAGCTAGAGAAGAGGTAGAGTCAAGCGCTAATCATCAGCTAGCTTGATCTGCCGCAAGGGAAAATGATGCGGTGTCTGCGAGCCATGATAGACCGAGACTTCTGAGTATTTATCATTGAGCAAAGACATTGAATGGCGATGATTTTCTTGGTATATATTGATATTATGATGTTTTTTCTCACCAAAAGAGTGAACAGCAGATTGTAATTCGATAAATTTGCGTCGGACTCGAAGACAGCTCAAAAGTTCGATTCGCTGTTTGAGCCATTTCACCGGTCTGCTAGCTGCTGACCCCCTCGGCTGGAACGATACGGTCGACAGGTTCCTGCACTCCGTGAACGAACGTCTCCACAAACTGATCACCACAACAATACTCAATAGCTAGTTGAAAAGTGGAAGTTGATACGAGGGTCTTACAGTTTTATCAGGTAAACCGTATTGTATATTTGTATCACTAATAAATCATCAGATTTGAATGTGATGTGATGAAAATAGAATAAACTTGATAATGATGGTGATGATGACGATTAAATTGATGATGATCATAATGAAAATGATAGAGATGATGATGATGGTGATGTGATGGTAATGGTGGTGATGAAGATGTTGATCGTGATGTGGACAGAAATAACAGTAGGCCTAAAATGACGATCTTATAATGATGAGGGTTATAATGATTTACATGTAATGGCAAATGAGCAATGATGATGTAATAATTAATGGTGAGGATTGATGGCACATCTAGTAATTTCATTCAGGGAATATGTTCCGCTGAGACTACATGTACGTCTGGCTTCACCTTATCTGTCTCCTAGTGTCAAAAGACAAAACATGTTTTATGTTCTTCCAAGTAAACAGACTTCTGCCTAATCTAACATTACATTATCATGGATGGATAGAGCTGGAGCTGGCACTGATGTGATTTCATGCTATTGGGGAGCCCCTACAGAAGATGTCAATTAAACTGGTCCTAATGTAGGCCTAGCCTTCCAGCATTTATAAGGAACATTAATAATAGCTACAATATTCACTTGGGAGTTGGGACCGTCATAGTTTTAAACTTTTAATGAAATCCTGTCTGTACTAGTTTGGTCAGGGGGATTAGACCTCCCTGCAAGGTCACTGACGGGTGGTTATCTCGTCAAATCAGCTCTCAATTAACACAAGAAAAAGGGGATCATGGGGGACCAACAGGCAATGTTTAGGCATTGTTTGCTATACATACGTGCAAGTAGCTATAAGTAGTCCAGTGGCAGTGGGGCTTTAAAGGGCAATCCAACCTAAGTTCATTTGTATGAAAGCAAAAAAAAAAAAAAGATTTAAACAGAATTGCAGTTTGGTCAGTAGATTGTGACATAATCATGGATAACTCTCCCATGAATCAATCAAAACATTGTATCTGTAAGAGCTTTCTGAACATACATGCACAGAAAAAATATGTTTGACATGAGTTAAAGATTTATGATACATTCTTGTAAAGAATTTAGAAAGGAAGAAATTACTCAACAGCAGGGTTCGACACTAACATGTGCCCGAGACACATGTGCGCCCAAATTCTAAGCAAAGTCTCCTTAAATATAAATAATTTGACATCTCACGTACATGAACAAGTATGCAGACTCTAAAAGCACAAATCTGGACCCCCTTTAAAAAAAGTTAATGTGAGGCCCTGGTCATAAATCATTCGGATGACTAATTAAATAGGTTTTTGGGGAGGAATATACCGGTATTGCTTATAAAGTATCCTTCATTTGGCATAATATACTAAGTCCGGCCTGAGGCTACTTTGTGTCAAGAATAGTTGAACGGAAGTCACTGAAAAAATTAATTTTCATAAAAAATACGCTGACTAAAAACCGCAATCCGGCGTTTGACAAAGACCTGATTGTTCCCCTCCATCCACTCACGATGCAATCATCATGTATAGCGCTTCAAACGACAATGTGTCTCTTTAACTTGCGAAAATAAGCGCTGGGCAACACAGAACTGTTTTTGTTGCATATGTTTGATTTTTGAGAAATATTTTGGCAACAATAGGATTGTGAAAGGCAGTGACATGAATTCCTCGCCTTCATGACTCTCTGAGTCTCCGTGTCTGTGAGGTGTGGCTATTTGCGTCCGATAAAACCTGCCTCATTCACGATATTTATTAAAGCATGGACTCAGGGTTCTTTGGTCAAAAGCCGCGGGCGACTCTTTGTTGGCCAGGGGTCTATAGAAATACAATACACACATAACTGCACTACTTTATGGACAAGCAAGTGTTTGTTCTTTCGACACAACTTTGATTTTGCCGTTTACCCTGGATTTGTGCTTTTTCATTTGAGGAAAAGGGCAGCTGAAGATCAATGTCCAGGCCTACTGTACGTATGGTATACTGGAAGACTTGGCTATGGTAATGATATGCTGAGTTAAACGTTGTTTGGACATCTCTTGCTTTTATTGGAATATAGTAGGATTATTTCACAAGTTTTCCTTCTTGGTAAGTCCTGATTTCTTTGGAATATAGTAGGATTATTTCACAAGTTTCCTTCTTGGTAAGTCTGATTAATTACAACAAATTTAGAGTGCTCTCCCAGACCCAGTATTGCTTTGCTCCACGACAGATGGTCTTTTCTTTTTGGAGGACACATGTTAATATAATCTCCATGATATATTATAATGAGTGCCCCGAGGATAAATGTGCTTGGGAACATAAATTAGTGATATTTTTGTACAGTACGACAAACAGGAGAGTTATCCGTCACTCCGTCACATTCCACTGACAAAATTGAAAATTTGAGATTTGCAAAGCTGTAGTGATTTCATATTTCAAACATTATTTGTTCTGATTTTAATATTTAAAATATTCTATTTCTTTGATTTGTCTGTTTTCATTCAAAGTAATTTATTACAAGGGTCGCACTGCCCTTTAAATGACTGAGCTATACTGAACGCAATTTTATTAACTAAAATCCTATTTGACTTTAAAACCCCCAAACTTACAGTTTCTCTGACTTTTGTGTTTCTGTGATTATTGTTGTGACTTGTTTTTCTCTCTCTTCAGAACCTTTGACAATTCTTGCACTGATCGTAAACTATATGACATTGTATTCATTTCCCCATGTTTATTAAATCATTGATGAGCTGACTTTAGTTTGTATAATTGATTATGAAAGATTGATGTGTCCTCACACAACTAAACAACATTTCATGCATCTTGTAACTCTTGGCTAACTCTCTCTTCCTAATTTTTCTTCTCTGCGCTATCCACCTCCTCTGCCTGCATTTTGTCCTCTTCTACTCTTGCTCTGTAGGAACCTACCCCCTAACCTACCCCCTGAAGCTATTACGATTCTATTTTGCATTATTTCTGTCATCAAAGAATGTGATTGTCAAGATGATTATGATGATTTTTCTTTGTAAATTGATTTATAAACTTGATACCAGCAAAAAGCAAATTTCCAAGTGGACAAAATATAATTTCAATTTCAATTTCAATCTCAAATCAATTTCAGATCAATTTCATTTTCCCCTTTAAACCGGAATGAAGTATTCAAGCAAGTATGAAATAACTTCATCTGCATAGAATAAGCCTCATACTAGTCATAGCAATCAGAATTTAGATGAAGTTACCTGCATATTCGCATGAGAAGTTTTAACAGTGTTTCTAACCTGCCACTGCTCTAAAGTCTAATGTATTTACTCATATACCTTGCATGATTGATTTCATTCTCCTTCCAATCCATGTGGGATAAGCTTCGTGAAGCACAAAATATTTTCTTTCAACCATTTAACCCACAATAGGATGCTCAAATCTCTTTGTCATCTGTTTGTTTATTTTCACTTTGATGTATTTGTTTCTGTCAGCAAACTGGCATTGTGTTTTCCTATGCAATATATTTTTGCACTTATGTTTGCATACAACTTCTATTCAATGCTCACAGTGATGACCTCTACATTTTGAACAATATTTACCAAATGACCACCCTTTGTCAAGCTAAATGATTTATCCAATATAAATTTACTTTGACTTTTAATACTGTTGTTGTTACTAGATTCTTGTAATTTTTTAGTCCTCTGAACTGTAAACAATCTGACTACAATCTGTTTGGGAGAATTTGCAATTTGCAATGGCATTTGATGTGAACATTCAAACTTCTAAAGATCAAGATCAAGGATCTGAATAGTCTTAAGATTAATTGTAAAATAAAATATAAATTTCAATGGAATTTCAAGCTTCCTTGACGGAGGGAACGCTAAATCGGCTTAAAAAACTTTAAAAACTTTATGATGTTTTTTGATGAAGTCAATGAAGTGCTATCTCTCAGAAATACAGGCAGTTATTTTTTACTTTTGACTGCTATTTAGACCGCAAAAAATGTAAATTATCATTTTAATGCAAAGAATTAAGAAGATTACAATATTCACCAAGATCCGATGACCCGTGTATGAGGGATCTATGATCCCCATTAACAACCTGCATTTCAAAACCCAATGCCCAGTAGGTACTTGATATTTTCATAAACGATTTCATTCTGATCAGGTTTCTGGCCGATTTCTAAAGGGGGTTTTCATCATGAACAGAAACTATTCATTCTGGAATGCTACCGCAAACCAAAGTAAGATCGACTAACGAGACCTTTTGTTGTCGATACCTGGGTGTAAAGAATTAGGAGACGTAATCCTGTAACTTTTGAGAGTATCAGCCTTCTATAAATGTGATCTGCAGTTTGTAACATGTTTATTTTTCTTACAAAGGATTGATATGTATTCGGTTTGGTTTACCTCACTGCTAAGAAAGCATGTTTAAGCTTGTAAGTATTAGCAACTAGTGGAACAACGGCTTCTCTGATGGACTTGCTAGTGTGAATTAAATAATTAATGCCTTTACACTGTAATACCAAAGGGCACTAGAGCATGAACTTGGTTTCGAACCCAGGAATTCCCGGTTACGAGACCACTGCTCTACCACAGAGCCATTACTGTACATCTCCTCCATTTTTAATAGATGCTTAATTCAAATGAAATCATGCAATTATTGACTATTCTTTGGTCACTTATCCTATTCACACAATTGAAAAAGGATGGAATGATAATTCTTTAATATGTTCAATCTTGTGTTTTCATATTCTTAAAAATTAAACCATATGCCCATTCTTGGGCACAGTTGTTTGAACGAACTTTCCAAAATAATATTTAGTTAGTGTACAGTAGTTGAGTTTAGTAGAAAGAAATGTAATGATACTTGTTGATGTTCGCATATTAAATAAAAAAAGGTTTTTTCTACCAATTTTCCTTGATTTTCAGCACAAATATTTGAAGAAATCGCCAAAGTCAGGCTATATACAAGCCATTCATCTTTGAGCAAAAGATCACTGCCCAGCAATTTCACATAAATATACAAATTTAGATGCACACACAGCTGCCCATTAAATCCCCCTCGCTTGCAAGGAGGGAATTTTGATTGACCAAGGACCAGGGCCCTGTTAGAGTTGCAATTGATCCAAATCGACCGCAAGTCCTCCAATCAATCACAACTTTGCAGTCTCCTATCTCTTGTGACTTTTGTGTACTTAGTTGCGATTTATATCAATCGGAATAAGTAGCCATTAATCTCAATTGTTTATAAGACAAAGCCCAGAGATAGTAATTTTTATGCAGATGCGCTGGCCCCTTTGCCAGTAGGAGGTCAGGCATAAAATGCATTGACTTTCTGCACACTCCTTACAATTATTCCCTGTTGTCAATATCAAAAACTTATTTAATGTTAACATTCCACTCCATAATATATTGTTAACTGCAATATAAAGTTGAGAAAAAAAATCAGCACATAATACTTTTTACTAAATTGTTTAATACCCCAAACCATCATGGTTTACTCATACTGTTTGCATCAATTGTCCTTTCAATTTGGTTGCACAACATGGATTCTTCAAATAAAGGAAACAAAAGATTCTGGACATAATGTTGATAAATTCAATTGTTTGCTCCATTCCTCTTGAATTCTTGAAATACCTAATCTCTTATCTGGATTTTCATGCACAATGAGACCAGTATTTGAATTCAGTTAGCTGTAACCGCAACCTATCTTTGTGTAGTGTGAAATAGTTGGTTTGATTGTATTATAGGTGTCATTTACACTGCAGAAAAACCAATTTGGAAAACTATTATCTATTGAAAACTATTTTTGACACTACGGTACTGAAGAAAAAAAAAAACTAACAAAATATGTCTGTTAGTTAATATGTTTTTAATTCGACTTGTGCACATGCGCAACTTGTTGCTACTCTGTGATAGCTTCTCAAGAGCATAAACCAGAATACATGTAACTCACCTGTGTTTTGGGACCGAGCATTCACACTGCAAAACCTGATAATAATAAAAATAGTGCTTACCACCAAAGTCTCTAAGCGCTATAACAAACAAAATACAATGATAAACAGTTACATCTATTAAACATCACAAATAAACCTACAAATTACAATATATAGGAAATAAACATCAATGTGAACAGAGTATTAGTTAATCATCAAAAGCAAATTTTAATAAATTTATGTGTTTTAAGACAATCTTTGAAGTGGTTAACAATTTCACAGTTTTTGACATTTTAAGGTAATTTGTTCTAAAGCTCAGCAGAGGCTTTGCAAAAAGAGTGATGTAGTTTCAGCTGGCTTTTAAAAAAAAATCAAAAAAATCCAGAGGTGGGCTTCTCAATTCAGGTTATCATTGTGTTTACGGGTAGTCACCTAACAAATGCTGACAAAACTCCGGAATGTCAGAAAAAAACGATGGTTTTTGCCTGCAGTGTGAATGCTCCCATACAGTTGGTGTGATTTTGTTATAGAGAAAGGTGTTTATGGAGTGTTTATTGACTGCTGTAGGCAGGAAAGTATCAATCTCTATTACATGCTCAACTGAGCCAGCATTATGCACCCAAATACCCATTCAAAAGGCAGGTTAATAGAAAATCAATATCTTTATCTGACTCTAGGGTCACAAAACCAAAAGTGTTACTCTATGCCTCCAGCAATCACTTGGGTTTTTTGTTAAGTTTGGGTGACTTTAGTTTTGTTAGACAGTAAATGATCCTTTCCATAGCGAACAATGTGCTCTTTTGTTATCTTATCATTATTGAAATGTTATACAGGTGTATACAGTTTTGGGATATTAGGAGAGGTCATTGAGAAAGTAGATTATTTTTTAATATTTTTCTTTCATTTTGGATACATGTACATGGGCTACACATATCGCTATGTCAGACTTCTTGGTAGAACACAAATGAAAAAGCTTGCTCCAGAATGAATAAAGGGGAAATCCACCCTGATATTAAATTGGTTTTAAATTTAATAGAAGCAGAAGATTGAGAGAAACAGGTCAGTGAAAGTTTGAGCAAAATTTGTATTTCCCTGATGACAACTTCAGAAATTCATAACTTAATTCTTATTTTTGAACAGATTTTGTTCAAATTTTCACTGACCCGATTCTCTCAATTTTCTGCTTCTGTCAAAACCAACTTGATATCAGGGTGGACTTCCCCTTTGATGCTTCTGCTTCTTTAATGATCCCTTCCTCCCTCTCTCTCTCTCTCTCTCTCTCTCTCTCTCTCTCTTCCCACCTTTATCTCTCTCTTCCCACCTTTATCTCTCTCTCTCTCTCTCTCTCTCTCTCTCTCCCTCTCTCTTTCTTTTGGTTGGAATATTCCACCAAGAAAAGGGAAGCCAGTTTCGAACTGAGAATAGAAGGGAAAAAAACAAAATGTTGGGACTTTTTTCACTTTGAGCACATATTAAAAGTGCAAGGACTGAAATTTGATTAAAGCTTATCTCGTTTAGGTCCGTGAATAAAGTTGAATGAATTTGAGATGATCGTTTGTCCACTTTGTGGTCAGTTTATGAGGAGTGATTAACCGAGATCAATGCATTCTTATATGGTGAGTTTATACAGGAGGAGAAGGTCATAGCAGGTTGGAGTAATAAAATGGTCTTCCGAAAGAGGAAGCAATTGTTGCTAAAGTGAAACTAATCTCTACTTCTCTAAAGATGGAGAAATATGTTTATTTTTAGTAGTATAATGGTTCTATTGATTGGGGGATGACCAACACCCTTTGGGCAAGTGATGCTGGGGAAGGATGATGAAATATAAAGCAATAAGCTCATGATCTTACAGATAATCATTGCCCTTAAAACTTCTAGACATAAAATGCTGCCTCTGTTTGGAGCCAGAACAGAAGGCCCTGTTTCATAAAACTTCCTATCAATAACGAATGCTCAAATTCTTTAACGAATTTGCTCTCAGCCAATCAAATGCAATGATTTCAGTTGCTTATATTTATAACAATTAACAAATATTGTTAAATTAATTAACAAGAAAAAAAAACTAGATTTTTCTGCATGGCCTGAACTGTATATCTCTAGACCTAATGTTCCCACTTATAAAGTTAGACTACCTGTGGTTTCATGGAAAGTTGGAAACCCTCCCCTAGTTTATTGAGGAGAGTGTCAAAAGTCCAAAAAACTCCTCTAAGCAGACAGACTTTTCTGTCTGATATGTCACTTGAGAAGTTGCGGTATCTATGGCCTGTTTGCATGGATTACATTTTAGATGGTAAAAACAAAGTCGGGGAATTCTACGGAACAGAGGTTGTGAAATCGGTTTTGAACTTCATTGATGCTCTTGCTGTATTCCGTATTGTTTATTCAAACAAAGGAATTACTCTTTGCTCAGAGTCAGACATATTATTACACTGTATGCCATCCTTTCTGAGAATTAAACCAAACACCCCATGCTGCTTCTTTTTCATTCATTTTTAAATTTTGTTCAACGTTTTGTCCACAAAATACAGGTTCTGAAATCAGTTTTGAACTTCATACATGTAGTAGCTATTGCTGTATTCTATAATGTTATGCTTTCTTTCAGTAATACTTGTTGCTCATTCATATTACCGGTATAATGCCATCCTTTCTGAGAAATAAACCAAAATCCCATGCTTTTTCTTTTGCGTTCATCTCTAATTTTTTTTTGAAAGTTTTGTCGGATTTGTCCACAAAACAGAGGTTGTGAAATCAGTTTTGAACTTCATAGTAGCTATTGCTATACTTCTTAAGGATGTGCTTTCTTTCAGTTACGCCTTGCTTATTCATATACCGGTATACACTGTATGATGCCATCCTTTCCCAGAAATGAACCAAACAGACACCCCATGCTGTTTTTTTTCCATTCATCTCTAATCTATTTGAACGTTTCTGTTTATCTTTGCAGATGAGTCAGGGAGAGGGCTGGTGAGGACAAACAATAGGTCAGAAAGCCCCTAGCAAGTTGATTGGTCATCATGATGGTCAGCATTGATTGACCATCCCTCTTCCAGTGGTGAGTTTGCAAAGTGACCCGATGTTTGTGTACTTGTTGTAATAGCTCACCGTGATTATCTCTATCAACATGCATTGTGCTTGGACTGTATGAATGATAGTGGTTGTATTGTATAGTTCATTGGTCACATGGAGGGATAGCATTATTAGCAGGTAAGATATTCATTTTCATATTATTTAGCAGAAAAATAAGTGAGGCTATGAAGAACATCACATGATAATGACGTAATGTGTAATACACTTCACTCGGAGGAAAGTGAATATGCACAAGTCCAAGTGCAGTTGCCATTCACGTAAACGTTCAAAATTGCAGTGTTTTTTTGTGGCTGACCTTTGGGAAGAGGGTCGAAAGACTTTTGGTTTACGATGAATTTTTTTGTTAATTATTTACTTCTGATTTATTATTATTGATTTGTATTTTTCTTTACATTTTTATTAATTTGTGTAATAGATTTCTTTTCTTTTTACTTATTTACACATGCCTATTATTTTTTCCTTTGTTTTGAATCCATTTGTTTATTTTTCTTATGATTTAGTTTTGTTATTTTGTAATACTGGCTTTTGTTTGTATCATTATAGTATATTTTTATTCAGTTCACAAACTTTCTGAAAATTGGCTGTTTAGGCTGAAGTGAGTTACTGATCCTAACTCCTTGGATATAACTGAAATCTTACAGGAAGATAACAATTTTCTTGTGAGTAACAGCTTGGTAGATTATCTGCATTGTTGATCATGCAGTAATTCTTACCTCACTGGTATCAAGAGTCTGGAGAGAGGGGGAGCTGTCTGACCTTGCGTTCAGGTTTCGTCGTATAGCTACATTTATACAAGAATCGTATAGCTTATTAGCTTAACGATGAGTAATTAATTTTTCCCTAATCTGAATATCAAATAAAGAAACATCATATTAAGAAACGCCTGTTTGAGCTGTCACGTCAGCAGACCTCTTCAAAATTTGTTTCATTATACAAATTTCTGTATACGATGTTGTTTTTAGTCTGTAAGCTCCTTTTGCTACACGATGATGCTTTACCGTATACAACGTTTCTTAATACATGTTTCTTATAAATTTCTTTAAGTCTGAACTGGCCTTGAAGAAACTCTATGATAGGTAGATGAGTACATGTAGATGGTTTAAACCACCATTTTTATTTTGGATCATAAAAGTTAAAAAATGTGGGTTTAAACAAAACCTGAGGTACAATGTACATGTATGTGTCATTTTGTAAACCTAATTGATTTTGCAATAATGAATTTATTTACCAATTTTGCAAGTAATCATGATCTGCAAACTATATTGGCACAAAATCAGTAGAAAATACTGAATTCTTGCAGTTTGCAAGGATCCATGCTGTGAAAACATTGCAAACCACTAGCTAAAAATTTCAGCCCACAAAACGTTCTCGTTTTACAGCCTTTGTTTAAAACAGAAGTTCAAAATCTTTCTTAGAATCTTTCTTACACTGATATTTGTAGATACAGATAAGCATGGATTATAAAACGATATTAGCATATCCCAGGTCATAATTAAGGTAGGAAGACTTTGATTTATTAGGCCTATATTCTTCCTGTAGTTTTAAAGAAGTCTCATATTTGACATATTCCATTTCCTCTGTTGCATAAAAATGACAGCAAATCGTAACCACAACAAAACATTATATACAGCTCCAAAGTAGCTGTCAAGATTAAAATCATTATAAATGATAGAACATGAGAGATTGCACGTAGAAATATTATCATGTGACTACTTATTGATTAGCATATGGAATTTAGACTTTGGATTGCCCCAACTCAGATCAGATATAAATATCATTAATATCACTTTGAATAGCTCAGTATATCATTATAATACCTGAAGTGCAAAAACATATAATTTATGGGCTGTCGATACAACTCGTCTTGTTCACTTTATGACACAGAGTTCCACTTACATACATGTGGAATTCCCTACCAAATGAAATCATATCAATTGTGTTTAAAAATAGTTTTGAGAGAAAATTAAAGAAATTTATCTAAAGGTAACAAAAATAATACATTATTTATAGCTCTAAAGTAGCCTCTTTTTTCAGAATTTTCAGTCTAAAATTTATAATGTTTGTTTCCAAACTTCGTTAAGGGTTGTCTAGTTATTTATTAACAAAAGAGATATATATCATTGTGTGTCATTGTATTACATCTTTGAATATTTTAATTGTTTTGTTTTGTTTTCCATATTCATATAATAAATGTTTTAATATCCTCCCCTCTTGCATTCAAGCACTTTCTACTCTATTTCATGAGGTGACTATAATCTTGACAAGACTGTATTGGTCATTATGGTACCCTTTAATAATCCCATACAGTTTATATGCTTTTATTGGAATTGAATTAAATTGAACTTGAACTTGAATCATCATCTTCATGCATATTCTTATCATCACTGCTCTAGTTTTCTACCAATTGGATCTGGAATGCTTTCTACAGTCTGTTTTTGGTATAGTTTATCCAATATTTCTGATCACTTTGTTATCTTGTATATAGATGGGAAATTTAGAGAAATGAATGGTCAGTGGTCGGTTTGATGTGGTGAGTATAGTCCACCGCAGACCAACGTTTTTGAGAACCACAAACTGACCTTTCTCAGGCTTCTGGTATATTATATGTACCCTGGTACCCCTCCTTCCATATAGTATATGAGATCAGACTCTTATGAATATGATCTTATAATAGGAGGATGTAGGCCCATATGTAAGTTGAGCCCAGTGGCGTATCCAGGACTCTCTGGCTGGGGGGTATATAAATTCCCTGACATTTAAAGTGAAAAGCAATTCCCAGAGAAAAAGGGTGAGGGTGCTCCTTTACCCTAAAGTTCTTACTTTATTATAAAATAGCTGCCCAGAATGTGATGGATGGGCACAAAGGGTGGGGGGGGGGGGGCAGAGGGCTCATCTACTTTTTGTGTACCGGTAGCTCAGGATATACGCGAGGGGGGGGGGGGGGTCATGCCCCTGGATCCGTCTCTCAAAGCATGATATTACAGTACAATATGTTACAATGTACTTGACCCAGGTTGACCTACAACAATGCAGATATACGGTAGAAAAAGTGAAGCAGCAAATTGAATGCATCTTGTATTCTGTTTTAAAGACGACTCTTTCATTTTCATTCAGAGTTATTAAAAATATGGAATGGAACATCTGGTGAAATGTTGATTTAGATGATCTTTAGAAAAATGTGGACCTATAAATGTATTGAACTTTGATTGACATATCTATTTTGTATAGAGAGGGTCTGGAAAGTAATGTTTGAAGACTACACTCGTACATATATTTTTATGCAGCTTGTAATCTACAGAGTACATACTCCGTATGGGGAAAGGGGGGTAAAGCATCCTTTATCAAACAAACTCCCATTTATCATGCTCAAAGTCCATACAATCTCATAATGTTTGTTTTGGATACATGTACATCATGACCTGATAGATTCAGAGCTACTTTTAATTGTTAGTACCTGTCAGTACTATGTAGTTACTGTATTGTCGGTGTTAGGTCAATTTCATCTGCAATGATGCAAGGAATATGACAGGAATATTATTGCGAGAGGACAGACAAATTTGGGGATTTTACTAACATCATTGTCGACCAGAGTAGTGAAAGTATTGTTTATGTACGTGTAAGTAATCTACAAAGGTAATAAGAGGACAATTATTTTGTGATGAACATTTCTTTAGAGAACTGATCGGGTATCCATTTGTGGTACCGGTATCAATTGCAGGAAAAGGAATTTTTGTTGTTCAATAATCAATTATTACAGTACAGTAGGTCTACCTGCCGTAGTAATTGTGGAAATAGAATATTATCGGAAATCATTATCTTGTGTATGGGTTTGAGAGAATGATATACTCATACAGGTAATTGGCTGTCTTGGTTGATACATGTACATGTATGTCAAACTAAATGTAGATTGACAAGTGACTGGGCTCTGGGAAGGTAGCTCTGAAAGATCTCTTGGTAATAAATGAAAATGTGCATTTAATTATTTCACAGAGGAGTGTTACTTTAGCAGGTCAAAAGAAAGAAAAAAGAAAAAAGCGGAGCTATTAAGGGGGAAATTAAATCATTACATTTACACCCATAATGATATGATGTATTTTGAAATAGAGTTTTTTGTTATCAATTCATAGAATTTTGGATAACTACCTACATGACTTTATTTTTGAAGTAAAATAAGATGAAACTTGCAGCACAGCAACCAAAATCGAGCTGAAATAGGGATTTCATTTTTACTGTTTATGGAAAATAATGATTATTTTCTTAACTTTTTTTTGTTCTAATAATAATGATAATAATAATAATGACGATGATGATGATGATGATGATAATTATGAATATAATGATATTTTTGTTAACCCAAGGAACTCCCATTAGCTTTACTGTTGTTCTGCCCCAGGGCCCTGCAATTAGTAATACCCCAGCGATTGAAAGGCCCCCATTTACACCTGGATGGAGAGTGGCAAATGGCGATTATTGTCTTGCCAAAGGACGTTAGTGCCGGAGCTAAGATTCGAACCCTCAAACCTTGGACTGAGCTTCAAGTGAAGGAACCACTATACCATGACACCTTCACAAACCATCTGTTTATGATGGGTAGCTGCTGTACTTGCTTGAACCATTTCATGGAACTTTAAGTTTTTTTTATAACTTTCATTTTTTATTTGATTGTTTTTAATAGATGATGATTGATGTTGGCTAGGATACAAGAGACACTTGCACATAGGAGATTGGCCAGGAATGGTTGGTAAGTACTTACTCAAAAGCACATCAATTGTCAATCTTCTGTTATAAATCATCTGTCTTAAGACAAATGGATGATTTTAACTTAGCAAGGAAAATGTTAACAGCCATAATAATAATACTAATAATGTGGATTTATATACCAGTAGCGCTAATACGAAATACTTTCTCTAAGGGGACAGGACTTTAGAGATATTATTACTCCGATCATCAGATTCGTTCATGCACAATGTGCACCATCTCCACTCTCAGGCTATCAAACATAAATTGTATTCCTATTGTACCATAATATATAGGCCTACACAGTGACTGTGACTTTTTGCTGTTTCTGCTCATGTATAATGTGTAATTCCTCGCATTCTGGATAAAAAAAAATAATGCAAAAATATCATTTAAAAAAAATGTACTGCTTTGGGTTAACATAAGTTTGTGTTTTGATATGAAACTTGTCAGAAAACATCACAAAGTTTTCTGACAACATTAGATCTCAGTTTGAAAGAGTTTATCCTCAGCAAGGAACGTACATTCCTGCATGTTTTTCGGAAATTGGCTTATTTGAGCAAATCTTCAACAAACACACCGATCAGAAATGATGTCTTATTTGTAGTGTTTGCAACTTCCATGTCAGTATGTGAAGCCAGCGGGGTGAGTGTGAATTGAAATTAAAGGTGTGATGTATCCTATACACTTGTCCCAAAATATGAATCAAATTAATGAAGAAGCTGTCCATCCCAATGGACATGGATTATGTGGTGCAATCGGATCATCGTCTGGCTGTCATGACTTTTGTCATGCGCGTTGATTAGAGTCCTGCCTGAGCAGACAAAAAATGCAAAAATAATTCAAGAAATAATTGTAGGTGCGCCCTCTCATCTGTTCTCGATGCACGCTGGCCACTGCGGTTCGGGGGAAAATGAAGGCCCTGTGTGTAGGAGACACACATCCTATGCAATAATACGCTACACTTCTCGCAAAGAGTAGGATGCACAGCCTTTGAAGATTACAAAAAGAAGAAAAGGATACTGCTCTAAACTCCAGATCTGGGCTACCAAGTTATGACTTAAATAAATATAACAGCTTTCAGAAGTGTTGTGATTCCGAATGACAATTCTTTATTTATCTTTGAGTGGTGTCTATAATCATGTTTCACTTTTTTCTTCAAAGTTTATGAATGTCACTATCGAGCCATACCTGTGAACTGTAAAATGCTTGGATGGATATGAATACTACCCATTTCATTGAAGAGGATTTTGACTCACCAGATTAGTTGTTAAAATAATTCAAGCGCTTAATTACCTCTTTGCAGAAACTTTTTGGATCTAATTCATGAAAGAGTTTTATCTTTTAATCATCTGTGGTTTTAAAAATTTCAACCTCAATAGTGAAGTGCTAACAAATTGAAACCTAAAAATGACCACTAAAATCTAGGTACTGAAATGCTATGTAATATGTACATTGTATGGTCCACATTCCAGTACGAGAATTGAATAAATCCTTGGACAGCAGTGTATAAGCAGCAGAAATGTGGTTCTTATTTTATAAAGAAGTATGCTTAGGATACCTTGGACTGACAAAGGATATCAAACTTTCAAAGGAAGAAGTGCTCAATGGCGCATGTGTCGATAGATCCCTCCTTAACATTTAAAGAGAAGGTTGAGTTCTGGGAAGAGGTGAAAAATAAGTTGTGAGCGTTGTCATTCTTATTATGCAAGTATGGAAGAACATCAGATAAGACATGTTCCCTGAAAAGCATGGCTCTTCAAATGCCTTCTTATTCTAAATATGGCATGTCACATCGTAAAAATCGGGGGGTAGGATTTTTACGCCACGTGTTCGTGTAGTCCCATATACATCTTTCTGTGTACAGTGTGTGTAACTTTACCAAGACTTGGCCAAATTTCTTATCATTTTGATGATTCAAGAACCTTGCAATACACACAAATTTTATTATGCTAGATGATCAACCTTTTCTGGTCGATTCCACACCGTTTCTTTTACAATGCAATCGCATGACCAGAACTCAACTTCATCTTTAAAGCAAAAAATAACTTCAGTTCGTTAGTCATATTATGAGAAGAGAAGGCAAGGAAAACAGGTTACCGACAGGAAAAATTGAGGGAAAGAGAAGCAGAGGGATACATGGAGCAGAACAGAAGTAACTTCACATTACAAAGAACTAGAGATAGAAGTAGATGGATGTCTCGTTACCGATGTCTGGAACAGACAATTAGGCAGCAAGCAAGCATGCAGATGAAGTACTACATGCCTTTATGTCAACTGGGTAATCAATAAAACTCTTTAATGTATATAGATGCACATTTATAGGTACTTAAGTCTGTATTAGAGGTTTATGATTTATACTTCAGACCATGCATGCGTGGGGTAAGATAAACCTGATGAATTAAGGATAACTGGTCCACAAAATGTTTCTGTTTGATGTTTGACTCAGTCAGTAAAGTCGGTAAAGCGTCTGCCTGTCGAACCAAAGATCCCGGGTTCGACTCCCACCCAGGCGGATGACTGAAGCCTGTGTTGTGTGTTAACATGCCCCTTCCCTTGTAGATGCAGGTTATGTCAAGTGGAAAACACTCCGTCCCTCGGATAGGACGTTAAATGGAGGCTCCGTGTACAGGAGAGTCACCACCCTTGCACGTTAAGAACTCATTGCACTATTCGTATAGTAGGGGGAAACCCCGGTGTATGGTCCACCTGCATACCCCAACCAGGCCGAGTATACGGCATCTGCAAGAATTTTCAGTATTGAAGGAGGCTGATTATCTTGAAGAAGAAGAAGAAGAAGAAGAAGAAGACATGTCACCAAATTTTCATATTTTTCCTGTTCCAAAGTCTATTATAAGGGCTAAGAAAGCGAATGTTCAGGGAAAGTTATATATTTAGATTTTTATTTTGGTGGTTGATCCCTTTAAACCTTGATGTCATCTGGGTTCTTTGACTTGTACACCCTGCTGTTTTCTCTAAACATCAGCTTTGTGTGATGATCAGCACTAGGCCCATTCACATTGCAGTAAAACCAATTAAAAAAACCAAATATAAAAAAAAACAAAAAAACAATTACACTGACTGGAAAAGCAGATAAGAAACTGTCAGTGTATGCTAATTCTGTGCTTTTGTGAGAGTAGTGCACATTCGCTGAAGAGAGTCATGTGAGCAAAAACCGGAATAAACCAGTGTCTTGAGAGCTAGCATTTACACTGCAGTTTCGGCCAGCTTTTCAAAGATCCACAATCCAGAAGAGGGTTTTTCGAAGCAGGTTTTTGGATGCAGGTTTCATATTGTGTTCATGGGTAGTGGCTAGCAACTTCTAACAAAAATTCAGGGATGTGAGAAAAACCAATGGTTTTATCGTACAGTGTAAATGCTCCAGCTGTCGTGGCCTACTGGTTGCTATCCAGCAGTGGTTCAACCAGTCAACCTGCTGTGCATACTCTGTTGATTCCCATTCCTTCTCTATGGTGTGTGTTCTGGTTTATACAGGCTAACAAGTGGTAGACTTTTCAAGGTATAATGAATCTTTGTGGTAGTATTAAATACAAGCTTAGAATTTTGCTGACAATAGACCCAATTTATATCGCAGACTGACCAATTTGAGAAAAAAAAACTTATTTTTTAACCGAGGCAAAGTTTAAACCCACTCTCGTAAAAAGGGAAATCCAACCTCACTAGTAAACAATATAAATCGAAAGCAGAAAATCAGAGAAGCAGGTTGGTGAAAGTTTGAATGAATAAAAACATAAAATATATAATTTATGAATAATCGAAAGTTATGATCACTATCATTATACCTATTTTCCCTCAATAATATTTTCAATCATACATGCACCATAAATATTATAGCAAATATGTTTCTACACAACCCCTAGAAGGAAAAAATCTATTCCTTCATCAATAACAAAGAAAATGGAAATTTAGCAAATTGGAGAGGAACTTGCAAGATACATCACAGTGTTGCCAATTTGTGTTTGACTGATCGTAACTTTAAAAATTCATAACTTTCTTATTTTTAATCTGAAATTGCTCAAACTTACAGTGACTTGTTCCTCTCATATTTCTGCTTCTATTTAAACCAATTTAATATCAGGGCAGACTTCCCCTTTAAAAGCTCATTTGTTGTTGTTGTTGTTCATAATGGAAGTATTCAAGCAAACAATCTTCTTTATATTGAGGACATTTTGAATAAAGGGAGAATCATTTTACAACTGAAATAGGTAGCTCATTTAAACAGCTTATGGTTGATATGACTATAGGTTCAGAAAACTGTATCATGCAAACATTGGACAATTCTATATGAGTGCTCAGCTGTTACAGCGCATACAATGTACGAAGGCTCTACTTATGTCATGTATACCAGTATGCATCAATACCTGTATTATTCACATCATGTGACTATTGTCTATACCAGGAATGTGGCTATTTATGAGGCAGAGGTGATGGGAGAACGTTCATTTCAGATTTATGCAATGTTGAGATGACCTTGCTTGGGAAACTCCTGTGGTAGAAAAAAAAACTAGAAATGTGACATGGAATTGAAGGCTTACCGGTACTAGATGTTTGTAGTTTATATGCAACATTTTGTTTTTGATATTAAAGCTATTAGATGTGACAGGTATACAGGTTTAAAGGTATGTAATGAACACAGAACAAGGGCTCTTTTTTTTTTTAAAGGAATACATTTTCTTTCCTTTTCCTATTAAAGATGTTGCCAATTTACATTTCACTGATGATAACTTTAAAAATTCACACCTTTCTTATTTTTAATCAGTTTTTCTCTCCAACTTTCATTGACCTGTTCCTCTTTCTTTTCTGCTTCTATGCAAACCAACTTTATTTTATATCAAGGTGGACATCCCCTTTAATAGACTTTAGACATCAGTGCATTTTGTTTCTTATGTTCAAATTTTCAAACTTAATTGTACACTTCTATAAGTGTAGGCCTATTTGTAAACTCAGGAATGAAATTGTAGTGTATAAAAAATATTCACATGTGCTTCTAAATGTCCAATTTTGATAAGGGGAATGACTAATTGTTGTGAAACAGTGCATGGCTTGATCGTGAAGTCGAAGGTGTATCGGTGTAAGAAGCAACACTCATCGATGTAAGGTGTTATGAGCACCATCTGATGCTCACAGGAACCAAGGTGAGGTAGGTAGGTGAGTTACCTCCCCTGCAGTAACGGTACATTAAGTGGTTTATTGCCATTTGGTCTACAACCAGTTCGTCCATTCCCCAATTGGTCTATTCCTATAATTATGGTCTACCCCCCAGCCTGGCTACTATCCACATGGTTTAATAATCATTTCATCCACTTATCATTTTGTCTAATGGCCTTTTAGGCTAATAGTCATTTGGTCTAATTTCCATTTGGTCTAATCTTGAATGATTCTAATGCCCGTTTGGTCTTTTGCTCATTTAGTCTAGGGTTTTATAATCATTTAATCATAAATAGTAAGAGTCATCAAATGAATATTAGACTAGTGCTGTAACATCAC
This sequence comes from Strongylocentrotus purpuratus, assembly GCF_000002235.5. Taxonomy (NCBI): domain Eukaryota; kingdom Metazoa; phylum Echinodermata; class Echinoidea; order Camarodonta; family Strongylocentrotidae; genus Strongylocentrotus; species Strongylocentrotus purpuratus. Next base: position 15,765,934 of record NW_022145597.1, on the reverse strand, counting down.
GGATATCTCCAATTCCGTTTAACCGCCTGTCAAAACCGGACGGTTTTCGGTTAAACGATTTATTTTAAAAAAATAAATAAAAAAAAAAAAAAAAAAAAATCATTTTTTTTTTTTTTTTTTTTTTTGGCCGTGTGAAAAAGCAGGAAGGTGATTTAACTGAAGGCGCCGATTTGTGCTTGTGAACTAGTCACAAATAAAAGTAACAATGTCGTTTTAGAATAATGTGTAAGATCATTAAAGTAAATTAAAAACAGTAGAGGACCTAGGATATAACCTTGTGGTACACCATGTGTTAAACTTGGATGAATATATATTGAGATCTATTACAAAGATCTATGTGATGAAGTTAATGCAATTGAGATTAGAATATACTTTTTTTGGTGGACAGTTGCTAAAATCGATTTTGATTTATCATTATTGATTTACCAATAGAAGCCATTGGACTGAATAATAAACTGGTTTTCAACTGGTAAATAATGGTCTATAGAATTATTTACAAAAAAACTGTATGTCAAGCAATTATTCTTTGGATACTGGACTATTACTTTCAAACCAAGATGACAGACAAATTGGAGTGTTGTTCTAGTTTCCAAGTGGTAAGTCATCACACCGATTACTGAGCTGGGAGACATTGCCAGGCATAGTGCCAGGTGGAGGGGCATAAATCGAAACTTTAAAAAAAAAAAAAAATTTAAAAAAAAAAAAAAAAAAAAAAAAAAAAAACGGGAGAACGAAACCGTCCAATTGAAAACGGAATCCGCCATGGGCGGTCGGATACCGGACGGTTAAACGTTTGACTACAGCACTATATTAGACCATGTGGATAGTAGACGGACTGGGTGTAGACTTATTGGGTAGTACCGGTAGACGAAATTGTTGTAGACCAATTGGCAATTCACCCATTGAGCAGCATTGCTATTTTCTTCGATTATGAAATGCGCTATATAAGTCTAGGTTATTATTATTATTACATGGTAATGAAACAGGTCTTCGGGCTGTAGGAGCTAGGTGTATACATCATTGATGAGTGGTGTTTACCAAATTTATGTCCTTTTGTATACTTGAAAAGGCTCAACTTCTTTCTAGCCACCTAACAGGGATATTGTTTTACCTCATCCGTTGTTCCTAATCATGCTACATGTATCTCATATATTTCAAGAGTGCTAGTGCCCTTTGGTAAGGCATTGATCCTCATTACCCGGTCCCTCAGAGAGGACTTAAAGCTGTCAGTCCCCCAGTTGCTTACCTACAATCATACACATGCTCTCATAGCAGTCATGTATGGTTGCGTTTATCGACCAAAATTTTGGCTAGAATCAGGTTTCTCAAACGTCTTTCATGCAAATTTAGAAGGTGATAAACACAAAGCCTTTTTTAAAGGGCTTTAGATCTAAAGACGCAAAAAGGTGTGTTTTGAATGTGACATACAGCCAGAATCACGTTTCGGAGAGATCGATAAACGCAAAGCTGTTTTGAACCTCACATACAAATAGGAATTCCCAGGCTAGTTTCCGGTTCGGAGAAATAGCGCTGAGCAGCTGCGAAGAGACAAGGCCTTTATTGTGAATCGTGAAGAGTCGATAAACGCGACATCCCGCAAATCACGATCGTATAGTGGGGTTCGATAGTGGGGTATGATAGTGGGGTACGATATGTACATATCTAGTGGCAAGCCCCGATAAACGCGCCCTATGTAAAACAAACAAACCGACCAGCAATCATTTTTGTGTGACATTGCTAAACTATGTTTTTACACACTCTGGAGAAGTATACATGAATGAAAATTAAAGATATTTTTCACCTTGATCAAAAGTCAATTAAGTCCCCTTGAAGGTGTGTACTCTGTTCTTTGTATCATAAAGAGGATATTGACTTCATATTCGACAGTGACTTCATGTTTGATATTGACTTCATATTTGATCAGCATGAATTGTAATCCATTTCGCCCAGGATCACGTATCTACCACTAAAAGCGTTTGAACACTCACGGGATAGATAACATGCACTCTGCACACTGTAATGTGATGTACTTTTATCGACTGTTCTGAAATATGGCTATCTCTCACCAGTCTGCAGGCACAGACTCAGATTCAAAAACTTTGAAACGTTTCTGTAACACTTTAAAACGTTACTGTAACGCTTTGAAACGTTTCTGTAACGCTTTGAAATGTATCTGTAATGCTTGAAACGTATCTGTAATGCTTTGATTTACTGTAACGCTCTGAAACGTTTCTGTAACGCTCTGAAACGTTTCTGTAACGCTCTGAAACGTTTCTGTAATGCTCTGAAACGTTTTTGTAACACTCTGAAACGTTTCTGTTAAACTCTAGAACGTTTCTGTAATACTTTAAAACCCACTTTGAAACGTTTCTGCGACGCTTTGAAACGTTTCTATAACGTTTTTATAACGCTTTTCTGTAGCAATTTGAGACGTTTCTGTAGCACTTTGAGACGTTTCTGTTTACACTTTGAAACGTTTCTGTAACACTTAAAACGTTTCTGTAACGCTTTGAAACATTTCTGTAACGCTTTGAAACGTTTCTGTAATTGAACCTTGAGCCAAGCCTATAACCTTATCAGTCACTGGCTATGTCAGAAGCAGGGCCTGTGGTAGTCTTGTGAGGCAGACTCTCTATTACGTATTATGGCTGAGAAGGGGTTGTGCCTGGATACCGAAGCTTGACAAATTGCTGAATGCAATGGCTCTCAGCATACATGAGGTCATGATAACATAACAATTCACATTGAATTTAATTTAATTTAATCACCATTTCATAAAAACATACAAAGTCAAAGAATACAAAAGAATATTTCTGCAAATATAGATAAGACAGTAAAATGGAAAATACGCTAAATGAAATTATGAAGTGGTTGGATCATCAAAAAGTTACAGAAACTTATTGGTAGATGATCCTACACTACACAGAATGCACAAACTAATACAAAAAAAAAGAGACATAGAAATAATACAATGGTTATTACACTACCGGTATACACTGTATATGAACGTGAACTTCAACATTTTAGGTGATACTTTGAAGAGCAATGGACAAAATTAATCCATGAAAAAGACTTTAAAGAAAATAGAATTCTCGCAATTTGCATTTTATTCCATGTTAGAAAGAAACCTTGCCAACATGACAATATTTGGATTTCCATAGGGAATGCCTCTTACATAGTATGAAGTTCAGACAGTATTTAAAAGAGTCATAAATACAAATCTGTTTCTATCCTTTATTCTGGCTATCTATCATACTTATGCGTCATTATAGTGCTGTGATTCTAACAAGGCCTGTTCTCATTAGCCAGAGTTTTCAAATTAAAAATAGTCATAAATATAAATCTGTTTATATCCATTATGCTGGCAATATATATCATACTTGGCCATCATTATAGTGCTGTGATTCTAACAAGGGCAGTTTCCATTAGACTGAGTTTTCAAAGTAGACTGTAATTCACCCGAAGGAAAATACAAACCTTGCTATCTTAAAAAACACACATTATCTTTCACTAATGTTTAGAGAACAAAAGTTTACACTGCAAAAATCAGTGAAATTTCTGCTGCATTTAAAAAACACCAACTATAAAGGTGGGTTTTTTTTAATTGTTTTTTGTTGTTGTTTTGTTTAATGGTAGTTGCCTAGGAACTTCCAACAAAACACAGCACTGAGAGAATAATGGATGATTTCTGCTTGCAGTGTAATTGCAGCAACTGATGGGTCTAATATCTCAAGCTGAAGGTTATTTTTGGCTAGTGGGGATGCACCTCTAGAGTTGAGAGCTCATCCTCTTGGGATCATCTCCTGGAATGCTTCCACCTGTCTCTGTTTTTATCAGTCTGTCTTGATCCATCTCCTAGACTTGAAGGAAACTAAAGGCCCGTTCAGACTATAGGATATTTATAGGAAACTTGTTTTTAAAAGAAACGTTGAATGAAGAATTATCGTATAGCAAAAGGAGTGTATAGTATAGAAAGCAACATCATGTAAAGAGACTGATGTTGACGAGGTCAGTTAACACGACGGTCGACCAATCATTAATGTGTGCTCATGATATAAAGCTCTGCTTAGTTTTACAATTTCTGTACGATTATAAGACGTTCTGACTAGAAAGGGACCCTGATTCTTTATTGATTTTCATTCAAAATGATGCTCAAACAGGCATTTCCCTTTACTAAGGTTGGTTATACAACCTTTGTTTTAAGGACTTTCAGAATAGAAAAAAATTATTTACTTTCCGAAATAGCTATACAAGACTCAAATACCTTTACAATGAATGCTGATAGTCTGAACACAGCCTAATATGTCTTGGGAACCCAAGCTTACTCGTGCAGTACTACTCTCCTGTTTCTATCCTTCATTCTAGGAATATATTAAAACTGTACAATTTTGTGTCAAGGTGAAAGTGTCCTAGCAGTGTATGATTGTGCCCGATCCTGACAGTGATGAATTGAATAAATTGCTCACTTATTGCTGGTGAACACTTCACTCGTCTCTTCAGCCCAGTGGCCTCCGCCCAGTACACAAACTCTCTAAAATCCCAAATACTTGATTTTGTTCTATTAATTGATTTGATTTGATATTTATATGTACATGTATTTCTTTTCCTTGGCTAATCATATACAGTGCAAGTTATTACTCTAAAATTCTTAGTATATAAAAAGAAGATATTTTGATAATAAAATATTATCATGTAGCATGATACTTTTGAACTTTACCATCTTAATTTTGGTTTGTAAATTTGTTTCATAGACAACATTAAGGGAATGCAAAAATTACTTACAAATCACTTATATTTGAGAGTGAAAAAAGTTTGTCATCTTGTTCATTTTAGTCTAAAAATTGAGTGAACAGTGATGCTATCAAAGATGTCCTGATGCTCAAGCACGAATGTTGTATTATTTTGGTATCGGTCCATCTTAGCACCACTGAAGGTGGATGACCTCTGATGAAGGTGATACTTGTTTCCATGGTAACACCTTGGAGGATACAGGAAGCGGGATTAGAGAAGGAAAACAATGCCTGAGGATAAATCCTTATGATACCCTAACCCAGGCTCTTGAGAGCTAATGACCTGGAAGAACAGAGGGTCATTCCCTGTTTCCATGCCAACAACATGTATGCAGAGAGAGAGAGAGAGAGAGAGAAGAAGGAGAAGGAGGAGGAGCAGGAGAAGAAGGAGAAGGAGAAGGAGAAGGAGGAGAAGGGGAAGGAGAAGGAGAAGAGGAAGAAGAAGAAGAAGAAGGAGGAGGAGGAGGAGGAGGAGAAGGAGAGGGGGAGGGGGAGGGGGGAGGGGGGAGAGAGAGAGAGAGAGAGAGAGAGAGGGGGGGGGGGGGGAGGAGTGAGAGGGGAAGGTTGTGATAGGGACATGGACACAGGGAGAAGGGGAAGGGGCAGGGAGGGCGGAGGTTTCGGATGGGTGGGGACTCCTAATATTGAAGGCATCAATAAAGATGCTCAATTTTGTCCGGAACACTTTAACAGGATGTAGCAAAAAGAAAGTTTAAAAAAAACCTAACAAAAAAAGGAAAAAAAGAAAGTACATTGAAGATGCGATGAGATTAGATGGCTACATATATCATCCACTTATGATAACGAAGGAATGTTTAGAAGATACTGCAAGCACTTCAGATTGTTGAGAATGTTTTCCAATGTTTGAAACACCCGAGGGATGAAACTAAGCTGTAGCTGGATAGGGTGTGTTATTCTGAAAGTCGACTTCTCTGACCCGTATGCTTGACTCTGTTCTCACTGATATCATATCTATTCCCACACGTCAAAGAAGGATATTCTCTATGAATCATAGCACTATACAGTATGAAGTAACCTACGTTTAATCAAGCATATCACTAAAACGACCCTCTGCTGTATCATCAGATAAATTTGTCCTAAAGTACACTTCTGTTGTTGAAATATTTTGAACAATTAAAAAGAGAACGACTGAAATGGATTATTGATAACGACAATCACAACAACAACAGAAGTCACAGTATAGCATTTCTATGGCCCTTTGCATTGTAATTATTATAACCCTGGTCGTTTAATTGAATTGCTAATCTGCATGTGATAGTGCACACGCTTCGCTCCCTGGGCAGTAACTGGACTAGATGTGTATGTATGTGCCCTGTAAATAATTTTAAGTGATTATCACTATGAGGGCAAACTGTGGACTTTCTTTTGTGAAGAATGCAAATAAGTATAAATACCATGCATAATGCGTGACATTTAGCATGTACTGAATATGCAGTACGTAGAAAATATACAATCCTAGTTAGGATATTACCCCGGCCCCCCCACTCAGTGTTATTTAGGGTACGCATATGCTCGTACCCAATTTTTGAAAGCACCCCCTATCTGAGGACTGCCAACATTTCCGAACCCCCCTTTCGCGGGCTTTTCGCGGGCTTTTCCTGCCTTGGAGACCCCCCCTAAATCAGGAAAAATGCTCATTTTACCCCCCTAAATTCGGAATAATTTCTCAGGAGTCCAAAGAGATGAGAGAAAAAAAGAAAAACACCCCCTTTTTAAAGAAATCTCTGGGTGAAAAGTCAAATACACCCCTTTTTTTACAATTCTCGGGCCGGACTTTGTCGCACGAAAAGTACCCCTTTACCGGACATTTTGGCAACACGCATGCGGTCATTCCGACCTCTGAGTGGGGGGGCCGGGGATATTACACTCGTGTCTCACTCTGGCATAATGAAAACCTAGAATGCTTGCAAACGACTTCATAGCTCATACATGTTTAATGTTTTCCCTGTCTAGATGAAAAAGTAATATATTTCCTGGAGTGATTCTTGCGGTAATATAGTGACGTTTGGTTTCGTATTTGACACAATCCATTGTTTCTTGAGCAGTGTTAAATAGGCTTCTGTACTCTACGATGATAGAACCATTAGTAGATAGGCTTGACAGATTGAAACTAAGTACTATTAATTTATCATCCTTTCTCCGTATTTGGTTTTCAACCATATGGCCATTATGAAACTAAGGATCAGTAAATAGATATTGTACTTATTTGCCTGTTGAACTTGATCTGTAGAATTTAAAGCCTCAAATCTATCATCGGCATCATGAATAATAATAGCAACATTTATAATGCTACGTATTCATCCCAGAGGATGCTCAAGGCACCTACATGTACAAAGCCTAGCCTAGCTTCCCTAAGGTGCTAAAGAAAAAAAAATCAAGGAATAATTTGGTACCCATTTACTTCACCTGGGTGGAGAGTGACAAATGTAGATTAATATTTTTTTTGCCAAAGGACACTAGTGCTGCGGCGGGACTTAAACAGCCAACCATGTGATCCACAGTCCAGTGATATATCCGCTAGACCATGACAACTCTAAATGCAAACAAACAAAAGTAATCATTGATTCTTAAATGTAAAGTCTCTCTTTGTCAATATGAAAGCTTCGCTTACCGGTAATGCTTTATGCTTTGTTATATTTCATCAATGTAAATTCTTTTGAATCTATTTGAGTTTTCTTAAAGAACTTTCTGTTTATGACCCAGTAGTTATTCACTACATGCGCTACTTGATGAAACTTAACTAAAATAATGCATTAAAATTGCACCGTCAAAATAACATTATGTGGAGTAAACAAAAGTTTTGTTGAAGATTTGTTTCCTCCCCTTCCCTGACCCTCTCCCTGTATTGTTGCAGGAGAGGGAAAGGAGCCCAGTTGAAAGTAGGAAACACACCTTTATATTTATATTAAAATGTTTTAAAATTCATGAAGCTTGTTGTGTTTGTATCAGATACTCTAACTTTATTATTATTAACTTTGTTTTCATTTTCTTGTTCTTATCAGGGTCAAGTGTGAACATGGAAACAGCTGCAAGCACGCCCTCTCTGTTGCTGCTGGAGGAACTGATGGACAGTCCTGAAAGTGGGCCCCAGCTCAAACGTTACCCGTCCAGTCGGACCAGCTTACCTAATCTGTCACCAGTGTCACCTGGTGGTAATGGCAGGTCCAAGGGGCCACAGAGCCTCCTCCAAGATTTTCTTCGAGCTTCATCCCGGAGAGGCAGCAGGAGGAGAACAGCAGAGGTCTCTGAGACGCCAGATCCTCCACCCGTGACGAGGAGGATCTGGTGTGACAGTGAGGAGTGTCTGTTGGGTAGTCCGTTCATCAAGATCCAACAGTTTCCTCAGAACGGACAGTGTCAGAACTGTGGCCAGGTCATGAAGGATGTTGCCACCAATACAGAAGCGGACCAGGATGCAAAACCTGGAGATGTTGGTGTCAGTCCTCAAGGTCAGGTTACCGGGGATGCTGGCCAATTGGAGCCAAGCATTGAAGAAGCTGCGCCAAGGGTTGTTCGGAGACCAAGGAAGAACTCGAATCTGAACAAAGTTTCATTTGATGAGAAGTCATCAAGGAGGAGAAGTCTTCCGATGGCTTTTGACTGGTGGTCGGATAAAGTGCTGAAAAGACAAAGTTCAAATATCAAAGACAATGTTCTGAAATCGTGGTGTCAAGATGAAAACGATCCAGCACCTTACGGACCACGTTCAGTTAGTGATCAGGCAATACATCAAACTGTTGTAGGTGCTTCCAGAACTAGTGTTGATGCAATAAAACCAGAGTCTCCAAAATACAAAGCAAGCAGTCAATTGACTTTGAGTGAAAGTGGAGGATGGTTCAAAGCCAAGAAAGAACTCAAACATGTTTCTAAATCAACTCCAAACCTCTCGTACCCTTCAACTCAAGTAGATAAGTTAGAGTCTGCTAGACTAGCAGCTTGGTGGGAGGCCTCTCCGTATCCTGTCCGTTCTCAACGTTTCACATTCCGGTCCCATTCCAGTGGTGGTCAGAAAGTAGTCCTGAGGAAAGGTCAAGCTTCCTTTGAAGTTTCAGCCAGGGGTAAGAGAAGACAGTCAACCAACCTCGCTGATCTTGAAGACTTGATGGGTGCAGTCTCAGGATCAGAAGAAGAAACTGAAACAGACGGTGAAGGCCACACCTCCAGAGCAATCCTGTTGCCATATGAGGCATTGCAGGAGGAGATGGATGCACGCGCAGGGAACTTCAATCACTCCAATTCCAAAGATCAAATTCCAGCCATCAGAATAGATTCAACCAAAGAACACAGGACACCTCAGAGACCTCACAGTTTATTCCATGACCGTTTAACGCCAAAGACACCAGAAACATTGTCCAGATCAACACCGTACATCAACGGGTCTGGACCCGTCTCAAGTGAGTGGTCATTCTCATCACCTAGTCTAGAAAGTGTGATCCAATCCCAGTTTCTCAGGAACACTTCCCTCTCCTCGCTGCAACATGAGCAAAAGCACCACCACAAGAGCTTTTTACCAGGGGAAGGACTGGGGACACCAAAGAGACTACAGGGTGGTAGAAGGAGTGGCACCAAAGGAAAGGAACTGTTGCGCCACTCCTGGGCTGGTCGACCTAACCCGCTCAGTACCTCTTTGTTGAAGTTGGTCAAGAGTGAAAGGTCATCGTGGATTGGTGCGGCCAACGAGCTTCCGGTCATACCAGAAGATAGAGGCAAAGAGAGGGTCAAGGAGCAGCAGAGATCTTTCATCAGACTCCAGGGATCTACCACTTCTTCCCTTGGCTCATCAGTGCAATACCATGGGGTAAGTTCCACTTCATCATATTCTCTGTTCAGAGCCAGAAGGACGTTGAACTATGCGCTGAAATATATGGGGTTAATGCCCTTTTGGCTCCGAACCCCAGCCCCCCACTCAGTGTTATTTAGGGTACGCGTATACATGTTCCCTCCTTTTGAAAACAACCCCTAAGTCCGGTGTGTAAAGTCAATACGGGCCAAATTTTCGTGTACTACGAGCCGGACGTTGGTGAGTGATAAGTACCCCTTTACCGGACATTTTGGGAACACGCATGCGGTTCCTCCGACCCGGAGTGGGGGGGGGGGGGCGGGCTCCAAACAAGCATAATCCATCTCATCTACTTCTGTCTTTGAAACAGGTTTTTCATTTGAATCTTCTGCTGATTTCTTTCATATAACTAAATTTAGGTTTGTTCTTGGACTGCTGTCTGTGTTTCTGAAACCGAGCTTGTAAATTTGGTTTTATAAAGAGCCACAAGATAGAGGAGGCGTGATAGCTCAGTCGGTAGAGCAGTAGTCTAGTAATCCGGTGAGCCGGGTTCGAAACCAAGGCGATGCGCTAGTAGGCCTAAGGCATTAATCACTACCAGGTCCCTTGGAGAGGACCTAAAGCTGTCGGCCGTCTGGTTGCTTACTTACAGGCATTTATACTTTCTTAGCAGTCAGGTAAATAACCATCACATCACATATAAAATGTCTTGATAATCAAGCCCCAGGATACCTATGTGTCTACTTTACTCAATTGTACAATACTCGCTTGGCCACATGTTTTACATGCTTGGCCACTAGGTACTATAGGCTCGGCCACTAGGACCTACATTTTTAAAATTCCATAAATACTTGGACTTTTGACTAATTGCTAAACTCAAGGAAGACTAAATCGCATTTGATAAATGAGGCTTAATTTTTATTACACTAACACTTCTTGCCTAACTGACCTGTCAAAAGTTTGTGATAAAAATTAGCAGTTTATCGATGACTTGGCCTCAAGTTGTTTGTATAAAACTGCCTTATCTTTTTAAGACCAATTCATTGGGTTTCGTTTCTCCCCTTAAACTATTTGTCGCCAGAGTTTTGTTATTTTCTTATCTTTAATATGTGTCTTTGTTTGGTTTTGACTAACTCTGACTTGCTTCTGTGATTTCGAATTAGTTTTGCTTGAAAACCATATCAAAACACGTCAAAATAATTCTGGAAGTGAATTTCAAAATCAAAAATTAAAGGCAGTATGCAGTTGTTGAAAACACAGCAGCTTCAAACTTTTGATCCTCTTTTCCATAATATATGTCATATTTTTGTCTGGTTTGAACTTTGTACCAGTATGATTTAATAGTCTTTGTTCAATTTGTGACTGAGTTTTGGTATCCTTTTGGAGGAATCTAAAAGACCTATTGACAAAGAAAGATTCCAGTACTATTTCAATTCTCCAAGGAGGATGTGCTTCCTAGAGCATGAGAGAGGCTTGGAACTTCATTGAAAGTTTGTACAAGTCCAGACTCCAGAGTCTTGGAAGCACACTTGTGAGATATGGGAACAGATACTGTACAATGTACATGCATGCTTGTTTTTCTGTCATTCAGTTCTATTCTTGAATGCAATGAACTAGAATTACATATCTATGGTGCAACAACCCTTATGTTGAATACTCTTCAGTAGGCGTGTCTTCATCATCTCGAGATTGCCAAATATCTCGAGATTGACAAATAGCCCGCTATTTCGGAAATAATCCCGAAGTAACAAATCGCGTCTTCACTTTCTTGAGATTCGACCTCGAAACTTGAAACTCGACCTTGAGAAATTAGCTCGAGATATTTTGCTCAGCGTTAGCGTGTATTGCGAATCTTCGGTCTAGTGAAGACGCACGGGACAAATAGCTGGATATTTTGCCAAATAGTAGGATATTTTGCAAACTATCCCAAGATATCTTGGAATATTATCCCGACCAACTATCCAGCTAATTTGCTACTTCGGTCTAATGAAGATGCAATTAGCTGGATAGTTTGCGATCGGGATAGTTCAAATAGCTGGATATTTGGCAATCTCGAGATAGTGAAGACGGGCCTAATGAGCACTGAACAATACATGCCTATTAGTTTCTATCATGGACCTCTAAATGGAATTCGGTTGTTATTTTATAAGGAGATGAGAAAGATAACGTGACTACTTCTGAAGTGGTTTTGACTGAAGGGTTCTGTTTGTATAGTCTTGACGAAGAGACTCTCTCACACTGAGGGGTCTCACTCCTGACTGTTTCCCCACTTAATGCTTTCAAGTGTATGGAATGATCTCTATGAAATATGCTGTTCGACTATTTGCATTTACAAGAAGTTTGGCTATACCTGCCAGATTAGTGCGAATCTGCATACTAGGTATGGTGAGCTAAAAATCAGGGTTCTATTTTCTCTCCGCGTTTTGCAGCCATTTTGTTGATATTTTTGTCACTCTTAAGGATAAAGGAAACGGCTAGAAAACAGCTAGAACTTGGATGTAAAACTTTTTAAAACTTTTATTACTACAGCATTCCATACTTTTTAAGGAGTACTATAGACTCCCCTTTTTTGTTGCTAAGAATTTCCTGTTTTAAAGGCAGGCTTTACTACTTCAGCTAGAAGGGATTAGACCACCCAGCGAGCCAGCGAGGTCACTGTGACAGGTGGCTATCTCATTAACTCAGCTCTCATTTAACATAAGAAAAAGAGGATCATGGGGCATCAACAAGCACCGATTGGGGAAGTTTTCTATATAGAGGGAGCAAGTAGCTACAAGTAGGACAGAGTGCCTTTAAACAGCTACAAAATGGCAATTTTTGGTTTGTTTCCATCTGTTGTTGTCAAAGCAGTGACAAGTTTCATGCATTTTGGCAATTTAATGTAATAAGTGGCATATTCTTGTATCTTCATACATCTTGCAGTTTTGGAGTTTTTTCACTTGTGATTCTCATCCTGTTTGCTTTTGCTTCTTGTGGGGCAGTGTCAGAAGATCCTCTGATAAAGTGCAGAGATGCACTCAGATCTTTGATTCTTCCCTTGTGTATTAATTAGATGAAGTGACCTGGTAGGAAGCTACCAAAGAATTTGATACGAGGTCAGTGCTGCTTTCGATGACCTGTGAAAACTTTTTCAGTGGGGTTGGGATACCAAAGAGAGTGTATAGTATTAATAATATAATGACTTTTATTTTTGTGAAGGTCGAGGAAGGGAGGGAGGGAGGATGAGAGAGAGGGAAGGAGGGAGAGAGAGAGAGAGAGAGAGAGAGAAGGGGGGGGGGGAGATGTAGATCCCATTGGTTGAAAGTTAAACTGTAGTGTAATTCACCAAGAGAGGGCACTATACAGATTGTTCTGTGTGATGTGATGTTTGATGATATGTGTGACAGCTCATATGCAGTCGCAGAATCCCTTTATAGTTTGACTGATATCTCCAGGCTCACAGAGAAAATAGTCTAGGAAAGTAGGAATGTTGAACTTGATTTATAAATCAATGGATTAGACAAAGAGCTAGATCGTGTAAAAAGAATTAGATGGGAATAAATGTATGACTATGACTGGTTGGAAAATGGAAGTAAGATTAAAAATAGCAAAGAAAGAAGAAAAAAAAACGCCCTGTGAAAAAAACTTCATGCCCTAGCTGTCCAGGTCACCATGGATCAAAAGATGTCCATCTTACAACTATGAATATTTTATTAATATTCTTATATTCCAACTTCATTAAGTGATGATAATGACGATGATGACAGCATATTTCTCTCAGTAGAACCAGGGCATGTGAGTTAAATGGATTCCGCATCTAAGAGGGCCCTTTGAAGCAGTCCGTTGCACCGAGAGTCTTTTTTCCCCCTATCATAATCCCCTTAATCCCCCACCCGGACCGCACAGCTCGTAAATCTCACTCCCGAAACTGAGTGACATAGGGCTCGCGAAATGTATTGTTGGAAATACACATCGGCTGCTATCGACAAAAATGGCGGCGTACAGTAGGAAAGAGTATTTGGTAGGCGACGATTTAGACTTTCTGACTGATTTTGAGGAAGATTTGATTCTTGCGCCTGGTGTATGGGAAGTTGGAGACCAATACAAGTTATGCACGTGTGAAATTCCATCAACGGAAAATCTTATTCGTTGCAGCGAACCAGAATGTACGGTTAAATGGTTTCATCGTGAATGCGTAGGCCGCTCCATGTATTAATAGGCAGCATTTGAATACATGAATAGTCAATATACTCACAACATACAGTACAAATGCACATAATCATCCCGATGCGGTTGATCGGCAAGTTTGACAGTAGACTCGCAATTTTAATTTTTAAATTATTCTTTCTAACATCAGAAAGTTGAACAAATTGTATTTTAATGCTCTTTAGGTGTCATCAATCGTCACTATAGTACTGCCTTTGAATGAAATCAGTTGAGTTTTGTACAGTGGTGTTTGAAATGTTGAGAATCAAAAGCACAACTTTGAATACTGCCAGGGTAGTAATGCAGCTATGTGTGTTTCCACCAACAACATCCAGCATGTACAGCCCAGCGAGCACGGCGGCTTTCGCGTCGCCGGCCCGTACTCGGGGTGAAAAGTGGTGAGGAATTGACAACTTCTAACCCTCATTAAACCAAATGCGCGAATATATAACACAGTTTCATTTAGTTATTTTAAGAGATAAACTTATGGACTACCTTCCTAGCTACATGTATGTAAAAATTTCGGAAACTTTCGGAAAATGTCAATAATTAGAAGAGAACGTGATGATGATGATGAGAAACTTGCATTCACTCTAACTCAAGATTTCCTTGGTCGATTTCGCTGGTTCAGATGGCTACGTATTCAGAAGAGTTATCCGAGCACAGCTAAAGCATTTGATAACCAATAGAAGGTTGCCTTGTGCCATAAGTTGTCGATTTTGTATTTTTGTCTGTTATGTACATCTTCATAGTATAACGTCATTTTCTCGGTGACTCGCATGGCTTCAAAGCCTTTTTTTTACGACCAAGTATTTGGAGAGCTTAGGGAAGCAGGCCGCGTTGCGTAACACTTCGTAACATTTGGATCGCCAGAGGGCATCTGTGGTCTGATAAGGGTGGCTGTTGATGGATTTGATGGCTGAAGAGGGTTAAATTACTTGTTGTTAAGCCAAGTTAATCTTGAATATCTTTCCCTCAGGAAATTCTTTCGAGAAGGAATCTCCATTTAAAGTCTCGCCTCCCTGGTAGAACTTAGTAACAATCACATACATTGTTTCTCACAATCAGAAGGATTCAATATTGACTTTCATCCTAAAGGTTTATAGCTCCCTCTACTGTCAGCTGTAGACCATTACACTATGTTTACCTTCATTTACAGTGTTGCCGCACCATTTCCATCAGGGGGGCGGATGAGTTTGCACAGTTTCTTTTCTCTAAAAAGTCAGAAAGAAAGCTCAATATTTACTTTACCTTTGAAAGACTATACATGTTGTTGTTTTCAAGTGAGCTAAAAATAGACACAATGGCAGTAGAGAGTGACTGCTAAAAATTCAAGGTTTCTTTGAGTTAACATGAATTGCATAAGCACAGTCTATGTAAGAAATGGCATATGTGTACTCTTTGATATGTGTCAAAATGTGCACAATACAGTCCTTTAACTGATTTGCCTTAAAACCTAATCAAACAACAACCTTTATTTTGAAAGCAATACATGTTTCTGAGGTTGTCTTGCCTTGCTCAAGTTTACACAATTATTATTATTATTATGTTTTTGTTATTATTAATGTTATGATTATCATTATTTTCTTCTTCTTCTTCTTCTTCTTCTTCTTAGTATTGTTGTTGTTGTTGTCGTTATCATTATCATTATTATCATTACCATTATTATTTGTATTATTATTATTATTATTATGAAGGACTTTACTGATCAATCTAAAGAATCATAGAGATTGATCATACAAGTTCTGAGAAGACACAAACGTTATTATTATTGTCACAACCATTTCATGAAAAGAGGCAAGAACAAAATTATTCCAACGTTATGGGCGACAGTGTATGTCTGACCCTTCACTAGGAAATATAGAAAAGTCCAGCAATCAATACTCTGATGGGGTCATTAAGATAATTATTGTCTGCCTTCCTTTGTCCGAATTCAATCTCTTTGATGCATCTCCAGCCAACCATTAATTCACTTACTGATCGATATGAAAGGGTTCCATAAGGACCGGTCAGTCTCTGACCAACCGTGAATGGACCTCTGATCGATCGATGTTAAATGAGCCTCATCTTTGTCAGTCCTTATTTACTCCTTTGTACGATACAGATTCAACTGTTTTTAGGACACTTAACTATGAAATCTAAACAATATTTGGACTATTAAACCAGATTGGATTTGCACCTTTTTTTTTACAGAATACTTCATAATCATGCCCATTTGAAATTAAGTTGCAACCAGAATGTAAACAATTCAATTCTGGTCTATAATTCAGGCTCAGGATGGAGAAGAAAAATACTCCCGTTCATTCAAACGATATGTGTTTTTCATTAGTTCTATTGTAATAGAATGCAAATTTCTTTTAAAGTGGCATTACAGGAACTCTTCCAACAATTACAAAGTTAACTTAACGCATGTATGCTGTCTTTTTATTATTCAGAAGATTTAGTAAAATTTAGTTAGTCAAAATGCTAGAGTGCCATAATGGCCGAGGTAATACAGTAATTGTGGAGCGACATGAGAAACAAGAATGCACTATTATCAAGACACCCGAATTTAACCTGACATAAATAACCCTTCGTTTTGACAACACTCCAGTTTCAAATTGTCATAAACTTTCTTGTCGCTGTTTTCTTGTGTTTCAATATATATACACATGTATCATCAGATCAATCTCGGACAATGAGCATACACATGTAGGCCGTCCACAAGGTGAAATATTGGAACTTGTAGAGCACAGTGGGTGGCTGACAATAGTTTCTTTGCTTAAACTGACTAGCTAAGTGATTCTTGTTAGACTTCTTTCATAGAAAATCCTGCATAATCGGTCAAAACCGTGTACTCTGAGTTATTCAGGACACAAAGAGTAAGCCTTCCTATAGAGAAAGTACTGTAGTCTTAAACGTGCATATTGTGAGCTGAGAGTGTTTATTGTGTAAAAAAGAAAAGACTAAACATATCTTCTGAATTTCTTCTATCTTTTGACTCTTTTCTACACAATACACTCTCTGTCATTGTAGATAATAGATTCACTGTCTGGTTTTGTCTCCATTCCTTATTCAAATTTTCTTGGAATTATGCTCGCTCATTTCCACTGTTTTTTTTTTGTGCAATCAAAGTATTAAAGTTCTTTTCAAATTCAATTTGTCATGTCAATTGTCTAAATATCAGTAGGCCCTTTTATAGATTTCATATTTATCATTAGTTTGGTCCCAGTCACTCTTTTAATCTTAATATTTACATCTCCTCATTCAAACTACTGCTGTGGAAATATAATTGCCTCTTTCTTCATCATTTATTAAGCTCAACGCAATGAATTGTGTAGGTTTTAGGTTGGAAGACATCCAACATAATTACATGTACTCCATTAAATAACAGTAGCGATAACAAGCTAGTCTACGGTATTAGTAAATAACAAGTTCAAGTGCATGTATGGGGCCTAGGAGCATTCACACGATCTCTGTTTGTTGTGAAATTGTACAAACAATTTGTCATGGAATGTACCTTATTGCCCTTTTGGATCAAATCATTGCAACACTCTTTTTTTTTTTATATATATAGAAATAGAATGTGATTATGATATAATTGCATCTGTAGTTTCAGATGTACAGTATGTGTAGATCTTAGGGGCAAGAATTTGAAATAAAAAATAACTTATTGTTTCATGAATGAAAAATTAATATATTTTTGTTAATAAAGAATCCCCCCCCCCAAAAAAAAACAACTTTTTCTCCAACTTCTGATATTATAAATGCCAGAGCAGGAATTTTATTTGATCGATTGATTAATTGATTTTTTGGGGGGCAGGAGCATTTTCAAATGAATAATAATGCAAACCATTTGTAGTGGCTGACGTTTATAATCTATACTGGGAAGATTGTGTTTCTGACTGAAAGAGTAGATTAAACTTTATATGAGATTTTTGCATAATTTGTGAATTCAAAGAGAAAATTCAAAGAGAAAATTCAAAGACACAATTTGTAAGCAAAGAGTTGATGTAGAAGCTAGGATGTTGTATGAACGGAGCTTGAAGTTGACTGGCTAATCGGGAAGGAAGTCAATCTCGGTCTGATCGGGCATCCACGCAGATTGAGATGTTTAGATTCAAGTTTCCTCTCCAGCAAGGTTAGAGGATCTGTGATAACAACAGGATAGGATGTAACGTTCACTACAAGTCTGAAGTAGCTCACTGGATAGGTTTTGCTCAATGGATATGCCTATTAGATGATAGACGACTTTAGACGTATTCTGTATTGTGGGAAAGTTTGGGTTTACACTGAAATGTTCAGATATTGTTGATCTTGAAAACAAAATGAATATTTCAGGCTAGAACATTTCCTTCAATAGTGCACCTTTATGAGTAGCATCTAGGGTTCATTCTACAAGTATTTGTTTGTCTGGAGCCAGAAAGGAATGGATAAGTTCATTATCCGATGAAGTCAGAGGTTAAAAAAATTTCAACCAAAATATAATTTACTCATTATTTACAATGTTCCTGGAAGAGATAACAAGAGATGATTTTTATGCTCTAAAACCAGAAACATTTGTGAATTGAAACTTTCACATTTTGAAAAAATAATAGTGATTTTACAGCAAGATAGCAAGATGAAATGTCAAAGGTTAATGTTCTGGTCAGTTGGGATTTTGAGTATTTATTAAAGCTCATGAATTTTGTGAATATTTCTTATGTGCAAAATTTGTGGTTTTAGAGTACGGTAGATGAATTTTTAGTGAAGTCAATCAGTTCCTTTATTTCCATTCATTGGTTCTTTTAAATTTCCAACAATAATATAATGATGCAAGGATTTGTACCCTTAGATAAACTCATATGAGTGATGTCAGCTTCCGGTTTCAGTTTAATAAAAACTTGCCATGTGTGATAGCTTCCTTCCTTTTTCAATCAGCTCCCATTCATAAATCGGTAGAGGAGTAGATATTAGATAGATAGATACATCGTGTTTCTATAAGAAGCCATTATTCGGATGAATTTTTTCTAATAGAAACTGACCTTCTCCGCTATTTTTTATGGATAATGGCCGTGGGAGCTGTGATGCGTTCACGGGCAAAATTATCCTTCTTTTCGAAGGATAATTCAGTGGAAGCTCTTGGATAACGTAAGTAGAAACTCACGCCGTGCCAAATGAGTGCACGTTACGGAGAGAGACCAGGAATAGGAATGATCACGTGATCGGAATATTTTACCCTGTCACTAACATCCCAGGTTGACCTAACAATCCCACAATACTGACCTTAGCCAAAGTTTAATGAACTTAGTGTTCACGGCTTTTTAACCCCGCTAAATCGGAGCAGTGTATTTATCCGGATAGAAACAGCCCATTCCCTGGTATCATACGCTATTTTCCGGAGGGGTAAAAGGGAAATTTAACCTTGATAGCAAAATGGAAAACAGAAAAACCAGAGAAGTATGTTGTTAAAAATTTGAATGAAATCAGACATCAATGTATGGGCTCTTCAAATTGGCTGAATAGATCATGTCTCTGTGATGTACTATTATCTACTTTTTCATTTGTTACAATACAAAAAATGACTAAAATTTCAATTATTCAAAAAGTTTTGACTCAGGAGGGTCTTTTCTCTTTAGAGGACCTATAATAATATGCTACCAATAACGTATATTTTAGTTGTTCCCCATACAAGGCTTGCTGGCCAAGGGAGAAGGCACTTAGGAGAATAACAGAAATTAATGATATTTTTGTACATGACAAACAGGAGAGTTTTCCCGACTTCGTCACAATCCACTGACTAAACTGCCAATTTGAGATACACAATACTTTTGAAACATCCATAGCTTTCATATTATTGGTCCAGTTTGTTTCAAACTTTCGTCATTCAGTTTTTTTAAATTTTATCTCATTTAACTGCTTTCATAGACAATTTCCTTGTTGTTGTTGTCGTTTTAAAGGTAAAGACCAGTATTGGAAATGCCCCAATTTCAAAAAATGAAATGGAAGCTCTCATTACCAATCATGTTAAAGAATATGTTTTGACTAATACATGATGATAAAAAATTTGCTGGGAAACCGCCTACTAATTCATATATTTGGTAAATTTGTTTCTCTCATGGTCTGTGAGAGATAAAGGGTAGTCCCATATACATCTTTCTGTGTATAGTGCTTGTAACTTTTACGAAGAATGGGCCAAATTTCTTATCATTTTGATGATTCCAGAACCTTGCAGATGCTAGATGCTAGATGATCAACCTTTTCTGATCCATTCCACAACGTTTCTTTCACAATGCAATCGCATGACCATAACTGGTCTTTACCTTTAAATATTCTTCTTGTCCATCTGATAACTTCAACTTACACTTGTCTATCTTGTCCTATCTCCTTATATCATGCAAGCCTGTGAGCTTTCTAAATGATCTTTACAGGTACTCAAAAGAAAAGTGGATTGCCCTTTAAAGATGAAGTTGAGTTCTGGCCATGCGATTGCATTGTGAAAGAAACGGTGTGGAACCGACCAGAAAAGGTTGATCATCTAGCATTTAAGAATTTGTGTGTATTGCAAGGTTCTGGAATCATCAAAATGATAAGAAATGTGGCCAATTCTTGGTAAAGTTACAAACACTTGCACAGAAAGATGTATATGGGACTACACGAACACGTGGCGTAAAAAGCCGGCCCCCGATTTTTACGATGTTACATGCATATTTAGAATATGAAGGCATTTGAAGAGCCATGCTTTTCAGGGAACATGTCTTAACTGATGTTCTTCCACACTTGCATAATAAGAATGAGTAATTCTCACAAATTATTTTTCACCTCTTCCCAGAACTCAACCTTCTCTTTAAGGGAACATATCCAACTGGTTTACCTGCTTAGCATTATGTTTGTCACCTCTCCTCTATATTGTGACGTAAAACATGCGACTCACGAAAATTGATTTCCAATGCTCTTAAAGAAACCCTAAGCGATTTATCCTGAGGATTTAGCTTCTATTGTGTCTGCAATGACATTTAGAGAGTGCATTGAGAGGTGGGTCTATTGTTGGGAAGACAGGGGGACAGTACTTCAATCCCTTCACAATGGAACTATGGGACCAGGTCTATTATACCCACTGTCTAAATTCCGTGTATTCTTGGTCCTGCGACAAGAGCCAGGTACTCTTTTAAGCACCCCTCTTAAAAAACGAACAATCTATCAATTCTATCACCAGAAGAACAGAGTAGAGTTGTGACACGAATGGAGGCCTGACTGCTCGTCTGTGCTTTTCAAACAGCGAATGTTTACCTAAGGTCCAAGTGAACGGTCCTGTGCTACATACGACACACCAGACTTGCATTTCTCATGAATACGTGCAGGGTTTTGTATTGACTATTGTCGCAATTGAAATTCTATCACTCAGCCGATGAATGGGTCCCACGCAGGGATCAATTATCCATACTTGATGACAATATTAATGCATGGGAACGTTGAGGTGCATTGTAAAGTTGTGAGCATGAATAGCGGTCCCATCCACTGGTACCTGTATTCCGTGCCCTCTGGTTTTGGTTGTTGCGGGTGCTAATTGAATGACAGTGAGTTGGATTCTTTGGAAAGTTGCCATGGTGTGTTATACTCGTTTTTTTATTTTGGGATCCCCTTTATCGAACTAGCCATCGATCTTCAGGAAGTTTACTGACAACATCTCTCCTCAACTGTCATTAAACTAGGAGCATCGAGTTTCTGCTCAGACAGGGTATACATGTTAGCTCACTTCAGATATGTTTAGTCGGAACGTGGACTTCATGAGAAATTCGATTTGCGTATGAACTTCATGAAGTACACAGTTTGCATTCAAAGCGTATACAGGTATTATAGTTGATAGACATTGTGGAATTTGAACATGGAATATCACAAACATTGTTGATTGTTATCATCTCAGCCTATGTGTGGACTGTAATGTTAACAGGATATACCACTAATGCCAGGATATCCACAGATAATAATGGTAAGTTCCAAGAAAATAAATGTTTTATTACTTTTTAATTTTTGTTAATAAACAATCTCTTGAAGTGCATGTTGATGTAATAATATATATTACTGTAACATTAACTGTATGTGTAAATCATTCTTAATAAAAAATAAATACAAAACTGAAGTAACAGTATTTATCATTTGATTGCAAAAAGGACTATCACCAGTGTAAAAGAAAAGTAGTGGTATGTGTTAGTTACTTCGTGAAATTTTCGACCTGAATTAACATGTTGCAGTTTATAGGTATGATTTGTTTGGGTGTCATGTGAGAAAAGTAATTTCCAATTATGATTAGAGTTCAACATGTCATGATTGGGAGGTTGTGTAAGGCTTCTAAATTATAGTTGAAAATCACACCAATTAATCCTATGTTGACTATCCCAATTACCTTTATATTAATTTATGAAATGACAAACAGAAATATGATTCTGAGAATGACATATGCCATGACGATTAGCACAAAAACATTGTTGGAAATAAAGGTTTTACTCGTAATTTTCCCAGGCTCAGCTCCCATGTGAAATATATCAGATGTTGCCACATTTAACCCTTGTACAATTAATAGTAGAATTGTGCAAATTGAAACAGTTAAAATCAACAAGACGTGAGCAATGAAATGATACTATATGAGATATTACTCACATAAAATAAATCAATGTGTTTTCCAATAATCAAACATTTGTACCCTCTGTTTGGATTTAGAAGGGCATTAATTCTTTGTGAAAATGATATGAATTAATGCCCTGGCTCCAAACCGACAATGCATAGATCTGTAGGTGTATAATATGGCGAGGAATGCATCGTTGCATTCCAACACATTTCATTTTATTATGTTTGTATTTGCCTTTGAGAAGGACATCAAGATTAAAAAAGAGCTGAAAAATGCTGTTTGGATTAAGGGTAATACAGAATTAGAGGTATTAGCTATGGATGGGAATACATGGACCATAAAGTATTATCAATTGCATTCCACAATTTTTCATTTTATTGTGTCTGTATTTGCTTTTGAGAAGAACATCAAGATTATTAAAAAAAAACTGTTTGGATTAAAGGTAATACAGAAGTACGGTATTAGCTACGATGGGAATATATGGACCAGAAGTATTATCAATTTTATTTGAAGAAGTTGTCAGATTTAAAGCCTGTCTGCACTAGGTTGGCCAGGAGGGATTAGACCTCCCACTGACAGATGGTTATCTCATCAAATCAGCTCTCAAATATGGTAACATAAGAAAAAGGGGATCATGGGGGACCAACGGGTACCGTTTAGGCATTGTTTGCTATATGTATATAGAGGGCACAAGTAGTTCAGTTCCGCTTTAAAGCAAAAAGCAAAAAGCAGATACCAAAAGGGTTCGCTTTATCACTCTGGTCAAACTTTGGTTTCTCTTTTAAATTATCTTTATGCTCATGTTAAGATCCGTCAATGCAAACATTGCCATATTTGAAAATGTCAAGTTCATGAACAAATTATGCATGAAATTAAGATGTAATATAAATTATGATTTATATAATCATTTGCTCAATCTTATCTCAAATCACAATTGTTGATTTGAGCAGCTGTTTAGGGGAAATGCATTTCTAGGATGAGTGGACAGAAAGGTCGTAATAAATTTACTGTTAGGGGCCAAATGGCATTATCTCTCCGTAAAAAAATGAGTTAATCAGTGGGGGGGGGGGGGGGTGGAGCACGACAGTGGGTAGAAAAAGACCTTTGCTGAAAAGTGCATTGTAACACGTTGCGGTTGAATTTCATAAAACAAACATCAAAGTCTAGATTGGATTTAGCAGCATTGAGTTTGTGATTGTTTGATCTTGCATGCATTCATTTGATAACGACCTAGTTATTGTGTACACTGATCCACTCAAATTCAAATGGAAATCCCATCGGAATAACTTGGTGTGTAGCTCAACCTTGTACTGATTCACCTAGGTGTCTTTATGTTTATTTATGTAGGTATGATGTTTGCAACAAATATGTCTTTGGCTGTCTTTAAAGCTTTAAAAACTGTCGGCCTTCAATCAATAACATATTAGGTGAACTCTGCATGTGTTTCAAAAGAAATGTTTGTAAGGAATTGATAAGATCGCTATAAAAAGACCCCCCCCCCCCCCAAAAAAAAAAAAAAAAAAAAAAAAAAAGTGCATTCAGTAGGCCCATATCTTGTACATGATGGGTAACAGGTCGTTTTCCCCAGGTTGAAAGAAAAGTATGAACATTTAGTATGTAAAAATGAGAAAAACATTGATTTTTCAAAACAATTTGTGGTAAGCATTGTGCATGGGGGAGGTCACCGGTATGAACTGCATAATTATTGTATATTTATGGAACAGCTTAAAGTGTTAAAGAGTGAATGTTTACTTTTAACCCATTGCCTACTAGAACACTGTGTTTCCTGTATTAAGCCTATGGGAATTAGAGAATTCAGTAGTCAACAGGTTAATTTTTAAAGGGTACTCAAACTTTCCTCAGAATCTTCAAGCAACTTCAGGTCATGCCCTTTGTGACCACCGGTTGTATCCCAGATGGGCATTTAAGTGTTAATAATCATATAGTTTAACACAGAATGAACAGCCTTTCGGCTCTCAACAGACTGTATATGAAAAGTGAAAGTTGAAGCAAAAGTCATGAAGATCAGGCCTGTTTACACAGCCTAAACACCGTTTTGAAAAATTTATCAATTTTTGGAATGCCATTTTCAACACTGGAAAAACCAATAAAAAACGTTGGTGTTTGCTCGTTCCAATTTTGTGTTTGTGAGTAGTGCACATGCGCGACCTGTTGCTACTCTGCATGCAATGGCATGGAAGCAAGGAGATTCAAGTGACCAAAAAACGGAATCATTCGAGAGCAGGCTTTAACACTGCAAAACTCTGTGAAAACAGAGGTAGATTTTTCAATATCTCTTTTCCGTTGTGTTTGTCCGATAGTCTGACGAAACACCGGTAAGTGAGAAAAATCATCAAGTTTCTTGCGGTGTAAATGCAGCTATTGACCTTCATTCCATTGGCTCCATCTATACTGTCTCCAAGTGTACGAAGAAGACACAGAGTCGATCGGTTCTGGAACATTTCCTTTCACTTACCAGATAGGAAATCGTGACTAAAACAGAAAGATTATATACCACCAACATTCTGAACAGATTATCTCTTTTTTATACAAGGGGTGAAACAATACAGTTCACAACTTCATAAATTATCTCTAGTTTGACTTTGACACTGTACTGCTGTTGACTTAAAAGTTATGAGATGCTGTAGAAAACTTGGAGATCAGTGGGGAAATTTCATTGGGAGGAATATCACGTAGCAATGTAAAAAAACCTTTGACATTCTACACGTATTTGCCAAGAGAGATGTTAAGTTCAGCTCATTTTCTTCCAACTTCTTTTGAGTGTTTCGATGACGAGTCTTTGATACATTGATGAGACATTTACAGTGCCGAGTGACTGAATGATGAAATGATTGTATTTTATTTGTGACAATTGCGTAGCATTGGAAAGCGAGAACGATGAAGTTCCTTGATATCTTCTTCGGTTTTGAGCCTTTCAAGCTCCTGTGTTTGGGTGATAAGCCGCAGGTTAGACAATTTTTTAATCATTTTCTTTGCCTTCTGAGGGAATGTATGTTCATATTGTTGGCATACCGTGTATGTACTATCCAATGCCTTAAAACCAGCCAGTAATTGGCAATAGATGGGTTTACTATCATATTCAAGTTTATGAATGTTTCTTTCCTGGGCACCTACATGTAGTGATGAGGTAATCCATTAACCTGTAATTAATTAATGAACTACGATACTAGGAATCCAATCTGCATATACATCACTTTTGTTGCTATGTCAGGCAAGCCTTTAGCAAGCTTTTAAGTTGTCAAGAACAACCTTTCTTTAAACAGTATGCATAAATTTGAATATGTTAGTAAATTGGTCTTTGGTCATTAGAGGTTTAACACAATTAAATGTACATGTTCATTACCTCATAAAACTTGTCATGGGTTGCAACTAGTGACGATGCAAATATTTTGGCCTATCATATTTATCCTTCCATTGTGTATTAATGGAACTGCAATTAAGCTAGTATAGACTATACTTTATATTCAGAATAGTGCTGTAACATCACGGATATCTCCAATTCCGTTTAACCGCCTGTCAAAACCGGACGGTTTTTGGTTAAACGATTTAAGGAAGGTGATTTAACTGAAGGCGCCGATTTGTGCTTGTGAACTAGTCACAAATAAAAGTAAAAATGTCGTTTTAGAATAATGTGTAAGATCATTAAAGTAAATTAAAAACAGTAGAGGACCTAGGATAGAACCTTGTGGTACACCATGTGTTAAACTTGGATGAATATATATTGAGATCTATTACAAAGATTACTTTCAAACCAAGATGACAGACAAATTGGAGTGTTGTTCTAGTTTCCAAGTGGTAAGTCATCACACCGATTACTGAGCTGGGAGACATTGCCAGGCATAGTGCCAGGTGGAGGGGCATAAATCGAAACTTTAAAAAAAAAAAAAAAAAAAAATTAAAAAAAAATTTAAAAAAAAAAAAAAAATTATAAAAAAACCCAAAACAAAACAAAACAAAACGGGGAAAACGAAACCGTCCAATTGAAAACGGAATCCGCCATGGGCGGTCGGATACCGGACGGTTAAACGTTTGACTACAGCACTAATTCAGAAAGTGGTCATGGACTATTTATTGCGATCAAAAGACTTGATATTGTTGTGAGGACCTCATAGCTTCATGAACAAGAACAAAATTTAAAAAAATAGTAATTCATGTCATACATGTCGGCCCTCTTAAAATCTGTACAGAAAACATAACCGTGCCATTGATGTGTAGATGTACTCTCAGGTACAGGACAAAGTCATTTACTCAATACACATTGAATTCATGCATGGCAGATCCTGGTAATGATCGAGCATGTCAACAAGATTTTATAGAATGATATGAAAGCGAAAAATGGTGAATGTTTGTATTATGATGATTGATAGATTGTTTCTAGAGTGGCCCTATTCATCAATCTAGTTTCTGTTATTGGCATTAGGCCTGTCTTTATCAGACCGAATTAAGTTGCAAAATTTTTAACTACCCCGATCTCACATTATAGCCAGCTAATTTGCGTCTTCATCAGCCCGCAGTTACAAATGGCAGGCTATTTGGTTGAGAAAATATCCAGAGAAATCTTGGTCTTGTTTCAAAAATAGCCCACCCTTGGGGGAATAGCGGGCTAATTTGCGGCCGTCTTCATCTAGTTTGTTACGAGCGTATCGGTCTGGTGAGGATGCAATTTCGAGCTTTGGGAAAATACCCAGAGTCTGAAAAGAGCTGGTTATTTTGGAACTTCAGTCTGATTAGGACAGGTCTATTTTAAGACTGGAAGCCTGTTCAGACTGCATGTTCAGGACATATATATATATGGAAATTGTATAAAGAAACATATAAAGAATCATTGTATTACATTAATAAAACCATATATACAGACTCGAAAACAACATAGAAACCTCCTATAAAGATAATAATTTTGACGAGATCAGTTGACATGACAGCTGGCCAATCATATGAGTGCGTGCTAATGATGAGCTCCGCCCAGTTATATCATTACTTTTAATAGTACGATACGAGGGAGGTTGAGACTAGAGCGGGACATTGATTCTTTATGGAGTGTTTGTACGAAACGATGCTCAAACAGGCATTTTTGCTATATGATGTTTTGTTATACGTTTCTTTACATGATGTTCAAAAAAGGTCAAGTGTAATTACTTATCATAGAACTATACGAGACTCGCAGTCGATCTGATGGGTCTGCCTTTACTTTTTATTTGTACATTGTATAATGATGATAACAAACAAAATACAATGACAAACAATTACATATTATTTAAAACAAAAAGACTACAAATAAACCTATAAATTACATAAATATGAAATATACATCAATGTGAATAGAGTAAGTTAAAAAAGCAGTTTTGCATTGGATGACAGTCTGATAGTTTTCGACATGTACATGTACATGTATGTGTAAAGGTAGTTTGTTCCAAAGTTCAGCAGAAGCTTTGCCAAAAGAGCGATGACCCTAAGAAAGAGTCGACGCCGAAGTAGACACAAGGTTTAATTGTGAAGATGACCGTAGATTGCATGTATTCTTTGAGTGCTTCCAAACTTCCTGATTAGAAATCAGGAAACTTTTCTCTCTGAAGCAGGCGTATCTAATCCCTTCAAAGGAGATCAGATAATCCTTAAGGAGACATGTCTGAAGACCGTGTTTATCATCCATCTTCTGCTATTGATAATTGACTACTGTTCTATTTGGGGAGGGGATGAGATTTCATTGTCGTCTGTCTGTCCTATGTATAAAAGACATGGAGGTGTGTCCCAAAGATCCTAAATTGAATTTATCTCTATTAAAGTTGGACTTAACAATTATGGAAAGCCTTTTGTATCCTTGAAAACATTTTGTAAAATTCATTTTAAAAGGCATAAAATGTTGATTCAAATCATTCATGTATTCTATTATCATGGGAGATTTCATGTTCTTGATGTGGAATTTATGAAAAGTCTAAAATACTTGAATTTTTGCTTTTGAAATATTTCATTATAAGGCTACAAATGGCTCTCCATCAGTGCTCAAAATACACGGGGGCGATGGGAGATCCGCCCCCGTCAGGTTGCTCACGGGGGCGATTGCAAAATTAAAAATCGCCCCCGTGGAATTTTAAAATAAAGATTATCTTTTCTGATATAACTTTAACACAATATTGAGTATCAATTTTCAAACCTTAAACCAATGAATGGAACTTAGATGGCGCTTTCTCTCCCATCTCTATGAGTATTATCGATACAAACAACGGAAGCTCGCAGTGCAGCTAGTGCGGCCGGTCGTCAGCAGTGGCTATACTGCGCTGGTAGTAGTGGTGTGCACGCTGACACCCAATATCTGCTGGAGCTGAAGACGATCGTGCAAGGACTGAAACATGGAGAAGCTTTTCGTTGTGAAAAGTGTGAATCCTCTGAAATCTGGTGATTCTAAAAGACCAGCAAATAATGTAACTCGACCAGTATATCAATATTGAGAAGAAGAAGAAGACAAAAGATGTTGCATGGGCGGATGTAGGCGGTTTGGGTTTAATATCTGATACTGATACTGATACCAGGGTACAAGTGCGATTCCTAATATGTATATTTAATTTTGTTAAACCTCACTGTACATTGACCATTTCCCTTTCATTCTAAGCCTGGATGGATAAACAGTTCAATTGCTATTTAAACAAAAGCTGAATAATTTGGGTTTTATACAGAGCAAATGCAATGAAAACACATTTTACAGTGGGTTTTTACTTTATTCCTGAGTTATATCAGACTTCTTTGATGGGTTTATGGTTCTCAATAAACAGATATTTTATTCAACTACTGCCATCTCAGCTTTCCCTCATACTCTTTCAACCTATCATTTGCCTTCTTTCCCCACTACTACTACTACAACTACTACTACTACTACTACCACTAGCACTACCACCACTACTACTACCACTACCACTACCACTACCACTACTACAACTACTACTACTACTACTACTACTACTACTACTACTACTACTACTACTACCACTACAACTACTACTACTACTACCACTACTACTGCTACTACTGCTACTACTACTGCTACTACTGCTACTACTACTACCACTACTACTACTACCACTACTTCTACTACTTATACTACTTCTACTACTTCTACTTCTACTACTTCTACTAATTCTACTACTTCTACTTCTACTTCTACTTCTACTTCTATAATTATTTTAGGTTTTAGACTATAATGCAATGCTGATGTAGGGGCATGGAGCATGTGAAATAAGGACCCAATAAGTAACATTATATTGCTTCAATGTACATGTACACATAGGCCAAAAATGTACATAAAAAGTTTATGTAATAGCACTCTCTGGTACCAAATCTTTGCACCATAGCTGAAGGCTAAACTCTATTCTTCTTCGGTCACTGCATAAACATCCTGCCAATGATGCTCTAGCTTTGCTTACAGGCTATTGCCGTATTTTATTTTATCGAGAATAATATTTATCATTGCTGAATTAACTAGGAAATTGTTAATGTACCATCTTACATGAATATTCGCTGTATGTGTGCCAGTCAATTCGTGGTACAGTTATTGTTGCATTGTATACATTTGTTTGATTTTTTAAATAGGTTAATGAGCAAGAAAAAACCTAGTGCGTGAATTGTCAGAAATATGGGTACAAAGTTCGAAATGACTTTTCACATTTAGTAAACCATTAAGATAAGTTGTTGATCTGCCGGTAGATTCGGCCGACAAAAACAGCAACTTACAACAATTCAGTGAAACCACTTCAAAATAAAACAAGTCATTGCATGGAAAAACTTGTAAATAGACAAATGAATTGCAGTGTACATTGTAATTTTATAGAGGAGTGCTCCAATGTCATAACACAAAATCTATTTTTAGTTTTGCTCCTTTTGAAATAGAGTGAGAAATGTGACGATCAATTCCAGTACATTTTATTGTACTTTGTTTGGAAACGGCCTTTGGTAAGGTGAAAAGTGACGATTGAAGGAGGAAGAAATTAAGATTATTAGAAAAAAAATGATATTCTAAAGGAATACATATTTGCATGGTTCATAAAAGTAGGCTTTCATGAAAAGAAAAAAAAAAGATTTTCAATTTCTCTTTTATCATTCATAATCTTCTCTGAAATTTTTTAATATTTTTTAAAATAATACTTTTCTGATGAAAAGTGCATAGGGAATTTTATTGAAATAAGTTTGAGCTATTGGTTTTAATAACCAAATTGAATATTATTAATACCGTTCGTTTCAGGATGGGATGATTTTCAAATTTTCATGGCTTATTCGCTTGAAATACATGTGTATCAAGTAGTATTTTGAACACGATGTGGAATTATTCAAATCTACTTAAATGAAATGTCAAAGTTCTGGGTATTCAGTTTGTAATATAGAAAAAAGTGGTTTGTTTCCATTGCTCCAAAATTGTTTTGAGTTAACCTGAATTATAAAGCTAGTGTGAACTCAATATGTAAGGTTTACTCCACAGTGCATCCAAATACATTGGAAAGTGATTTTTTACAAAGTGTTAATGATAAATGGGAATGACCCTATATACATGCGAGACCTTCTGTGCTGTGTGAGGGCGGAAAGTGAAGAGCTACTTTCCGGAGATTCTCTAGCTATGTTCACATGGTACCATTGTTTTTTTAACTTTAAGTTTGAGAAACTTTGAAGTTATAAACAATGATCCATTAACAATGAGGAGGGTTAAAACTGGACCAAAACAATGATTAATCAAAGTTTTAAACTACAAGCCAGGCAAGTGGCCATTTTAACTGCAAGTTGGCGTAAACTTCAAAGTTTATGTAAACTTCAAAGTTTATAATTGCGTCTGCACAGCACATACATGTGGGTTCAACTTCAAGATCACGCATGGTTTAACTTACAGTAATTTAAAGTTTCATTACCACGAGTGTATCAGGATGTTCCCCTAACTACAAGATATAACTTTGACATTTAAAACGCCAACCTAAACTTAAAGCGGGACTGCACTACTTGTAGCTACTTGCTCCCTCTATATAGCCAGCAATGCCTAAGCGGAACCCGTTGATCCCCCATGGTCCTCTTTTTCTTATGTTAATTGAGAGCTGATTTGATGAGTGACCACGTGGGGAGGCCTAATCTCTCCTGGCCAAACTAGTACAGATAGGCTTTAAACTATAACAGACTGTTATGTGAACATAACTTCTGGGAATTTGTGTATTTCCTGAATGAGAGCGGCGGTGATTACCTGTCTAGCACTCTAGCTGGCTGGTCAGTTCATTCTGGTATTAATTATTGCTGAGTATACAAGTCTGACAGCTCGCTAGCAGCTCTGATTTATGTGTTGTTTCGTATGAGTATGAGATGAGAGCTATAGCTGTGGAAGTAGATATTATATTGTGGTTTAGTTTGGTTACGTGCAAGTTGAGCTATTACTTAAGGAGGATTCTTGCGCATGAAGGTGTACATATAGCTGATTGGAAGGAGTTCATGTAAGTTTTGATTATACATTTTGTTTTCTTTTTTTCCCCCTTATATTTATTAAAATGTAGTTGCTAAAATAAAATTGTGATATGCTTTTTCACTTCCATCTGTGGATAGTGGAATAGAAAACCAATTTATGATTTCTTTGATAAGTTGAAGGAATTATCTTTTATGGGGGATAACAAAAGTTGCTTACATAAAGATTTACTTCAGTCAAGAATTGTAGGCCAAAAAGAGATTCATTTTGACATTAAATGCAAGCAAAAACTATTGGTTTTGCTCACATTCTGGAGTTTTGTCAAAAGTTGCTATGCAATGCCAGCCGAATATCCACTGTTTTTTTGCAGTGTTAATTGGTCGGAATTGCTCAAAATGTCGGTCAACTATTCCAGTTGTTGGTTACCTGCAGTAAATTCAGCTATATGCAATTTATATAGTGTCTTGTTCAAACAACAACAGTCCTGTCTTTGTATGCATTTGTGTGATAACACTCGGTCAATAGAGACCTTTTGATGGAATAATAACAAGGTGTTCTGTCTTTTATTGCATTCTATTTCGATGATGTGACCTACATAAATCGTCTGTTTGGAACCAGAAGTACATTAGCGTGTATAAAGTCAAACCTGCTTTTAATAGTGACCACCTGCATAGAAAGACCACCTGTCTACAAAGACCACCTTTGAAAAAGTTTTCTCATTGAAACATACACCAAAGGAACTGGTACATGTAGTTAAAAACAGAACTACAGATGACACAGTCTCTCGAGAGCCAGAAGGGTGTTCTAGCGTATTAGTTTTTTTCTTGAATCAAGAAGTTCTCCTTCATGCAATTAATGCCCTTTTGCCTCTCAGGAGACATGATAAGAACTAGGGCTTCCTTTCACTTTTATTCATGACAGTTTTGTGAAACGCTGCCCAGGCTACTCTCTAGTATAGCCAAAGATCGACCAGAAAGGTATAATACAGTATTTGTACCGCAAGTCAGTAAATGAATCAATACTGTAGATGAAATTCTAGACATAGTTTCCAAACCATACTTTTTGGTTGGATATGCCGATGGGGCGAAAAGGCTCCTAAATTGGTTAGCCCTATATACTCGGAATGGCCAAGGGGGAGAATTTAACTGATCAACATTGATAAAATGGTGAATGAAAATTTCATTAGAAAGTGTCATCCCTCCGACATCACCTTCTCCCTGATCTTGTACCGACACCCCTCGTGGTCCCCCCGATGGCGAGGCAGTTGATTAGGAAGTCGATCGACTGTCTTCATATCAGGATCATTGCCCGCGTGCATCCGAGACCCTCTAGATTTTCATTACTGGCATTGCTTGGAAGTGAGGTCTTTGGGTCGATTGGTAGAATGTCATTTGTATCAATCAATTTTATCCAGTTAACTTAACCAGATGACTACTGCATTGACAAAGACCCATGGGCTTATTACTGGGACCACCAAGTTCCTGTAGGAAACAAGTTTTTTTTAAAGAAATTAAGAAGGGGTATCTGAGTGTTTTAAAAGAAATTTTGATTTCTCATTCGTTCCTGAATTAGTTGATTGTTATATTGATGTTCATTATTGTAATTAGGGGTGTATCCAAATTTCTTTCAAAATTTGTGCGTGTGTTTTGTTTTGTTTTGTTTTTGTTTTGTTTTTTGTTTTTTGTTTGGGGGGGGGGGGGTGGACAGTTCAGAAAAAAATCATATATTTAAGGGGGGACATTTTATTTAGTTGTGTAATGAAGATATGTCAGTTGAATTTCAAAGGGTGAATATGCCAGATTGTAATACCCACCAATGTAGGTATAACTAACTTATTTAGTGTCCACCCATATCAAGACTTGCATATAGTGATTTGGTTTCTTTAACGGCTAGTTATAATTAGTCACGCAACTCAGAGTCACCCCATCACATCACATGGCAGAAATACATTGATTGTATCGTACCGTAACTTCCTCCGTGCGTCCAAAGTTAGTGTGTGAGTGGGCTTTGAAATTGGCAATGTTGGTTTGGCATTGGTGTAGCAGTACTGATAACGGTTAAGAGCCAAGAGTTTCACCTTGTTCTAACAAGTTATCCGGTTAGACGGGCTTGCCCGAGCAGTAGGAGGCATTTATTAATATCATAAAAAAGAGTTTTGAAGATCTAGGAGGCCTGCAACTTGCTACCCTTCCAGTGAAAGTAACGATTCTCAACATGGTTTTATGCATACATGAGCTTTCAGGAAAATCTTTGTTGCTGGAGTGAATAGTGGACCAGTAATATATTAGATTTAGCTTCTGGGCATTCGGCATACAGACAAAGGTATGATTTAAAATTTAATTGCTTGGATTGATTTCTTAATGTAAATGTTTGTGGGAAGAGTTGCAAATTCATTATTCAGTTGTTTGACAGTTATGCAATGTGTCTATAAGTTACCATGGACAGAATTTGTTTATGTGCATATTAGATAATTTGTGTATGTGTACTGTACTTCAGCCTAGTATTCCAGATTTTATTGTTGTTGTTGTTGCACAACTTTCTAATAATAGGCTATGATGACAATGACAATGATTTTTATTAATTCATTTGTATGAATAGATTGTTAGCATTATATCACACATCATTTGTTTCTTCATTTAACGAATGTGGTCATAAATGCATAGTCATCCAGAACAATAAATCAAAATCAACAAACAACATTGAATGACAAATAAACAACATAATTTCCATGTTGCAATGGCTGGTCTTATCATAACCACATTATTTACAAGCTTTTGTCATCCCATGTTACAGCTTAAAATTAAATTAGTCATACCCTTGTAAATTTGATGTTTTTTTGTGACTCAAGAATGAAAGGTGGTCTGGTTGAATTAGGGCCTTTGTTGAATACTTTAAAGGTTGGGCGACAAACAAAATCAGCTGAAAATTGCATATTACCGGTAGATATTTTAAAACATTTTCATGAAGATTTCGAATATGACTATCGTTTTCCACTTGGAAAAATGATTTAAAAATGATAAGAGGACCTGAAGATTTACTTTGGGAATGCCCCCCAAAGAATTTAGTCTGAGCGAAGTAAAATGATGTCATCTCCATGACATCACAAGTTGTAATCCAAATCTTGTGTATTACAGATTTCAAACCCTATATTGCAGTTTCTGAGAAAATCAGAGAAATTGAAATGACTGTATCGATCCATTCAAGCTAGGATTTTTACCAGCCCTATGGTTTTACCTTGTGAATACTTGAGAGGATATATATAACATCCTCTTTTGAAGTATGTTAATGAGAACCACATTTATGTAGTTTCCTTCCTAGGATGACAGACAATCTGCTTTATATCAGGTTCAATCATATTACAGCTAACTTAGTTTTTGAAGCCTAATTTCTAGAAGATACATTAGGCCTGTTTTCATCAGCTCGAGTTGGCCAAATAGCCCGCTCTTTTATGATTCAGGAAATTAGCCTGAAGTTACATATAGCAGCTCGAAAATCAAGCTCAAGAAATTAGCTTGAGAAATTTGCTCAGTGTTTGTCTTCGGGCTGGTGAAAACAGACCACAATTAGCAGACTATTTTGCAAACTAGCCCAAGATATCTTGGGGATATTTCCCGAACAAATAGCCCACTATTTGCGTCTTCACCTGCCAAATAGCCCGCTATTTCGTTATCTAGCTAATTTTCTGGATCGGAAACAGCATGCTAATTGGCAAACTTGAGCTGATGAGGACAGGCCCATGGTGTGTAAAGAATATTTCTGTAGTATGGTCTGTTGAGTGCCAGAAGGCAATTAACAATGTATTTATTGTAAATTGGTATATATTTGTCTAGGCTCTCAGCTACAAGTAACATTATTATAATTATTATTATATGTTTGTCAGTTGCACCTGACTTGCATACTTCCTGAGATTGTTCTCCCATCAATTGTATTGCAGAGGGAATCATTATAGTGAGAAAGAAAATTTGGCAGCTTATAGAACTGTAACAAGTTTCCTTGAACAGTTTATAGTGCCAACAATTTTCGGCCATTAATCTTCAAGAAAAATGTTCATGATTATCCGGTGCAGATTCCCTATTGGCTACTGGGTTAATGCGGCTTATAGGATAACCTGCGGTTTGTACGAGAATCTTGTGGTATGATGGTGTCATTAAGGGGTTTTAGCCATTTCAAGGTTATCTCATTATGCTCTGGAGTTAATTACCGGTAGTTGTATGACACCGTGGCAGTGTGTTTTGGAGCTATCATTTCCTGACCAATATCCTGTTGTAGTATAGATCATCAGTCACATTGGATCCATTTATACACAGCCCCGAAACCATTATAAAAATCCATCATTTTATTTGGACTGCTACATGTATTTGGACTCCTGGAAAAAACCATAAGAAACTGTCTGTGTAATTTGATCGTTCAATTTGTTGGGTGAGTTGTGCGCATGTGCCTCTTGTCGCTGCCCTGCATGTGTTAGCGTAGAAGCGAGGAGATCAAGTCACGTTTGACCAGAAACATGAATGATTCACCGGTATTTTGAGAGCGAGCGTTTTAATTAACTGCAAAAACCTGTGAAATTTCTGCCAGGGTTTTTTAAAAAAACCACACTCCGGAGTGCAGACTGAGGTGGAATTTTTTATTTGGATTTTTTGTCGTGTTTGTGAGTTGTTAATAACTCCCAACGAAACACAGATTGTGACTCGTGAGCAACACCAACTGTTTCTGCCTGCAGTGTACGTATAAATGCAGCTTTTCTGTGTGATTAGTGCTCATCTGCATTGCATGATTGAAATGAAACCTGACTTTAATTATACTTGATTGAGATTAGTTGCTCTGAAGTTAATTGTCTCAATGGATCATGCGAGAACTAATCATCACCAGTAAGTCTATTATTGTCTTATTATTTATTTCCTGATGGAAAATGACATGTGTTTTCAAGTGACATGAAAACATGAATATATTGAGATTATTCACATGACAACTAGATTATAGTGGCTATGTGATTCATGTTTGCTCGGAACTCAAAGGGCAAATTGCCTCAAATTTTCTTGCTTCTTTCGGTCTTCAAATAGCTCCAGATTTATCTTTGTTGGTTTCATCATCTTGTTTGTTCAAAATTTGAAAAGAGATCAGAAAGGTAAAAGGCATTAATTCTTCAGATTATGATTAATGATCTGAAAATGTTATGAATAATTCATGGCGTGTTTAGCTCAAATTTCTGATTGGATTTTATTGGAATAGTATAGCTATTTTTCAAAAGTGCATAGATTCAAAAGATTTACCGGGTATTCAAACTTTATAAAGATCTGGAACTTCTGTTTGAAAATCAGACAATCAGAATATTCCTGTTCAAAATGTGAAATTTTGACAAACTTAATCTGAAGTCCTGTTGAAAAAAATACATTTTCTTTCTTTTCATGCTTGTTGTTTACAATTCTGTAAGCTCTAGTCAAGGAAGAATATATTAGTTCCAATGAAGAAGTAGAATAGTCTACGTCTTTATTCTGATAAGCTTATACATCTAACTCATATTGTTTGGGTGTATAGTTTGAAATATATACTCCAGTGGTCCCTCAAGGAAAAGGATTGTTAAAAAAAAAAGATTTCTTAGAACAAGCTTAAACATTATTAGCATGGATTAACACGTTTAAACTGTCTTGACGTTACACTCATTCAAGGGACTACATGTATTTACTAGGATTGTGGTGGAATTAACCTACAAGAATAGATGGTTCCTGTATTCAACCTATGCAAATGAGGAGAATTCAGGGGTCAACAAAATAATGAAACTCTAGGCCTGTCCTCATCAGACCGAAGTTGCAATTAGCGGGCTATTCGGTCAAGAAAATATCTGAGAAATCTTGGTCTTGTTTAATGCACTATTTTGTGATGAGCGTATCGGTCTGGGGATTTAGCAGGTTATTTTGCAACTTCGGTCTGATGAAAACAGGCCTTCTGAGACTTCAGTGCAGCAACGAGACTGTCACCAGACCGACACCAGGCCAAACAAAAAAATGACATTACTTCTATGCCAAAAAGCTAATCGGTTAAGAGACAGTCTGGAGTCTGTTTGGCATTGTGACCAAGGTTAGGTATTAGCATTAATTCTTTTCTATGAAAAAAATTCCATCAGAACTAGGTCTACCTGTTTGTTAGAATTTTTTTTAAATTAGAACTTATATATACCTTTTATGTTTCTATTATCACCCCCCCCCCCTCCCCCCCAAAAAAAATCATTACCGGTAAAGTGTTTCAATCACCAAAGGGTGTTTTGCGCTCGTTGCAAGGGGTTCCATTGATTTGGCCATACTTTATTCAAAATATGAGCTTCAAATATTACTTCTACAACGACATATTGCAATCTAAATGCTTTCTAAGTGAACAGTAAAATGTCTTGTTAAATAGCCCACAAACTTTATTATTTAGAGATTTCAGAGGGAATTTATGGCTGGCAAGCAATGATGATCAAGTTTTAGAATATCTCAAAATATTCAGATTAGAATATATGTTTTTGCTTCAAAGTGATATATGAAACGGTTTATGATTTATTCCTGAAGCCGTGAAGGTAGATCATGGTTTGGGTTGTGGAAGATTGGCAACAGATGATTAACTTTTATGAACTGTAGAAAAAAAGGTTTAAAACTAATGAAGTGATTTGAATTCTCCACAGAACTTGAGTCCACTAAGTCTGTTTATCATTTACAGTAGGAGTACTATAAAAATAGATAAATAGAAATCATCGCCATATATCTCCCTGAGTGGTTTTCTTTATTGTGGTTTTCATGTCGCTAATTACGGGTGTGTTGTTTTGATTGAAGTCCTGTCTGTTCAATGAAGCGGATTAGTAAGCTTACAAGTTCATCGGGTGAGGGATTAATGGGATAGAAACGAAATCAAATTCCAGACACATTTTTCTGTTTGTGTGCGATTATAAAAGAGCTATTGTGGCTCGATCTCTGTCGTGGGCTGTCAGCTTTAGCAAATTCTCATAATTGAGATCACATGAGTTTTGCGATTCACAGTCTGGATGTAGCGTTTGAAGCCCGGACGATTATGTCATGTACAATGTAGCCCCCCAAAAGGGAAGCACTGGGGAAGCTAGTATTTTATGTTATTGGTTCAGAAGCGATTTGTCACATAGTGAACCAAATGTGTGCCAAGTTTCTGAATAATTATAATACTGACTTTCTTAGAATCAAATGTCTGTCTCCGGAACCAAAGAAGTTCTAGGCTGAGAGTTTGATGTGAATTGTACCATTAATTGATGGTGAGTCAAATCTAGCATCCAAGTGATGATGGGTATATTTCAGTAAAACTGTCTCATATAAGGCTATATGAAAATAAGTACCCCGGCTCGGTATTGTAAACTGGACTCTTTCTTGATCCGAAACTTTGATTATTTTTTGTTTATTTTTTGTTTATTTTTTGTTTATATTACATTACATCACATGCCTGGAAATCTTGCTTATCATAAATATGAGCTATGCAAGATAGAAATCAACAAAATATAATTTTCTTGCCCTTGCACCAGTTACACTCCCCCACACTTATTTATTTACAGGCGCCTAGGACACATGGGTTCCCAAGTTTGACGTCCAGATCCCCCAAATTGCATATTTTTAACTTCGGGGGCTCATTCATTACATACACACTCCGACAAAGTGCAAAAAGTTAGTGCAGAGCCCTGTGGTATGAATGATGAACTTGACAGCTATTGTAATATACTGTCATTTTTCTTGTATCTTACCAAATTCATGAAAGACATATTTAACTTCTGACTCTGTATTAATTCATGCAAAAGGAAAAGAAAATATAATCATTGGGTGCAGCTCTTACAAAAAATATGGCACACCTACTGAGAGGGAACAATCTCCTTACAATTCCTGAAATGTGAAATGAAAATAATGAAAGCCTTAGAATACTGATTAGGACATTCCTAACCTTCAAACTGTTATTTTTTACCAAAATGTCATTTTTTACCAAATTAATCAAGTGTGAAGTGGAATAAGAAGCTTATTTTACTATTGAATAAGATATTTTTCATACAAAGTCAAGTTCAATTGTACTGTATTAAAGAATGTATTGTAAGTATCATGTATTGGCATATCCGGATATGAATATAAAGGGGAAAGAAATCTTGGGGGAGGCCCAGGGATACTGAATTGATTTAGCCTAGTGTTCTGTAGACCCTCATAGGGGGCAGGGGCCTCAGTTCCGAAGGTTTTTGTTATTTTTGCATTTTTTGTGCGCTGAAAAATCGACTTTGATAAATGCATAGAATAATCTACTAT
Source organism: Strongylocentrotus purpuratus (assembly GCF_000002235.5). Lineage (NCBI taxonomy): Eukaryota > Metazoa > Echinodermata > Echinoidea > Camarodonta > Strongylocentrotidae > Strongylocentrotus > Strongylocentrotus purpuratus. The sequence continues at coordinate 15,725,853 of NW_022145597.1, read as the reverse complement.
CTTATGGTTACCAAAGTGCTTGTACATGTCTCTCACCTTGTGTCCACACAACGAAACGTCATGTAACGAAACGCGGGTCTGAGCATTAATTGTTTCAAAATAGAACTCGATAAAGAATCACGGAATGTCTTGTGTGTGGACGTATGGTCGAACTAGAACGGTATAACTGGGTGGGGCTAAACGTGACCACACACGAAAGGAGACATGACCTCTTATTTCCGCTTCCGTTTCATGACCGCAGTAGCAAACTGCGCACATATACAACGTTTCGCTGTAGAGTTTTTGTGGACGCCCTGGAATTTATACAAAGATTCTTTATACGTTTCTTTATAGAGTTTCGGAATAAAAATGTGTGTGTGTGAACATGCTGTCAGTGAGTGAACACCTTTCTGCATTTCCGTCCCCCTGGCTTGTTATTTTGCTATCGCTAACATGAGCCATGTTGTAGTTGTAACCTTCTCCATTACTGCATGCCATCATGTTCTGTGTTACAACACACATGAAACGAAAGACTCGTTCAAATATGAAGCGGCCAAATGATGACGTAAGTACGCTTCACATGTCTGTATCTTATAACATAGAGCTATTAAAGGCATCGTTTAACAATGTTAAATCTGAGATGCACGGCCCTACGTGTTATCAGTGTCTGCGATATGTTGTAATATTGAAGCCCTAAAAAAATTGCGCTTCAAAATGATCAAGAACGTGCCTCAAAAAAGTAAAAATCTTTGAGTGACCGGTTTTACCATACCGTACTCGTTTTCCCAAATAGACCGCAGTGCTATGAAAACCGTTAGGAAAACCCCACATTTGGTTTCTATTTCCAATCATAAATATCTTGATATTCAAACAGGCGATCGGCTTGTTAAAGTCATGGGGTTCCCGACTGACCTAACGGTTTATCACGGTTTATGATTATCATTGCAGCATGAGCTAAATCCAGGATCGTCTCAGAGTCTGAGACGAAGTTACTGGATTCCTTTAAAGCGAATATGTGTAGGACCTTTGTCGTCCACAGTTGCCATTCATTTGCACATTTTAAAAATGCAGCTTTTTTTATTGCAGTGGCTTACCAAAATGTGATGCCTTTTAGTTATGAACAAAAACTGAACATTATGCTAATATTCCTAAGAATATTCTGCTTCATACCTATTGGTGGGGAAGTCTTGATGATTAACGGGCAAGAATATAATAGTTCTCTCAGAATAACTAAGGTTATTTCTTGGGGTGAGGTTTCCTTTAAGTATGGGAGTGATTCCTGTTTCCTGGTTTTATCATGTTTATTTTCATTTTGTGGTTTTACGATTGATTCATGCATTGTTTCATGTTATGTTGTAATGATTCATGTTGGTAAATTGCAGGAAAATAACAATCACTGCTATTTTCATATTTGTTTGTTTGTTTTTATGGAAATTACAAATGGGCCAATCGTGGGATGAATAACTAGCAGGATGTGCATGAGTCTGTGTCCATGCCGCAACATATTTTTTGACTTCTGAATAAATCATTTGTTTTAATGATGCATAAATGTACATGTGAGTCATATGATCCATTATGACAGAGGTACATTCATGAATATTATAGACCATTTTTGAAATATATTCAAATTTAATGCATTTGTCTTTGAGAAGTAACCTTGTTACAAATTATTTCATTCACCTGTTACTAATAATTGTATTCCAATAGTCTGAATATAAATTGCACATATTGGCACAAATTCACAAAGGAGGTTTGTCGACAAATATAGGTTTATGTGCGTCATATGATGCGTTTTGACACGTTTTTACAAACCAGGTTTGTAAAAAACACGTCAAAACGTGTCATATGACGCACATAAACCTAGGTTTGTTGACAAACCTCCTTTGTGAATTCGGGCCTAGATATGTTGTTTGTCTGACCTGGCAACAACTAATGTATGCAATTCTGACTATTGAAATGCAGTTTTTTTTTTAAGCAGATGAATGAAATAGCCCATTATGAAAATGGCCTATATATTATAATGATGAAGTGAATGATATTACGATCTGATCAGAAAGAATCATCACTTTGTAGCTTGTAGCATTTTGACTCTTGAAAAACAAATCAATGAAATACATACATGTATAAAAATTAATATGATTTCAGGGTCCTGCCTTATAAACAGTTGTGCTTAATCACAACTTAGTTTTGATTGGTATCAATCGCAACTCTTTACAAGACAAGGCCCGGATCTGTAATAATTGATTTCCTGTATCTATGGTCAGCTGTGTTTCATGAATGTTCCTTGACCCTCGTGGACATGAGATCATCAATGGTTGGTCCTGGACAGTCACCTTTCACGGCTTAAAAAACAGATCCCATGCAGTTGAGGACCATTGTCTATCTAATCTTCACTTGGATTGGGAAGCCTCTCTCCAGACAATTCATCGTATTAAATCTGCCCAGAATATTGGGACGATTCTTGGACAATTGTTGATCCATGCGTGTTTACACTGCATTTATTTTTGGAATACTTTTATTATTGCATCACAGTTTATGCCTTGTTTCATGGTATATCATCTTCAAGGGAGCTTTACGATATAGAGTTTTGAAAGCATACCAGTTGAGGATCGTTGACTATCTTCACTTAGACTAGGGAGTTGCTGCTCTTTATTCCAACTTTCCAAGACAATTCATCATATTCAAACCAAGTGTGATATGAGGAGGATTCTTGTGCTTATCTTTGATCTATTCATGTTCCAGTGCTATTTCTTGATGCATCTATATTGGAATACTTTAATGGCACGAGAGTGATATTTCTCACTAGTTCCTTGATACATTGGCAAGAGGAATATCCAGTGCAAGGCATGACCGCAATAATGTCAGCTTGTCAGGTTTTCACCGGATTAAGTTTCATTGTAACATTAGCATGGGCGTAACCATGACATTTAAACCGTTTTCCAGCAAAATCCTGGATCCATACAGGAGTTATGTCTGCTGATGTTATAGCCACTGTCTTGATGTACATTGATGGTGTATTCAGTGACCTGCAGCCAGGTCTAGACTTGGTTAATATCGGGATGAAAATTTCATCGTAAAAGGCAAAGCAAGCTAGGAAGAATCAATTTGTGTGTGTGAAACCATTCAAAATTCAGTTTTAAAAACATATAATAAAGGAGGGAAACTTATCAGGATATTGCACTGGAAAATAGATTCAACACAACACATTTTCTTCCTTCCTGAATTTATGAAGGATCTTTTGAAAGCATGATGTCAGTTAAAATGCCTGATTGTGGATACATTGTCAGTGTTCAACCAATCTACAATTATAAGGTAAGCTTTTTTTTTTGCAGTCAAGATTGAGAATTTATATGCCTACCACATCCCTTTGTATTTCAAAAAAGAAAAGCCATTCAATATTATTATTTTTAATTGTACGATGTCTAGTACCTCAATTGACCTCATTACATCCCTATGTTATTAATCAATTTCAATATTAAACACAGGGGAAAAGAAGGTTTTGTCTTCACTCAAGCATTTTGCAAGGGCTGCGCACATAAATCCAGCCTTTGCATATTATGAGTTTGTGCACCCCCCACCACTAGATATGGAGGTGTACTGCTCGGTCATCTAGATGCTTTTTCATAAGCCATCAGATATGGTTTAAAAATGGAGGATCAATCGGGTACTTTTGCACAAAGGGTAATTAAATCTGTTCGGCTTGAAACCCTTCCTTCAAATATTAATACCGGTAGCTTGTAAAATTGCTGGAGGTAAAGGAAAGTTGTTGATTCAAACTTATATCTGAAGTGGACAGAGACTCTTCCTAGATATCCTTAGGTGTCGTCTGTCTACGGTCCGGCTGGTCAACACATGGTCCTGTTTATATTTAGAGTCTTACTGGCCTCTCGTATAATTAATATTTCCACTCCGTCCTGCCCTTCCTACCGCCCCTACCCTCCCCTGTATGATACTTTAATCTGCAAAGAATGAAGGTACTGTAATGGGAGAGAACAATTTCTAAAATAAAGTCTGAGAAGATCTTGCTATATACATGAGATTGTAAATATTTGTAAATAAAGTGTATCATAATGTAAATAGCACTAAAATGGACGTAAATTGGGGTTCACACACACATACGCGCACATAGTTTGCAAGAATCTTCAGTCAATTGAAGAAGGCAGACTTAATCCGAAGAAGAAGAAGAAATTAATGTATTGTGAACTTCTTATCTCCCCTATCCTCCCCTATATACCAGTAATATTTTAATCTGTGAAGTAAGCAGGTAAAAAGGGGAGAACGATTTCTAAAATTATTGGCTGTACACCATATGGTATTCTAGGCTGAATGTTTGCTTGGAAATTTTGATCATCAATGTATCAAAAGTGTATACTATATATATATACTGTACATACAGCCTACTATTTTGGAAATATCTCAAACTTTGTTTTGCTCCGTCCGCCAGGCGTCTCTGAATGTTTAAAATGGATTACCGAGGTCTTTTTTCTTCTAGATTTTGGTAAAATTGAATGTTATCTCGTTGAGCTTTCTGACATCAGGAGGTCAGGAGACATATATTGACCCAACTACATACCTGGCTTGAAAGTTGGTATCCATACATAGGACAGAGAATGGTGGTCATTTGTTGTATGAGATTAGCTGTAGGGTCAATGTTTAACTCTCTGCCACAATGCAAATCAACCAGTGTTCGTAACATACTCTCAAGGACTGTTATACATGAGTTAAAGGAATATTGTACTGTCTAAGCTTTTTTCTTTATGTTTAATGAAAGCATTAAATTTGTTATAAAGGACATTTTAATGCCAATATCTTACTTATTATTGCATTATTATTATTATTGCACTATTATTATTGCACTATTATTATTGCTTTGATATTATTAGCAAGCTTATAAGTGATGAGGGCCATTAAATATTTCTTTGTTACCTCTCTTTCTTTGATTAGTTTTCATGGGCAATTGCCTTTCAAAGACCTCACCTTAAATGGTTTTTAGTTAACCCAATGATAGATTTCAATCAAGCTATACAGCGAGCTAAACAGCTATTTATAACAAAGCTTAATGTGTCTGGAATGACATATAAGCCAATCCTAATGGCCTGTGCTGTATTCACCCGTTCAAACTTTGACCCAATCCCAGGCTACAGCATAGTCTGCATTTTCAGACCCCAATCAAACCAGACCAGTTTGGGAAAATAGTGAATGTCTTCAGAAAGGCTGTTATATTGTTTTGATGCTATTACATGTTAATGCTATTGATCAATTTGAGAATGTTTAGACATTTATAGTTTCTAAATGTTGGGAAAATAAGGTAGATAGCATCTTATTCTTAGTACTTCATGCAAAGGAAAGAAATTCTCCTAAATACATACATGTACATATACAAGGGCACAGGATGATTCTTTTTCTTCAAATCTGGGATGCACACCTTTTGAAAACTAGTTAACCTCATGATATAATTAGGTGACTATAAATTTGCCATTTCCCTTTTAAGAGTGATGGATGCAGTCATAAATGCATCTTGGTAGTTGTACTATTGATAATTTGACGTGCTCTACATGACCAACGGACCAAGGATCGTATCCTACATGTAGACTACTATTCATCTTGTGTATCAAAGGTTTGAGATCTCCTTTCAAGCAACCTGAACTCCAGACTCCAGTGGGTCTGAAGAATAGAGCTCCGTGGGGGGAGTAAGATCAGCAACAGAGTCCGCTGAAGAGGTTGGTGCTTGATAAAGTTTTAATTGATTGTTGGACGTTCGACCAGGGAGGAAGCCAGGGTTTGTAATCCTAATGCCTATTCTCACATCGTTGGATCACCAAAATATCTGGCCAAGAGGTCAATTTTTGGATAAAGTTTTAACTTTTAATCGATTGGTAGATGTTTGAACAGCAAGGAAGGTTTGCTACTCATGATGCTCAGTCTACTGTCATAGGATCACCAAAATATCTGGACAAGAGAGGTTGGTTTGTGATACAGTTTTAATTGATTAGTAGATGTTTGAACAGCAAGGAAGGTTTTCTACTCTTGATGCTCAGTCTACCGTCATTGGATCACCAAAATATCTGGACAAGGGAGGTTGGTTCGTGATAAATTTTTAATTGATTGGTAGATGTTTGAACAGCAAGGAAGGTTTTCTACTCTTAATGCTCAGTCTACTGTCACCAGATCACCGAAATACCTGGTCAAGAGGTTGGTTCGGGATAGAGTTTTAATTGATTGGTGGACGTTTGACCAGGGAGGAAGCCAAGGTTTGTACTCCTAATGCCTATTCCCACATTGTTGGATCACCAAAATATCTGGTCAAGAGGTTGGTTTGTGATAAATTTGAATTGGTAGGTGGACGTTTAATCGGCAAGGAAGGTTTTCTACTCTTGATGCTCAGTCTACCGTCATAGGATCACCAAAACATCTAACCAAGTCGAAGCTTTTTACTGCGCTTTATATTCTTCTGATCTTTGAGATGGACCGTGCTGTGGTTCAATGTTAAGGAATTGATCAATGGACTTCAAACTATTTTGTTCTGGTTGGAAACGATGGAGTAAAAATCAGATTTGGTTTATTCAAATATTGACACTGGCAGACACCTGTATAAAGTAGGATTTCTGTGAGTAAATAGATACATTCAATTTGTTCTCATGCACATCCTATGTGTACAAACTATTTGGTGACATGCAGTGTCCCTTCAGATTGTTTGTCATTCATATATGTGCTTCTCAGTTGAGGATTATCAATGATACAGGATTACCCTTCAGCTCTCGCTCCGTTATTTTGTAGATCTTGGATTATATCAAACTGATTATCTTGAGGTAAGTCCTTGATGCATATATGTTTGAAAGTCTATTCTTAACTTTCCAACATATTTTTACTTCAGGTTTTTAATGTCAGTATTTTCTCACAGTTATAAGTATCAGTAAGTATCAATATCGGTTTTGGGTGGTTTTCTTTTCATCATTTTTTATGTGTAATACTAGAATAGAAGAATATTTATATTTTGTCTAGGTACCTTTTATTTTGATGGTTCTTTTATGATTATTATCACAACAATATAGTTCCTGATATATATATTACATATTTTTAGAATTTGTGACCAAAACAAATGTCTGTGTATTCTTGTGAATTTGGATGAATAAAAGAATTGAATTGGTTGGTAATGTCGACTACCTCAACTGTGAAATGGACTGAAATTTTATAGTTCCAGCTATTACGATATTAAGTACTCTTGCTATTTCTATTAGTCTGCTACTACCGCAGTTTCATTTGTTATGCTACAAAGCTGTAATTGAAAATGAAATGGCATGTAAATAAAAAGAGTAAGTGTAATATTACTATTTGAGTTACTAAAGAATAATATGGTGTGTAAGAATATTTGAAAAGCACAGCATTGTATTATATTCCTTTTTATGCGAACTCTTTTGATTGAATATAGTTACACTCTCTTTAGTTAGGGAAAGATCCTGCTGTTCTGTTTACATGCGCGTCAAGACATTGCATCAACCTGCTTTATATTCTTTTATAACTCCTTTAAAAGAAGCCAAGACCCCCTTCCAAGATTAGCTAGAAAGAGAGAAGGGGATTAGAATTGAGAACAGAAATCAATATAGATCTGTTGGTGGTGTTCTTAATAAAGGTCATACATGTATTGTATCAGAAATTCTTTGGCTTAATAGTTGTTAGGGGTGGTGTAATCATGCTTTTAAACAACTCTTATTGTCCTTTGGTGAGAGCTTTGTTATGGATAAGGGTATTAGAAAGGGTGTTAAGATGGTCATTGGGGATGCGCCAATGGTGCATCAAGCTATATTGAATTGTTTGCAGGGGGGGGGGGATGATTAATTATTGATTATCAACAAGAATTATCATAGGATTAGCCGGGTGTATACTAACAATCGTTTTCAATGATACCCAGGGACTATACTTGTAGCTGCACCAATTTGTATTCATCTTCTTCTTCTTGTAACTTCTATTGTATTTTGCCATCTATAGGGCACCTGTTGTTGATTTCCTTTTGTTACGTGATGAAAAGGGACAAAATCTAAATCATCTTTGTTTACATTTTATAAGAACATCAAGCATACAGACAATTTAAACTGAATTTTCTTTAGCGAGAATAACGACCATAAGCAGTGAGGATTACCTCGTTGATTATCACCTATTAAAGAGGGAGAAGCAGTTGATGCTTTTGGCTGCTTTTTTGAGCCGTTGATACTAACATTCTTTATGAGTTATTGAAGGAAATTAGATATTTGCAAAACACCATTGTCTAGGCAAAAGAAGTCATGTGAAATCAGCTGTTCATTGTTCCTTCTAATGCATCAATTGTTAGTATTTTGCCTGAAATGTCCAACTTTCGTTCCCACACTTTTTATACATAAGATTTTCGTCCTACAAGGTTGTTTTTTTTCTGAAAGTTATAATCAGTTCTTCAAGGCACACTGGCTACTGTATAATAGGGAATGAGATTGTTGCTGTCGTCAAGAAAATTTTCATGAACTGATTCCCCCCCCCCTCCCTCTTTCGCCTTTTCATCTACCCAACAAAGAAAGCAATCATTTTTTAGGTAACACAATCTTAAATTCAATTTAGATTAGCTGCTGTTCTACAAGACTCTGACAAAGATTGTTACCTTATAAAAACACCCAGAGTAATACAATAAAATCTGATCCATAAATCAACAGAGGACATGGCAGGTTGCAAATGAAAACCAATTTCCCCCTTAGAAAAATGGCATTAGCAAATTGTAATTATTTTTCTTGGCATTGTATATATGATGTTTGTATTATAAATAAACAGGAATGAGTAATAACTTTGCTCTTGGCATGTTAAAGGAAGTTGGCAAATTCTCAAGGCAGACATCTTGATAGGAAATGAAAAAAAAAGAAAAAAGAAATTCTGTAAACTGTAAACCTGTAGAGTCTTACCAAAGAAATTTAAGAAAGTCAGGTTTTAGCTCCACTGAATTGTACGATGTTTTGTTTGTTTGATTTATTCATTTCAATATAGTGATAACAAAAACCTGCTTTCAGCCGCAAGGCCGTTATTTAGCAAATCAAAAAGTAAGAAATCTAACTAAAATGTAAGATAGCATTAATCATCCTTGAATAAATAGATGTCACTTGACGACAGTGTAAATGTGGTTGATATAAAATGTATACAACAGCGAGGCTAATCATAGTATGAACGAGGTTAATAATACAAAGGTATTAATTTCTCACATGAAGCCGACTGGTTGGCTTTCTTTTGAATCAGTTCCAAGTAATTTGTTCCGTCTGTCTATATTAGTTTTCAAATTGTATCCTTTCTACTGTTACTTCATGAAAAAGTAACCAAACGCTGTATTTATTCTGGTCCAAAGTCATGGGACATTGAAGTCGGAATTTGTCTGTAGATATCTTTTCAATCCTACTGTGACTAGTCTCTTTCATAGACCCACAAAGCTAATGCTTATTGAAAATAATCAGGCTTGGGTAAAATGCAGTCCTCGTAAAATTCAAAACTTTTGCACAATAGAAATTTTGGTGAATTTTTTGTAATATTTAAGAATCGCGAGTTCAATGCCACTCTGAGTTTCTTTGAATCACCAAAGTTTCTTGCCTCAAAAGTAGTATCATTTAAAAAATGTTATAACATTTTGTGAAAATTTCTTCTTTCTCATTTTACTGTATATGAATATAAATGTTAGTGGAAAAAGTCTGACTGTCTGGATTACAGACTATAGGAACAATAGAGACACAGTCAAGGTCATCAAGAGTCCAATAGTTCCAGTTTTCAAAGATTTGTAATCAAAGGAGTGTCAAAATAAGGCAGATTAGACAAAGATATTGTGATGTCGGACAGCGAAAGTAGATCAAAGTGCTCTAATAATGTATTTTCATATCAAGTAATAAAGGGGGCGTGTGGATGTAAGAAAATGTATCTTGAGCAAAGTGGAAAGCCTTTTGTTCTCGTGAAATTCATCTATTTAGTCATGGGTCAAGTAAAGGGGGTATATGGCACTGGTTTATTGGACTTAAAGGCCCACTGCACTACTGGTAGCTACTTGCGCCCTGTATATAACAAACAATGCCTAATCGGTGACCATTGGTCCCCCATGATCCTCTTTTTCTTATGTTAACTGAGAGCTGAGTTGATGAGATAACCACCTGTCCAGCGACCTTGTAGAGCGGTTTAATCCCTCCTGTAAACTACGGCAGATAAGCTTTAAAAGTTCAAATTACCAGAGACTAATCAGATTTGCTAATTGTTAAGAGATAAATTTAGGAAGGTAAATAATTCAACAAACCGGTAGCTATTAAAAAAATATCAGTAACAGAAATCATCTGTTAGGAGCCAGAAGGGTGTAACTCCTTTACTTTAACACAGGGTTAATGCCCTTCTGGCTCTGATCGGTCAAAATGACCACTTCTATAAGCAGACCAAAGTGACATACATGTAGCTACTCTCTTAAAAAAAGAGTGAATTTTCACTCGATTTTCACTTTCTTGGGAGTGACGTCCGTGATCACTTGTTTAGGAGTGAAAATCGATTGATTTTAGAGTGCTCTCTAAGAAGAAAAGAGTGAACGTTCACTCTATTTTCACTATATTTTCACTCTCCAGAGGAGTGACGTCCGTGATAACTCGATTTTTTCTTAGAGAGTATCTGTTACCAAGGGTTGTCCAGCACATGAAAATCAAACATGATGTTTGTATAATGTGTGTACTTACTGGGAGGAGTATAACCACTTGAATTGCCCTTCCATCAGTAGTGTGACGGGCAGCCAGGGTGGGGGGGTTCAGATCATAGTCGGAAAGGGGTGTTTAAACTGGACCCAGATCTCTAAAAATGTTTGTATGCACTACTTTTGTATGTGTACTCTCTTGTATGAAATATAAGGCAGTTCAAAGGGAATATGTTCAACCCCTATCTTCTCCCATCTAATAGGCTGAAAATACTGATTGAGAGAGAGAGAGAGAGAGAGAGAAAGAAAGGGCGGGGGGGGGGGGGGGGGGGCTGCAGAATTACAATTTCTACCTGTACATTCTAACAACATGTTGTGACAATTATGAAATTTCCTTTGAATCCTCTGTATTAAATCTCCAAATCACAGGAAGATTTGTCTACAATAGGCACAAATGAAGAACAGTTGTTTATTAACAGTCATGATCTTTAAATCTAATGATTGTCCATATGTTTTAATTCATTTCTTTGCGGTTGTGACTAAGTAAGGACCATGTTAGATTTAGTCATCTTTATTTATTGCTTGCCACTTGCACATGAGAGTTACTGTGACTTAAATGAATTAACTCAATTTAAATGAGCTTGCAGAAAATCCGTCATGAGTAATGAATGATTAAGCAATGATAGATATAATGTTATTTTTAAAAAGTGTGAGATTTTCTTGTTCCCTGCATGCAGTCTGGCTTCCAGACTTGATGTTTTTTCTCTGGTTTGAGTGAATATGAATGTGACAATAGGCCTGTCCTCATCAGCTCGAGTTTGCCAAACAACCTATTTTCAGATTCGGGATGTTATCCCGAAGCTCGAAATTTCGTCTTCACTAGACAAATATGCTCATCACAAGCTAGCTCGGACGGGCGCAAATTAGCCCGCTACTTCCAAAATAGCGGAACATTTAGGAAACAGGACCAAGATTTCTTGGGATAATTTCTCGACCAAATATCCCGCTAATTGCAACTGCGGGCTGATGAAGACGCCAATTAGCTGGATAATTTGAGATCGGGATAGTTAAAATAGCGGGTTATTTGGCAAACTTGAGCTGATGAAGACGGGCCTAATGTGGAATACATTTATTAGCTCCTCCCTGGTGCAGCAACTGTGGAGGATGCTGGGACATTGTGAGCAGGAGATGTCAGTGTGCATAAATCTAACTATATAGTGTCAGAAGAAAACCTTGCCTTTAAATTCATCAAGGGGCCATTTATCACATATACCAAGGATCTTTGCGTAGGCTTAACAACATAACCTTCTTTAGAACCATGAAATATGCATGAAACAGATCATTATTAAGGGGATGATCTGATCTGATCTGGGATTAATAGGGATAGATGTCTTGAGTTGATGTCATGCAGGTAAATGCCCTAGCTCTCTCTCCAAACATCAGAAAATAAGTATTGTTTTGTTGTCACTGGACTCTCCTTGCTTCTGTGGGTTCTCTTGCAGAGCAGCGACAAGTCGTGCTTGTGCACTACTCACAAAAATTGGAATAAGCGTACAGTGCCATTTTTTAATGGGTTTTTCCAGTTCAAAATGGTGCTTGGGGTGTGTAAATGGGCCTTAATTGTGCAGGAACTTCATTTTGTCTAAATTCACATATTGCCTGCTTTTGCAGTACAGGATTTTGATACCCATACTCACTCATACAAGGTCAGTATACTTCAAGAGCTTAGTAATGTGACTCATTATCTCTGATCACTGTCTTGCAATGTGTGACTTGTGAATTTAAAATATTTAAACATATTAATTAACATGCAAAGGAATGATGTGGTTTATTTCGAGGGGGAAACCCCCTTTCAAGCGGAAATGTGACTTGCATGAATAACAGCCACTTGGCTAAATCCCATTTGTTTTCCTCTCTTTGAGGTGTTGAAGTTTGTTAACAAAAAAAAAACATATCTGCAAGAAAGAAATTTGAGGGCCTTATGAGGCCTAGTATGGGGGCAACAGCAGTTGCGACTCTGGAAAACTTGGCACATGGTAAAGCCCTGTATACATACTGTATCCGTGTTGCACATGCACTGCTTCCTGAGGATTTAAAGGACCTGATGCTACGGTAGACAGCGAGGATTGCAAGCCGTAATTCCATCGCTGAAATAGTTTGGTAATGAATTGTATCCTGCTATCTCTTCCTTCCTTACTCAATTAGATGGGCACATGTCAGGTGGGTTCGTATGAATGCTCTCTGTGATCTGCTCATAATTATCAGCTACGTGTTAGAATGTGTATGCTCTGTCTGCTTAGATGCTCATTGTGGAGATATGCATGTATGTATGGAGGCCCATGGACTACTGTAAATCTAGAAACTTGCACACATAATAATAATGATAATGATAGTAGTAGTAGTAATAAAAATAATGATAATAAAAATAGTAATAATAATAATAATAATAGTCGTGATAGTAATAATAATAGTTGTGAGAGTAATAATAATAATAATGATAATAATAATAATAATGATATTAATGATAATAATGATAATGATAATATTGATAATAATGAAAATTATAGCTGTAATAATAATGATACTACTACTTCTACTAATGACACTACTAATACAAATATTAATAGTCGTGATAATGATCATAATAACAATAATGTGATAATAATAAAATAGTAATACAAGTAGTAGTGTAGTAGTACTAGAAGTCGTAATAATAGTTATAATAACAATGATATTGATACTACTACTGCTGCTGCTGCTGTTGCTACTTATAAAAATAATGATGGTAGTAGTAGTAGAAAATATTATCATATTTTGCACCTACATATGCAGGTTAGCCAGGATCGTTAGTGGGTTAATTACACCTGATTAAGAAAGCCTGAATCACCTTCCTCTGCCATCCAGGGAGAGTGTGTTTGCTACTGTTCTATCAGGGGGAAATTATATCTAGTCTTATTAAAAAGACCTGATAAACACCATACAATGGTTATGTATTTTTGGGGGGAGGGGGGGGGGGGGGGGGGTGGGGGTTGGATGGAGGATAGTAAGTTGGCTTGAATGAAGAAATTACAAATGATTCTGTACACCAGGGGCCCTGTCTCACAAAGAGTTTATATCAATCGCAACTACCGGTATGTACAAAAGATATAGGAGACTGCAAACTTGCGATTGATTGGAGGACTTGCGATTGATTTGAAATTTTGGACCAATCGCAAGTCTTCATAAGACTGGGCCTGGGTCTGTAGGCATATTTCAATACAAACCTTAATTTGTTTCATGAAAAGTATAAAGAAGTTAATTGATGAGAACTGGAAAGAAGCTTTATCCCTTTAATACTGTAAAAAAATTGTTCTGATGCCAATTTGACAATGAGCAGGGATTTATAATTTTGTTTAAATTTTTTATTTTTTAATACTGATTATATGTATCCTTTTAAACCCATAAAAATATATTTCAATGATAACTAACCACATAAACACAGGTTGAATAGCATTAGGAATAGAGTATACCTTTAAAATAGAGTTGAATGTGTGTGTTTGGGTTGAGATGTAAGACTAGGTGGGTCGTACACGCTCGTGCCTGTCTGCTCGCAATCAGGTTAATATTTGAGGGGGTAAAACTAAAAGAGCTGAATTCAATCAAGTCCAAGGTGCGATGGATTCCTGTCTTTATACCTCCGTCGTTGATGAAGTGCTGATAGCCATGTCTAACGCTGATCAGGAGACGGACATATTATAATTGGATTAAATCAGAAAGATCTGTGGCTAGTTCAGTGTTTGTGGCAGGCCATCGGTTCTCAATGTATAGTACTCTCAAAACCTGTGGAATCAAGATATGTGGATGTTACACGGAGGGAAGCATAAAGGTATATCACAAACAGGTTATTGTCGAGGAAGCTGTTTGTGGATTGTTTTGATTCTTTTGAAGCTACCATGCTTCATGAATTATTGAATATTTTATAGCATCTCCCAAATTTGTTTGTTTTAATGGAATCATTGGATTGTGCCTATTTCAAATGTCCCTGTCTACAGATGGTTGAAAGTGTATTGGGGTAATAACAAAAAAGTGTAAATTTAAAACCCTTAATTATGGAGTTATAGATCAACTAATGAAATTTTGTTTTTTGGGCAGACCAAGTATTTTCATGAATACTGAATATATTTTTAGGAATGAAGAATAAAGCAGAAAATAGCTATAGTATCCTTCAGTTGAAAGTATTGTGGTTGATTTTGTTTTCATTGATTACCTGACTTGCCATCAATTTTCAAGTTTTCAGTGAAAATACACTTTCCTAACACTGACACTTGGCTACAGAGACAGTCCCTTGGATGGATGCACATTGGTTGTCCATAACACAATGATTGTCCATCACTTTATAAAGTGCAAACATATCTTTGATGCCGGGCTGACTCTGTGTGTTTGCACCAATAAAATATGGGACGATTGTTCAATTATAGGTATAAATAAATACACGTTTTGTGATTGCCTGAAGTCACTCTGTATTTACCTTTCATGACATGTCCGTGGGCAGTGTTTGTGTAGAGGGGTTATATCACTTATCATCGCCAATGTGTGCCTTTTGATAAGGGTGTGTGCCGGCAGGAGTCAGGTCTATTTGAAGAACTTTGTCCCTATGAACCAGGTATTTCTGTAGGACGGACAGAGAAATGTCAGTTGTGTCGTCAGTTTGTGACTGGAAGAGCTAGGTAGCAAGAGTTTTCTTGCGAATTCTGCTTCAACTGCCTCTATTGGATATATTCTATTCTGACTTTTTTGTATTGTGCCATTGAATTGATACATCCTGGAAATACATATTTGGTAAGAGGCAATGATAAGCTTGTTTGTGTCTGCAGATTAACTGAAGTGCTTTGACAGTTCTACCATTTCATGGCGCATTCTAAAGGCTCGTTCAGATATGACTTGGGAGATCGCCATCAAAAAATATTTAAAGAAAAATCCACTCATGTTTTAATGCCTAAATGAATTGCATCATTGCGCAACAATAGATCAATGCATAACCAATGAGCTCTGAGTTATAAGAAACAGAAATCTGAAGCATATTACACTTTTCGTCATCATTAAAAAAAAAATATACAGTGGTTTACCTAGGCATATCTGAACGAACCTTGATTTTACATGGTGCAGTACTAGGCCAATCTATAGTGCAGTCATGCAACATGTATGAATAAATGTTCAGTTATGCCTATTGATCTATCAATATATTCCTAATTAGTCTAGGTACAAAATAATTAAACACAACGGCTTAATTATAATTGATTTTTGTGCAAATGAAATAAAAACAGAATGAGGGTATTATGTTGTAGGCCAAATACTGTACAGTGTGAATTGTGATGCAAACTTGTATTTAGTGCACATGATTCTGCACTACCAGGTGTTCTGCTGTGTTGAGGAATAAAGGTGTTACCAGTTGTCATGGTGATACCATGTTGATAAAACTTACATTCTTTGGTTCACATTCACCATGAGAATGTCCCTTGTTTGTTTATTCAGGTCATGTACTTTTGAAATACGATCTGTTCCTTCAACCCTACCCACTGCAGCTCTCTCTTTTCTCATCTCTTCATACCACACAGCGTGATATAATATATCTTGCTTGCATTCTTGAATTTACTCCATCCTTGGTTTGCTGACATGACCAAAACATTGATTTCTACGTATTCTAGAAGATTTTCTGCTGCAGATCAAGCGCGGTGTATCGCAAATGTCTGTCGAACTCTTGCGTAATCGTATAGGAAGGAAGCTCTTTGACTAGCTTCATGCCAAAGAGAATTGGGGCATAGGGGTAATTCGATTAGGATATCTGTCCATTCAACAACAACAAGATTGTCGTGTTTATAGAGCGACTTGATTGGACTATATACCCTGTGTTATCTGCAGTACAGTTGTACAGTAGTCGTCGGGCTCTCATCACAAGCACATATCGCAGATATCAGTGATCTGGAATTATCATTTCGAGTGTTTCCATGTGATCGGTGAAGTACCTTAGTTGATATCGTATCTTGGTTCATTAATTAAGGTATGTTTCCTACTGTATGTTGTCACGCAGGCTTGGTAACATAGGCTAGACTTAAATTAGTACTTTTGTTTGATCATGTTGTTCAGTTGAAACATGTCTATCTTGTTTGATTCTGCTATGTCTATCGTTCTACACAGTTCTAGATTTTCCTAATAACTGAATGTTAGTGAGAGCTCTAGAGAGAGAGAGAGACAGAGAGGGAGGGGGAGAGAGAAAGAGGGGAGAGGGAGGGGATGGGGTGGGGATGGTGTGGAGAGAACAATACAACAGGCTTTTGATATTGAAATTTGTTAAATTCTTGAATCTAGATCCCCTTATTCCCTCTTTCTCTTGCATGTATAACTTTAATGAGGCCACTGTAGTAGATTCTGAGGCTTGATATACATGAATCCAAAAAGAGACAGTGGCAATTCATGTAAAGTGTAGTCAGATCGCTGTTATAATTATGTTACATCCACTTTACAAAACAGAATATGCCTTTTTGTACTGTTGTAAATCATTTAAAGTTTTATCGTGGGAGATCTAGGCCTGGGCCTGTTTCATAAAACTTGTTATCAATAAACAAGTTACAATAACTTTTATAAGCTACTGAAAACATGGCATTTGATTGGCTGAGAGCAAATTTATCATAGAAATGTAGCATTTGTTATTGATAAGAAGTTATATGAATCAGCCCCTATACAAATTTCAGTACGCTTACACGCGAGCTCGTCAGCGTGCTCGCCAACGAGTTCGTTGACGAGCAAGCAGACGAACTCGCCAGCGAGCTCGTTTCGTTCCAAATATGCAAATTAGCTACGAACTCGTTGGCGTGCTCGTTGGCGAGCTCGTTGGCGTGCTCGAAATATACACGCTCGTCACTGGCCGATAAGCTCGTTGGCGAGTTCGTCAACGAGTTCGTCGGCGAGTTCGTCAACGAGCTCGCCACGAGCTCGCCACGAGCTCCTTCTTTTACCCACGAACTCGCCACGAGCTCCCCCTTTTACCAACGAGCTCGTCACGAGCTCGCCACGAGCTCCCCCTTTTACCCACGAGCTCGCCACGAGCTGCCCAGTTTACCCGCGAGTTCGCCACGAGCTCGTGAAGATTTTGTAAGATCGTTACTAGCGTCCTGGAAGCGTGTTACGAGCTTAAAGCCTAAAAAACGATCTTATTAAGCTTACCACGAGCATAATACGAGTTCGCGACGAACTTAAATTTGTATAGGGGAGGGCACTGATTTTTTCAAATGAAACATTTATATTTTTGATGAATGATGAGAACAAAGATACAGAGAGTAAATAAAGAATGTTTTTTTCATGTCAATTTGATTGACCATCTGTTCATTAAACATATGTTGCGCATGTTTGCTGTAACATTGACTACAGATCATATCATCATAGATAATATTTTCTTTGTTAATAAGTGGAATAGAATTTTTTGGTTGGACTGACAGATTACAAAAGGGATAAGGATATCTATACGATCTCTACAATCATGAATTCCCAAATGGTTCATCGCAGTATCCCATATGTTACAGTATCTGTGTAGTGCATTCAGCCTTCAATTTACAACAAAAATAGACAATCCCTAATGATAAAAATATCATTTTTTGGAATACAATTTATAGCTACATGTAGGTACAAATAATGATTTTATAACAAGTTAAAACAACTGTTATAAGCTATTATAACTGTTATTGTAAAGATTTTGAAGATTTTGTTGTTGTTGAAGATTTTAAATCTTGAATGATCTACCATGGATGTGTTTCTTTAATATTTTGATGAATGGCATAATCTGTCATTCCTGAAATAGTACAGATGAGGTCAAGCATCTAGCACTAGTTTCTTACAATATATGGAAACACCAACTTTGTTTGATATCGTGAACAATAATATTATCAATCACCAGATGTCTAAAATTGGTTCACACTATACTCCTAATTAACTTGACACCCTTTCCATATGTGGCCCAGCTCGTTCCGATCTTATCTTAGGTTTTTGAGCCAGGAAAAAAACAAATGTGATAGCTATCGTTCTTGGCCTGCATGCCGCCCCCGAAAATGGGTAGATTCCGTCACTGTTGGCATAGCGATCAACTTTGTGCTTTTGAATTGTTCTTTACAGTCATTTAATCGAGGGTTTAACATTGAAAGGAATGCAATACTAAATGCCTCTTTAGATACAGAGAAAAGTTGTTGTCGATCACACCGTATCGGTTCATTGCCCGATCTCTGCATTCTTCTGTCAACCGTTTAGCTGGCAAAGACAATTTCTTCTCACGTCAGGGGAATTGCATTATAACGCGGAATGTGGCACTCCTTCAAATACATACTGTTAGAATTGCTTATTGTTGTTAGTGCATGCTAATTGGGTTTATTCTAGCTGTGTCTGATCAAGTTCTGTACTGTTCAGTTTGTTTGTAGCGCTGCAAGTACATGTCATTTGTATTTCAAGTTCTTAGAGTCTTTAACTGTTCAATGATATGTATGTGAATATATTTTCTATCTTCGTGATAATTATATGTTTAAGTTCTATTGCTGCATCTACAAAGAAATCTAAAATCCACAATCATTTGAAATATCTTTTGTATTTTTATTTCTCTTACTTGATTCTTATACTAATGTCATTTGTTTTCTTCTTTTTGATGTTGTTCTTTCAGGCCACAAGTGGACTGTGCAGTGAGGAGCCTCAGCTTGACCCTGATGAGGACCACCATCTAAGATCGTTGGACACCAAGCATCCGCAGCTCCTGACCGGGGAGTTCTTGGTCAAGAAGAACATTCGCAGTAAACCTCCGTTCAAGCGCAGAGTCTCACCTCCGACATCGTACTTCAACCCCTGGGTCCTTCAGCCTCAACAACTGAGGCAGAAACTCGAATCCCTCCAAGACGAACAAGGTGGGAGTGACCACCGAAGGAATGGGACTGCGAAGCCGATGAAACCGGAACTCATCGTTGTGGATATCTTTGATGACAGCAAGGAAGTTTCTTGTGGTGATCAAGATTGTAAGATGCCTCAAGACAGCATTATGGAGGAGCCTATCAATGAATCTGTTACCAATTTGGATGCTACAGAGGATGTTTCCAGAGATCCAGAAGGTGATACAACATTAGGGCAATCGGGAAACAGTCCTCCTAGATTTGTGCGTAGTGTGTCCAACGGTCCCTCAAGGAACAGGGAAGTGTTTGTAGACTCTCAGAGCGGATCCAGCGGAAGGACAGAGAAGCATGCAAGAACTACTAACAATAATCGTAGATCGCTCTCCCCACAGGCCAGGGAGTATGTGTCGAGGCTTGATCCCTCCGGGAGGCGACACTCTGGGTCTCAGGCGGCCAGTGGAGAGAACGAGGATCACCAGATGAACGGTTACAGGCAGCGCAAGAAGAGCCTGGCCCTTGCCATGAACGAGGGCCGGCTTGAGATGAAGGAAGTGTGCATGAGACCGTTGGATGTGGACCTTGATTTTCATCTGATTGCTCAGCTGAATCAGCTCAATCGGGAATTAATGGATCTATCCAAGTCCGGATCTTCCACGTCTCCTTCATCACCTGGCGTCGGTGCCAACCATAGCTTCTCTCTCCTAGAAAACAATGGTGAGATCCTAGTCGATGGTGAGGATAAGCACAACTTATCAAGTTCACCTCAGTCCCCTATCTCTCTACAAGTTCCCCAAACAAGACATTCTCAAGGAAATGACGTGTACAGCCCAATATCCTCTAAGAGAGGTAAAAGTCCCGTTGAAGCCAAGCAAAAGAAGTCATCTCATGAGACACCAAGGCGTAGACAATCCGACGAAAGCGTAAGTCCTGTTGTTTCCAGTAAGAAATCATCCCCCGAACAAAAGACAATTGTCGAGAACAGCAAAGAGTCCAAGTCTGTGTCGCCTCGTGAAGTCATCTCTCGGATCAAGTTGCGTTTCAGTAACTCCAAACTAACCAGGGGATCACCTCAGAGGAGTAGTGCAGGTAAAATAGAGATCCAAATCTTGAGACCAAACCTAGACAATCCAGAGAACGAGCCTGGAACAGCATTCAAGAGATCGGCATCTCTAAGACACGACTCTGAATCAAGAAAGACGTGGCCAAACCTTGAAGCATCTACGTGTACAGAGGGTTACGAAGAGAGCCACAAGTCACCATCTCCCGTTTACAGACGGTGTGAATCCGATGGACCGGTCGAAAGGCAACGGAAAAAGCCTCTTCTTCCAGACTCTAACCCAATGCTAGAACAAAACCATAACGCACCAGGTAGCAGTACTGATAGTGGGCTGGGCAAGGATCAAAGGCATTCCAAGTCAAGTGCAGACTCGTTACTAGAGGTGAGAAAGATAATACATTCTAACTTCTAAGATGTCAAGATAAGGGGCTTTAAACCCTTTCACTTTTGAATTCTTAATAATCTTAAAGGCTCCAGTAAAGAAGCCAACTGGTTGCCGTATAGGAAATGGGTTAAAATAAGGTTGGATATATTTTAGAAGTAACAAAATTTACAAAATAGAACTTGTTTTCCAATACTTGTTATTTTTCACAGTCATCCTGACATAAGGCTGCTAGAAAGATAAATATCTCCTAGTCTCATTTCCAGTCCCAGTGAAAGATCTAGTCCCATGTGAGAAAAAATACAGACTTTGGACCAAAGAAATTTACCCATTTATTGCTATTATGTATTATGAATGGCTGCTGAGGACTATCTTGCCATAAAGAATTTATTTCTAATTTCAGAAAATAAATCAACATAAGTTATGCTATTTTATTTTGATTATTACTTTGTTTCAAAGTGATGGTGAATCTAGTGCTTTCAACTAAATCAATTTTTTTTCTTCAAATATCTTTGAACATTTTTAACATGTTGACGATTTCATGGAGGTCCTGATAATGTTCAAAGTGTTTGAGGAATCCTTTAATGGCAGTGGATACATGCTCATAAAATGTACACGTTTTCCTAGTGTACAAGACTAATTCAATCTGCCATGGATTAAGCAACTAAATCCCTTGTTTACAAGTTAGTTTTGTTTTGATGATTTGTGTGAGTGTTGATGTACACTGGATTTATTTCATATGTCATGTCTATGACTAATTGATATGAATCACTTGTGCAAGAAGGCAACAGCGTGTCTGGCACTGTCTGTCCCATATCACATTTGAAATATAGTATAGATATAATGACTGCTATGAGAGGCATCGCTGTTTCTATAGGCTCGAGGGGACGTTACATCCTGCTCCCCGAGAGCTAGTATAGAAACAGCTATGCTTCAAATATTAGAAGCATTCCATATATCTTTCATAAACTGAAATCACACAAAAAAAATCTACAAAGAATTCTTACCTTATCGTTTTCTTGAGTACAGACTGGTTTATAAACCATCACAGAAAATCTGAGACACTGTCTGTAAATCTTTGCTGGAATATTGCCTGAATGTTACGATCATTCAGGAATCACACACACACACAGAATGGTGTGTACAAATAACAGAGTAAAATTTTAAAAAGAAATTACATCACTAATCCTTCAGTCACACCGATGAGACTGACACTAGCCTGACAATGGACCAAACAAAACCCTGGGAATGGAGAAGAATCTGTCGGTTTGGGGTCGGTCTTGAGTCACCTTCACGGTGTGATTGAGCTGTTATCAGATAAAAGGAAAACACTGGGGTTACATTATTTTCTGATCTGAATATTTGGAAATATATAGCATGGAAAGATAAATGTTCCTTGAATGATTAATGTATGATCAATCAAAGATAAAGAAATATATGAATATATTATCTTTTCATGTTGGTAGTCGTAGTCTAGTCTCATGTCAGTGTTGCCATAGTAACAACATCCATCCATCTTGTATGATATTGTCATCCCTTTTCAGGACTTTCATGTCAGCAGCCAAGTCTCGTCTAGCTGTAACAGCAATCCTCCTTCCAGACCCCTCTCTTCCGACATCGGTGACCTGAGCTGGGAGAAAGGTCGCGAGCTCTTGCCACCAAGGTTTAGAGGTAAGTTATGATTATTGTTTTAATAAATAGCATCAATGTTTCGTTGTAAAGCCTCGCTCTGATGTGTCGTGGTAAAACACGATGGTTATTTTCACAACGGCGTAATTGTAAAACACTTCACGTTTCTGTACCTTATATCGCAGAGCTCAGTGAGAACACGTAGGACCTTTGATGCATGCATTTGCCTGCATACATTTTACACATACGCTATAAAACAACCTGCCATCATATATGAACCAGCCTTAAGAGTAATAATGGAATATATTCAGTGAAAGAGACTGAAGGAGAGGGCAAGCAAAAATCAATTAATAATGACTTTACTTTGGTTTGTGTCTCGGCCGAATATCACAAAGGAAAAGGCGAAATTCAAAAGCATATCATCATGGAACAATCGGTTTAAGTTTTTACTGTATAAAATAGGGCTGCATTTCAATCAGTATGTGCTAGATATAATAAACTATGGAGGCGGCTAGAAAGTATACTTATTTTGTATTTAAAAAAATTAATTTAATCCATGCTCAATGGCAATCACATTGAGCAATAAAAGTAGCTTTAAATCATTTTGAATATCTATTGCTGCAACATGCTGTAGAGCTGACGACCACCAACATGCACAGAGTCCTATAAAGAACGGGGTGTGCTATTATCTAATTATAAGTTGGGTTAAATTAGATTCCAACACTTTCAGTTCCCTAAATATAGCTACCGTGCCAAGCCCTCTCTATTCCGTTTGTAACTGCAGCTGTTGGGAAGTCATTCGACCCTCCACTGATATGATTAGATGTGATTAAATCATGTCTAATTAGGGACCCACTTCAAATATCACCTCATGCTAGCCCGAGGAACATTCACTGCGTCACAACTGATATGAAGTGCCCTTAAAGGTAGTGTATTCCTTTTGCAGCCAACGTCAAGTTCTGTAGAACTTTGCAGGAATTATGAATATGTCACGTACATGTATGTCCTATTTGTGAATTTTAGACGTTAGCGGTGTCCTAGTATTCAAATTATGCAAGGAAACCCGTTAGACTTCACTGTCAGACACTATTGAGTGACTAATTTGCTTCTGTTTTTTTGGTAATAATATACATAAAATAGCTGTAAAGTAAACATAAGCATTTGTACACATCAATAACCCACTTCTTATAATATGGCCGAAATTATGCTGATTGAACAAAACGTACGACCATACAGCTAGTACAAGGATTTGAAAATCTGGCTATTTTCTATGCATAATTTTCAAAAACGCGTTGCGAAAATTCCTAGCATTCAATATAATTCGATATAAAGTCAGTTACCAGTTCTAAACTTTTCAGAGGAGTTTTTAGTTGCCATTATCTCTTGTTCACCATAGGGTTCACAAAAGTTTGTATTTTCAGCCTGCAAAAGAGACACACCACCTTTAAAACGTGAGCTTGAACGTAATGTATCGCACATGAACACATTGCATGTGGTGTAAGAAAGGGAACTAGCTGATCTTGCCCTTAAAACGTGAGCTTGAACGTAATGTATCGCACATGAACACATTGCATGTGGTGTAAAAATGGGAACTAGTTGATCTTGCAAGGTTCGATGAGTCATGTGTCTAGGTCTCTAGGATAGGGATCAGTGGATGTTTATGATTGCCAGCTTATGAGGTACCTTACAGACATAGTAAAGGACACAGTTACATTACCTCATAGGATCTATTACCCTTTTTATAAACCCTGTAGTTAACAGCAAAATAACACAAAATTGGAGCATTATAGGTCATTATAAATTCAATTTTAATTTCAATTTTCAATTTCATTTATTCCACAGGTTCATAAAAAGGCAATATAAATTACAATCAAATATCAAAGCATTAAAACAAAGATGAACCTGCAAAGGGGTAGGCAGATCAAAAAACACAGGTTTATCACGGATCACCCCCTGCTTATAACTAACATGCATTTAGCTTAAAAAAATGAATATAATGAAAATAAATAAAACAAATTAAACAGAATCGCATGAAAATTGTGTGCATTGTTTTAATGACGCAATTTATCCATTGCTCCCACTGTCTTTAAAGGCTTAGCATTGGTGTATATCAATTGCCATGATCATGACCCTTAGATCTATGCAGGCGCGGATCCACGGGCTCAATTCTTTCGGCCCGGCTATGGCAAGCCCTTTGTGTAAAAACTAGATAAACTCTATTTTTCTCAGATAAACTCTGTTTTTCTCAGATAAACTCTGTTTTTCTCAGATAAACTCAGTTTATCAACAGATAAACACAGTTTATCAGAAAAACTCAGTTTATCAGTTGATAAACTCAGTTTATCAGTTGATAAACTCAATTTATCAAGAAAAACTCAGTGTATCAATGATAAACTCAGTTTATCAACAGATAAACAGAGTTTATCAGATAAACAGAGTTTATCAGTTGATAAACTCAGTTTATCAGAAAAACTCAGTTTATCAGTTGATAAACTGAGTTTATCATTGATAAACACAGTTTTTCTGATAAACTGAGTATATCTAGTTTTTACACAATGGGCTTGCCATAGCCGGGCCGATAGAATTGGGCCCGTGGATCCGCGCCTGGATCTATGTGTCGCTTTTTCTTTAATAATCCCAAGTATACCCCCTCCTTCTCCACACGATACCCCCCTCCCATATATCTTCAACCTGTCTGTATCTATCCTAATGACAATAATAATGACAATCTCTTGCCACACCCCCCCCCCCCCTAAATTCATTCACAAATTTTATTGATGCAATATTAAACTTTGTGCATTGTGAATGTTTCATGTTGTAAATTTGTAGTCCCTTACATTTTTTCAACAATGCTCAAAAGGTTCTTGTTTTGCAGTTAGCACCAATCTATATATGAAATTTGGAATTTGAAATGTTCAATGTTCAACACAGTTGGTCGTATTTCTTCTTTCTCTGTTGTTCGTTGTTGGCCGATTCTTAATCTCAAATGGGAAAAGACTCAATCAAGAAGTCTGTGTTGCCAAGATTTTCTTTTCATTTATCAGGGTGGACTTCCTTTTTATCAGGGTGGACTTTCTTTTTTATCAGGGTGGACTTCCCCTTTAACAGGGACCCACACAAAGTGCACACAACCTTGGCTAGTAATTAGATTAATTTGTGTAAAGAGAAGCCAATCAATACGCATTCAACTGTAATGTTTACAAACAGAATTGTGTTTGGACTTGGACACTACAACAAGTGTCAAGGATGACTTTCAAGCTGGCTTCTGAAATCTTATTTTTCTTTAAGTTACAGTTCATTGATTTGTAGGTCACTTGTTGTCTTTGATCTTCCTGTGTCCTTTAAGCTAGGACAAAATTTGCTTGCTCTTTTTTCAGTTTGAACCACAAATGACCTAGCTATTTTATAAAGCTCTGTATTTAAATCCATCCGCTTAAAAAGTTATTCAACACTTTATTCCTTTTCAAATATAAAATTTTAGATTTAAACCACATAAAATTTTGCCATTTTTATGCGGTTGGCACAGTTTGCTATTCAAAAAAATATTTTACAAACATGTGAATTGAGATTATAACATTTAAATCAAAATATTAGGGTAGAATGAGTAGGAATTACTTGGGAAAAAAAAAAGGAATGATATTTGGCACATTTTGTAGGTATATCATGTAGGCTACTACAACACCTCTTTTATCTCTTCTAAATGTAGGCCTTTCTATAAACTGCAAGATTGATTTCTGTAGAACCTTGCCCCCCATCTCTAGGGCAGGGCAACTTCGTAGCCCCCTTCCCAGGGGTTATAGGGTCTCCGAGTTCCCCCCTTCCCCTGCCGAGCCAGGTCAAATTCTAGAACTTGTAAACAGGATGCAGGCGCTC
This sequence comes from Strongylocentrotus purpuratus, assembly GCF_000002235.5. NCBI lineage: Eukaryota > Metazoa > Echinodermata > Echinoidea > Camarodonta > Strongylocentrotidae > Strongylocentrotus > Strongylocentrotus purpuratus. The sequence goes on along the minus strand of NW_022145597.1, from coordinate 15,699,376 downwards.
AGGGACTAGTCTTATCGCTCAGGGACTGCTAGACTAGGTCTGATAGCATGTTGTGAAAGTGAAGGAGAGGCCTTAGTAACCCTTTACTACGAAACCAAGTTTTTGATCAATTCTCATCCAAGAACTTTCAAGTGATAAAACTTTGACTTTATTTCTTGTTTCAATTTTTGAATTGGGCTCAAAAGATATAACATTGGAACAAACCAAGTCCTGAATGAGGCCACCTCTTTCCACTGTAGGGGAAATATTCGCAAATTCAATTTAAAAAAAATACTAAAAGATAAAAATAAATGCTCAACATGAACAAAATAAACGCTCAACATTAACGACATAAAAGGGAGTGAATATATAATTATATGATATGGATTTTCAATATTCTACATCTGTTTGTGATGCTCTAAATTGCATTTACAAAGTTTATTTGGTTTAATACCATCTCACTGCTTTAATGACTGATGAGCCTCCAATATTGATTTATTCTCTTTCTTTCGTGTTTGGCCATATAGTTTGAGATACTCACATTTAGAATTTACTGCAAAGATAGAGCAAATAGATACGAATGTGAGGCCACAAACTAGACTTTTCTCAATTTTTGCAATATTATTTATTTTAAATGGGGGTAAATCCTCTATGTGCAGCATATTATAAAACCCAAAATATAATAGAATCATACTGTGTTTCCTTACATTTTCATAATATTTGTTATTAATGTACAGAAACCATTTTTATTTCATAATGTTACTGGCAGGAAGAAGTGGATCTTAAAATTCTTAACCAATCAAAACTACTTGTTTTACATTTTCTTAACTACAAACAGCTTAGATTGATGTTAATGTTTGTGTGTGGTTTCAATTACACTGAAAACAAAGAAAATATACTCCTTGAATTCTTGTAATAAGAGTGCCAGTGGGTGTTTGTGAGAAGATTGAAACCGAAAGAATTCAAAATAAGTTTGAAAAACAGTTCTTTGAGAAACATGTGATCTGTGTGTATATCACGTAGACCAGTATATTCTTGAATCTAGGAAATAAGAAATACATTATCCTCTCTGTAATTTGACTACCGATATTGGATCAGACAGATGTGTATCAAACAGGGAAAAACCGAGTGAAAAATTGCGCTTTTTGGATGCAAATAATTTGTTCTTCTTCCTAATTTCAATGAAATATACAAGTAACTTGATAAATCTACCGTCTAATACTGTGTGTATATCAGATAGACCTGCATGTATATCCTTGATTCTGAGATATAAGAAATTCCCCCGGTAGGTGATTCTCTCTGTAATTTGATTATTGGATCCGACAAATATGTATCGAGCAGGTACTAAAAACCCAGTCAAAAATTATTGGCCTCTAAAGAATGATTTAACCCCTAGACAGAGTGCCTTCCATTGAGTATTTTGAAAGCAAACATCTGTATTTTCATTTCAAAGAAATATACAAGTACAGAAATCAGATAACTGTACCACTCACTCAGTTGTGTTTGACCAAAAAAGAAAGACAGAAAGAAAAAAAATCACATTTAGAATTTGTGGTAAACATTTATCATTTATAGATCATATCATGGATTCATGGTCACCAATATGAACTGATGTTGAAATTTGTATTTTATAAAAAAACTGTTTTATTTCATTAATCAATATGAAATTTTGTTTTATGATTTCATATTTTCAAAACATTAATATTGTGAATTGGGTCTGACAGGGAAGACTAGTTGCTATTATCTTGTCCTAGCTGTGTCTGTATGACATTGAATATTGCATGGATCATCATTTCTGATATTCTCTTTCACTATAACTCCTAAATTGATAGCGGAATGATATGAAAATGACCTATAATCCCCATGTTAATGCTTATGATATATGAAAACTAAGGTCATTAATATATCATATTTCCTGATAATCTTACAAGAAATATAAAAGGGCTTCTGTGTGACATTGAGATAATCAGCCAATTTAGCTTCATATTTTAAATGGGGACAACTATTTTGCTTATGAAATATTAAAACTAAGGTCATTAATATTTATTTCCTGATAATCTTACAAGAAATATAAAAGCGCTTCTGTGTGATATTGAGTTAATCCGCTCATTTAGCTTCATATCTTAAATGGGGACAACTATTTTGCAGTCAGATAAATAACTTGAATTTGTGCATTTTATTAGTGAAACAACAGTTGGGTTTGTCGTGGCTTATACTTAATTACAGCTGTGATGAAACACATGAGCAGTATGGATATCAGTAGAAAGTTATTTCATTAGGATAATTTTATTCACATTTTTATGGGTGTGTATTTTAAGTGGTATTTGCATTTTATAGTAATTATTTGGTTTGAAGTAAGGAATGACACTTCTAGATCTATAAGTTCTTTAGTATGAAAGTGAACTTTCACTGTTCATTAGCATGATAGTGAAGTGCTGCCCTCTAGTGTTGAAAGTAATGCAATATCAAATTACTTTTTTTAAACCAATTTCCAAAACTTCTGTTTCTTTTATTTCCACTGAAATGATTCACATTGAGCTATAACAGTTTTGTTTATGAAATCAGAAAAGATGCATATAATTAAAGGGTACTGCTAGTATGTATGAGTTATTGTAAAACTTAAGTAAAGTTTTAAGTAAAGAGGGAGTAATTGTAATGGGAACTGCACCACCTTAACTACAGATTCAAGTCTGAGGATCCCATTTCAAACATAATAGCAGCACTATCATTATGGGCATTTAACGCGGTTTCTGTTTACAAACAAACTTTGTATGATTATGTGCTTTTAAAGCACTATAAAATTTATTTTAAAGTTACCACTTCAGTTAGTTCAACTATGTCTGCAATTTAAAAAAAAAGGATAGAACCATATCATCATGATAGAAATGATTAACCATGCCATAATGCAGGGAGGGTTACGTAAGACCATGCATAAGGTATACCCTCCAAACAGCACAGCATTCAGAAGCTATATAGTCAAGACCCACATATGTATAATGGTTGTCAGCTGTGTAGCAGCTACTGGTCTTCAGTATAATTCTTCTTTCCTGTATTAAGACTCAATCAGGATGCCATAGATTGTGGAGTCATTAGAAAGACTTCCTTTTTAACGTAATGAAAGCGGTGTGCTGTTCATTAGGAATCCCTTTAGTTTTATTCTTTACTCGGCTATTGTTCAGCTGTAGATCTAGATCTACATGAAATTGTATTTTGTTTGTTATAGTGCTTAGAGACTTCGGTGGTAAGTGCTTTATAAGCACCGTTTTTGTTATTATTATTATTATTATTATTATTATTATTATTATTATTATTACTGCTTCTCACACTATACTATCTGCAACATGTAGATGATTAAACTCAAAGTTGAAAATGGTGTATTGTTTTGGATATGACAATGAGTTTCAACTGTATGATGTTCATTTGGAAAGAGTTGATGTTTTTGTTTGGTTCAAATAAAGTGCTTGTAAATATGATGTTATCAATAACTTATCACTATTAAAAATACTTTAAAATCAGGTGAAGTTTATTTTAAATGATACAAAGTGGATTATCTAAATTTTGTGACATCTTGAAGTAGTCTTTTGATGGACTGTACTATAACTAACCAGTCATATTTTCTACCCATTTTGAACTAGCTTTTACATAGAATCTTCATTCTTATCCTTCTCCTTCTTCTTCGTGCTAGGGTTGGCACAACTAAGATTTTTAATCTTCAACGCTGGCCCTCTATTTGGTATTTACATATTTTATATAATGTAAATGCTTTGTTTCGTATTGTTATGTTTTGTTTGATTTCACTGTACTTGTTCATTGTTTTTTTTATTGAGTGAAAGAAATGGATATGAATTTGAAATTGAAGTTCTTTCCAATGCTGTCTTACTTTAATACATTATTTATATCATCATTTCTTCTATCCTAGGTATACCTGGCTACCTGTCTAGCTCTACACCACATAGCCCTAATCTCCTTACTCCAACCACCGGCAGTCGAGAAGACCTCTTGGATGGTCAATTTTCTAGACCAGGTACGATTCCAAACATAGTTTGTTTGAAGCAAGAAAGGCAATAACTCATATACTGTAACAGAGAGTTAACACCCTTCTGGCTCTCTAGAGAAAACATTTTGTTTTTCTTGTTTCTTTGTGTGTGTGGATGGGTGGGGGGGGGGGGTTGAAGTTCTAGGTGCTTATCAAAGTGTATTAGGCCTTCATTAATATGTTTGAAATATACTGGACCCCTTACACTGTTGAATCCTGCTATACACTATTTCATATAATAATAAAGAGAACTAAATTAAATCTGGCTTAAATTAGTCCACTTGTGTAGGGAGTGCCAGATGTGAATGTCTCCATCCTGCACAAATCATTGTAATTTTGAATTAACAACATTTATTGACTGGATGTGTACATGTGGCAATGATTTCATGATGGCTGAACTTTTTTTTAGAAACATTTTTACATACAAAAAGGAATGACTTTGCATGAATCTCACTAGCAAGGTCCTCAAACAGTCCAACAGAAATAAATGTATGTAAAACCAAACAACAGGCTAACACTAATTGATAACGATTTTAAAACAGCCCTAAAATTCCTGTCAATTAAGTGCCAACCTCACCTTACTTATAGTTACCTCTTATTTGTAGATTAACCTTTGGAAAATATTTAACTACTCTTCTGTTAGAGAAAAACAGTAATAATGGAATTTCCCCTGGGACATTATATAACAAAAGAATAGCATCGTAACTCTCAGACTGTTGTGATACAGCAAAAAACCCATATACAATCACACTATGTGTTTATGCTTTGCCCAGTATGCTACCCCCTTTGAAAAATAAAGCTTTCCTTGAAATACTTTCTGTCAGTAGCTTGTGATGCATAAACACAATAATGAAAATATATTCAAGTCTTGTATAAAGTAGTCCTGAAGAGACAATAATGTTACTGGTTTAGAGTGATGCTGTTATATTGTATATTGTTTAGGTTAAAGCTGTTTCAATGGAAGGGATTCGTAGAGGTGCGTGTACTGCCACAGTGTAAGGCTTACTTATCAGACCATCATCGTACAGTACTCCAATCATTTACCGGTACTTTCTTTTTTCGTCTTTAACATGGTAAATGAGAACCCTTTTCCACAAAACACAGACTGACATTTGAGCTAGATTGAAACCCACGGTCTGCTGTTAAAAAGTCAAACTCTCATCAGACCCCCCATAGTACATGCAGGTCCATGTATATTTACAGACTTAGCCGACTCCTCTTGTTCCTAAAAAACCTGAAAAGAAAACTTTGCAACTCTTTAGAAACTTTTCTTTTTCTGTCATGTTCTTTGTAGATCAATGGCTAATCCTATATAGTTTCAGTAGTCAGTCTACTTCTTGTATTAAACACTGGAAGTATTGTAGATTATATTCACATGTTTGGTACTAGTATAAAGATGCCATGTCGTCGCTAGATACCAGCCTCGGTTCATCACCTTACATGTACACAGAGAGATGGAAAACCTTTTCATTCAAGGGGTTTTGGTATCAAGTGTGTACATATGGGAAGCCATTGTAAGAGAACTTCCGAATTTCTACCAATTGTTTCTGATAAATAATTTTTTTTTAGGTCAAAATGAATAGAAAATTAAAATAAGAACTCTTAATAGAGCCGGCATGAATCAAAGACTCAATTCACTTTCAAGTATTGTTGCAATTCCTAATGGTCATTTAGTCACAGCGATTTAACCTAATGAAGTGTTTTTTAAGGACTTTGCAACGCCTTGTTTTATATACTTGAGTGAGTCTGGCTACCATTTCTATTTGCTTGTTTTTCAGTGTAAAATGTGTGTTACATAACATCGGGAGTGTCACTATCCCCCCTCTATATATACCTTCTCTCAGGCCCCAACTAATTTCCATACAGATTGTGGGGGTTCGTTGGTAGCCCTCTTGACCGAATGTATGGAGGGAGTGATTTGTATAGAAAGTCTGTAGAGCTGCAGTGGAGCGTGGCGCCCGGGCATTGTCAGTGCCCATCCCCTATGTCCCCCAGAAGCCTGCTTCTGTCACTTTTGACGCATTTTTGTGTATTCCCGCTCGGAGCAGTGATTAGTGGTACTTATTGGAGTATGAGGTTGCACTGTATTGGACATACTACTGGGTTATATGATGGACATACATGTAGCAGTGTAACAGATATACAGAGAGCTGGAGACTTGATATTCTCAGAAAGAATTTCAACTTATTTCCATGTCGACAGCGTGTTATCAGAATGAGTTGGAGGTGACGATTATATAATGGGGCCTGTCGTGAACGATGTCCCAACATCTTTGTCAGCTAATGCAGCGATACCCCAATCAGTTTCTCTTGCATCGTCTGTGGATGATATGATTTCAGAGATGTCTTCTACCATGTTAACCGGAGCTGTAACGGTATTGTCAGGTTCGGATGTCATATACTCATCACCATCATCGGCATCTTATCTAGGAGAACCTGATGTTCTCTCGTCATCATCTTTGAGTCCATGTTGTGGGTCACGTGTAACCATGGGAGCAACATCCAGTTCTACTGCTTTATCGTCATCGTTACCATCTCCAAGGAGGCTACTAACATGTCCAAGATTGAGGAAGACATCGAAGGTCAAGGAATCGGACTTGGACTCCGGTGGACCATCTTCAAAGACAGACGTACATTTAGATTCAAACTCTACCCCATCAAAGAGATATTCTAGAGACTCCGTTGACAGTAGTCTTCTACATCTTGAAGGTGATGTACAGGTCGTGGTGGCCAGCGCCCCCAAGATTTCATCTCGGGTTGACAACGACACCCAGAAGACATCATTTGAACCCTTGTCAGCTAGGAACATCCCAACCTCTGAACCTCCATCACCAGTTATCAATGTCACCTTTCGCTCCACCACTGGCTCCACCACTGGCTCCACCCCTCTCCCCACCCCTCTCCCCACCCTATCTAAAAGATGGTCCACCCCTCTCCCCACCCCGTCTAAAAGATGGTCCTCTCAATTTCATGCTCCTTCTCCCAACATCTCCACTCATTCCTATCTCCCCTCAGAGAGCCAGGAGGACCTGCTCGGTAGCCGTGGCAACGGGATGCGCGCCTCCGGAAGCAGTCAGGGTAGCAGTATCAGCCACGCTGCAATGCAGTCTGGGATCAAACCGCCCAAACCAAGGCATAAACCTCTGAGAAGATCCAAGACTGATCTAGGTGACCCATCGATCATCAAGGCTGCTTTGACTCTAGCAAAGATGCAAGGTATGTATTGAACTTTTCAGGACAATTTTTTATTTAAAAAATCCAGTGAATTTAAATATCTTAAATTGTTACCAATTTAAGGATTTCAGAGCTTATTTCTTTTTCGAAAGTGCAAATCATATCATCTTTGAGGCTTTGACTTGAATACTTAACACAAACTTAATGCCCTTTCTCCAGACAAAACCATCTCTTAATGTTATTCATTGTAGAGAAAAGTAGCCATATTATACATGTATATATATGCACTCTCTCAGTCAACATTATTTTTGATAAATTGTCATTTTAGTTTAACATGTACATGTACATGTATCTGCAATGCCATCAACCATCTCATTCAAATTGCTAACCAGTCAAAAGTTAGATGGGTCAGAGACCATTTTCTATCTGTCTTTCTTTTTCCATTGCATCTTCAAATGAATAGATTATATGTATTTACAGACAGGAAACTATATACATGTAAAGGAATAGAAAGAAACAAAATTGTCAGATGAGAATAAATTTATTGTGCAACCACATTCTGAAACTGTTTAAACTGCTAGTTTTTTTTTTATATAAAGCAAAAGAAAGAAAACAATTGTCAGATGATGATGAATTTATTGTGCAACTACATTCTGAAACTTTTTAAAGTGCTATTTATTGTTTTTTATATAAAGGAACAGAAAGACGAATTTGTCAGAAATTGATATATTTATTTTGCAACTACATTCTGAAACTTCTTGAAGTACTAGTTTTGATTGAAGGAGATAACGGGACTAGACATGAAGAACCATGCACTGAAGTATATTCTAAGTACCAACAAAATCAATTACTTTAACCTGTTGACTACTGAATTCATTCAATGCCATAGGCTTAATACAGGGGCCATCTACTTTCGAGGGCAATGGGCTAGATTAACATATTTTTTATAAAGACCTTTCTCATACAATAGTTGAACAATCAGAAAACTTCAAAACAAATTATTTCCTTTTAAATTGTTCCTACCTTGTGTGTCTGTGTCTCATTTATTCTTCTTTATTCCCTCCATTTTCATTACTCTCTCTCTCTCTCTTTCTGTCTGACTGTCTGTCACTCTCTCTCTCTGTCTCTCCCTGTCTCTCTCTCTCCCTGTCTCTCTCTCTGTCTTTATCTATGTCTCTCTGTCTCTCTATCTCTAGCTGTCTTTCTGTCTTTCTGTCTCTCTCTCTCTCTGTCTCTGTCTCTCTGTCTCTCTCCCTCTGTTTTTATGTCTCTCTCTCTTTCACTCTCTTTCTCTCTCCCTCTCTCCCTGTCTCTCTCTATCTCTATCACTCTCTCTATCACTCTCTCTCATCATTTTCTATGTCTTCTTTCATCTCTGCGTCTGCCAATTTTGTATTTAAACCAGGCTGCATCAAGCATGCCCAATGCATTCCATGATCTCTGTTGGAATGCCACTCTGTGGCGACCAGGGCTGTTTAAGAATAGGGTAAACAAACCTGGAGGATTGGTCGATCACAGACAATAGAGGGGAAATACTTTCTCATTGTTATGCAGCCTTTCTATCTATATTTGTTGTACTATTTTCACTATTTTGTTGCGTGTTGGGATTTGATTCCCCGTTGGAGAAAGGTCACCGAGATCAGATATTTTTTTTAAAGGTTTTATATTGCCATTTGGTCTACAACCAGCTCGTCTACGACCCAACTGGGTCATTTAGTTTAAAGGCCCACTACACTACTTGTAGCTACTTGCGCCCTCTATATAACAAACCATACCTAATCGGTGACCATTGGTCCCCCATGATCCTCTTTTTCTTATGTTAACTGAGAGCTGAGTTGATGAGATAACCACCTGTCCAGTGACCTTGCAGGGCAGTCTAATCCCTCCTGTAAACTATGGCAGATACACTTTAATTTTCAGTTGATCAAATTCCCAGTTGGTCTAATGCCTCTTTTGTCTACTATACATATGGTCTAATAATCATTTAATCACAAATATTAACAATCATTAAATGATTTTCAGACCTTATAGATGGGCATTAGACAAACTGGGTGTAAGAATAAATGGGTATGAGACCTAACGAACAATATACCAAATGGGTAATAGACTAATTGGAGATTAGACCAAATGATTATTAGACCATGGGGATAGTATACAATGTGGATAGTGGACAGGCTTGGTGTAGACCAAATGGGAATAGACCGATAGTGTAGTAGACAAACTGGTTGTAGACCAACAAGCAATGCAACATGGAAATAGCTCTGTCAATAATTGTCAATGTGGTTTTGATGGGTTTATTTTTCCCTCAGGATTTTTTTTCACAGTGTGGTCTGTAGGCCTTAATTGAATAGGGTAATAATATAACATTTATTTCCCAGTGTAAAGCATACCCTTTATGTTTAAAGAGAAGGTTGAGTTCTGGGAAGAGGTGAAAAGTAATTTGTGAGCGTTTATCATTCTTATTATGCAAGTGTGAAAGAACATCAGATAAGACATGTTTCCTGAAAAGCATGACTCTTCAAATGCCTTTATATTCTAAATATGTCATGTAACATCGTAAAACTCAGGGGTAGGATTTTTACGCCACGTGTTCGCGTAGTCCCATATACATCTTTCTGTGTACAGTGTTTGTAACTTTACCAAGACTTGGCCAAATTTCTTATCATTTTGATGATTCCAGCACCTTGCAATACACACAAATTCTTATATGCTAGATGATCAATCTTTTCTGGTCGATTACACACCGTTTCTTTCACAATGCAATCGCATGACCAGAACTCAACTTCATCTTTAAATATGCTTGAATTTTTATATAACATTGCATGTTACAAAACCCTCTGTTATTATCATCATGACTTACGTTATGTCTTTGTGTTTTAGGCGATGAAGCACCTAAGGTAGTCGAGGGAACATCTAAACCGTTGGCAGTCGTGAGAAAGAGGCCGACGTCTGCGCTCGGCATCATGGGAATATTGAATAGTAGCAGCGGCCGAGAGTCTCCCATCAGACAACTTACTCAGTCAGACGGAAAGGTTGGTTGTCATTCTCACCCAGTTTTCTCTCCCATACTCTCCCAATGTCAGATTCAATCATATACAGTCCAACCTGCTTCAGTGACCACCTGTCTACAAAAAATACATTTTTTGTTTACCTTGAATATGATTTCTCATTTAAACTTGTACTTAAAGAACCTGTACATAAAGAACAACCTGCCTACATGTATAACGACCACCAAAGGGAGACAAGAAAAGTGATCTTTATAGGCAGGTTGTTCTTTATGTACAGGTTCTATAAAGACCATTTTTGTCTCCCTTGGGTGGTCTTTATAGACAGGTTTCACTGTAATTCAGTGTATTGCAATTGTCATATGTTGTTAAGTTTTTAACCGATAGATAACATGAAATATAATGTTTCAACTCTTGATAGTTACTGCATCTAGCCTTCGCAACATTTCAGAGGAAATCAAATGATTTGTTCAATTTGTCATAAACTCTTTAGAATGTAAATCTCCATACATTCTTATCATTAAGTAGTTTGCGTCACATGTGCCTTGGAGGGGGGGGGGGGGGGGGGATGGTGGCAGCAAACGGAATCAATCTGAGCTTCGGGGTCTCTCCTCCTGATATAGTCAAACCTGCTTTAGTGACCACCTGTCTACAAAGACCACATTTTTTATTTCCCTTGAAAATGGTTTCTCATTGAAACATGTACTAAAGGAACCTGTCTACAAAGACCACTTTTTGTGTTTCCCTTAGGTGGTCGCTATAGACAGGTTTGACCGTATAATCATTAAGCCACTAGCATGGAAATGTGTGCGAAAGATGGAACCCTACTGACACAAACAATTTATTTCTTTTGCAGCCATCGCCACGACTTCAACGATCTCAACGTCAGCCGGCCCCCGACCCCTTGTCCCTGGTCGTCGACGGCGATGCGGAGCAAAACGATAAAACCATGAACGATCTCCCGCTCACCCCGCTCACTCCGAAGCCTAGGTCGAGATCTCTCGGATCTCTGGGTACCTTTGAAATCCCTGACATGACGCTGATGAAGAGGGCGCATTCACTTCCAGCAGGTCAGTTAAAAAGATAAAGAATTTTTAAAGAAATATTTAAGTGTTACATTCATTTACTTCTTCAAATCAATGTATACACAGAATTATCAATACCGGTAGCCATGTACACACAGGAAAATAGCAGTTAACATGTTAACATTTAGATAGCTCATATTTTATAACTTTGAGTAAAAATTTCATCATGTGAAGCACTCACTTCCAGCAGGTCAGTCAAACAAACTTTTTAAAAGAAATATTTAGAAGTTACATTCATTTAATTTGTATAAGCATTGTATACCGGTACACAGAATCATCAATAGCTATGAAACATAGCAGTTCATATGCCATTAAACATTAAGATTGTTCATGGTTTGTATCTTTGAGTGAACTTACAGTTTTATAACCATGAGTGTGTCTGCACAGTCCCTAACTAAGATAACTTCAAAGTTTAAAACCATGAGCTAAACTTAAACTTGTTGGACTGTCGTGTGAACCTCCCTAGTAATTAATCCATAGAAGAAGGCTTGGTCTGAAAAGCACAGCTTTATTTGGGAACGCCTGCATAGTACATTCAAATATGGGAGGGTACCTTGCAAGATATGTCTCAGAGTTGCTTATGTGTGATTGGTTGATCACAAGTCACACAAATTCGTAACTTCCTTTGGATTCTGCTCAAATTTTCACTGACTTGTTCCTCTCATTTTCCCGCTTGTATTAAAACCAACTTAATATCAGGATGGACTTCCCCTTTAATGAAATTTTGAGAAAATAGTAATTCTACAGTAAGAAGAGGGACTCGTGAGAATCATAATAGTTCTCACTCCTCAACATCATTACCCCAGTACAATTTATGCAGAAAATGTGATATTTAGAACATTTTCCAGCCTATGCTAAAAAAGTGAGACATGGGGCATAACATTTGATGTTTGTTCTTGAGAGAAGTAAGGCTAGAATCGGGCATAAAGCTTGCCGTGAAATGTTTACAAAGAAAACAAACTATGTTGCCTTCAGGCTGTCTAGAATGGCATAACAAATGGATGGAATTCTAAACCAGAATCTTCAGTTGCCTATTGTGTCTTTTCAAGCGATTCCATTCAAACTCGCTTTACCTTCGAGATTAGAAGGTGAGCAGGCAGAAAATCTCTTTTATGGCAAACTTCTCGTTTGGTATTATTTGCTCTCACTCTGATTTGAAATGTAGGTTGAACCTTTAAAGAGAAGGTTGAATTCTTGGGAAAGGTGAAAATAATTTGTGCCAAGCTTTATCATTGTTATTATGCAAGTGTGTAAAAATGTCCACTGAAAAGCTTGCCTCTTCAAATGCCTTTATACATTCTTAATTATGACAGATGACAGCTTAAACATGAGGCCCGATTTTTATGCCACATTTTTGTGTAGCCCCATATGCATCTTTCTGTGTACAGTGCTTGTTACTTTACCAAGACTGTGTCATTTTTCTTATCATTTTGATGACTCCAGACCCTTGCAGTACGGTATATGCTACATGATCAACTTTTTCTGATCGATTCCACACCTTTTCTTTCACAATGCAATCGCATGACCAGAACCCAACTTTATCTTTAAGTTTGCAAAACCTTGCGAATTGAATTGATTCTCTGAGCAGTAATCTGTGTGGTTTATTTGTTATATATTTGTAGGCCTGAGTGTAAATACTATCATCTGCCACTTGAAGTTTATGAATGTTTTTATCATGAACACTGCCTCAGTTTCTAAAGCATTAGATCAAAATACCGTCCTACTCGACAGATATTATTAAACTTGTGTCAAAAATCGACAAAGGAACAATAAATCTTCTTCCCTATCCCAGAGGGGATTATTATTGTTGTTGTAAGGGAGAGGCATGCACAAGTATACAAATAACTTCCAAATCTAAACACTTTGCCCAGGATGCTTCCTTTTCCAATTTAAAACAAGAAGTGACATGCACAATAGTGATTTATTTGTTCATTAGTTTTGTGACAGCATTCTATTGAGGATTAGAAAATCATTTTGACCAGTTTGATAATGTATTTTTTTAATTTTTTTTTTTAGGACTGGGAGATGATGAGCTCATGATGTCAGATCCTGATCTTAGTAAGATCAATGCAAGAATGTCTGAGGTTAGTGGATATACTGTAAGGGAGGGGAGGAGAAGGGAGGGAGGGAGGGGGTAGAAAGAGGGAGGGTGGGTGGGTGGGTGGGAGAAATTAAGAGAGAGGAGGAGAGAGGAGGAGGGAGGGGGAGAGGGAGGGAGGGAGGGAGGGAGGGGAGGAGAGGAGGAGGGAGGGAGGGAGGGAGGGAGGGAGGGAGGGAGGGAGGGAGGGAGGGAGGGAGGGAGGGAGGGAGGGAGGGAGGGAGGAGGGGGAGGGAGGAGGAGGAGGAGGAGGGAGGGAGGGAGGGGGGAGAACAACAGATTGATAGGGAGAGAGAAGGGGAATGAAAAGGAAGGAGCAGGGAAGCAGGAGAAGAGGGGGGAGTGAGGGGGAGAGAGGGAATATGGAATGAGGTAGGGGGAAGGAGGTTTGGAGGGAGATCTGGAGGTTGTTTTGAATCGATTGTTTTATGAATTGGTATTGTTTTTCTTTTTAGACATTTGAGCAATTCTGTGCGGCGACGTTAGCCGAGGCTCTCTTTGATCATGTGACCATGGATGGTCACGAGCTTACCTTCCAAGCAGGAGACATGATAGAGATAACAGACATGACGGATGCGTACTGGTGGTGGGGGTGCATAGACAAACAAGAAGGGTGGCTACCAGCGCCCTTTGTTAGAGTGAGTAGTAGAAGTAGTAAGGTAGCAGATGATAATATAACAGACTTGGCAGATGCGTACTGGTTGTGGGGTTGCATAGACAAACAAGAAGGGTGGCTACCAGCACCCTTTGTTAGAGTAAGTAGTAGAAGTAGTAAGGTAGCAGATAGAGATAACAGACATGACGGATGCGTACTGGTGGTGGGGGTGCATTGATGAACAAGAAGGGTGGCTACCAGCACCCTTTGTTAGAGTGAGTAGTAGAAGTAGTAAGGTAGCAGATAGAGATAAGGTCTAGCGCTATGTAATACTTTCTGATATTTCATTTTACAATATATTACCTTTTAATGTTTAATGTTTTGTTTGTCTGATTAGTTGAAGGTTAGTCAAGGAGAAACAGTCGAAGAATGCATGTCCCGTCTCCAAGACAACACATCGTTGCATCAGCAAGGCCTCAGCCCTTCCCACCAGCCTCTCATCCGCAAGGTCAGTCTCAGCTTCCTTAGCAACGACCAGGTCAGGGCCAATGTCATCAGAGAGATTATCACCACGGAGAGGGACTATGTCAAGAATCTGGCTGATATCTATGAGGTAAGACATGAGCCTACATGTATGTGGCTTCACTTGTTACAGTCAAACCTGCTTTAGCGACCACCTTAGGGCTGTGCACAACAGTGTAATGAGGTACCCGAGTACACTCCCAGGCTCACAGGCGAATACTCGAATATTCGGACGCCATGTTTTTTTATAATTTTTTTGATTTTTTTTTTTGGAATTTTTTTGAATTTATTTGAATTTTTTGGAATTTTTTTGATTTTTTGATTTTTTTTCTTTTTTTTCTTTTTTTGCCACTACCATACCACTCGGCAGTTTCTCAGGTCCCTCGCTGAAAACGCATGCAACTTTACTTTGAGTTGCAGTTGAAGGCGCCGATTTAATAAGAATAATAACAGTAAACAATGCTGTTTTAAAAACCAAAGATGGCAGAATAATCCATTTTCCTCCAAGTCCAAACAGAAATCTGGACATTTGGTCCCAGTTTCTGAAAGGTGAGTTTGACAGTGCTTGAGTTGGGAAACATTTTTACCGACGGTACCATGCCAGCAGACGCCGCTCTCCCTGGCACGGGTAAGCGTGGGCCTGGACATTTTTTTTTTTTTAATAAATTTTTAAAAAATTTTAAATTTTTTTTTGCGGCCGAATATTCGGGTACGAGAAATCGTACCCGAGTAGTTGTCAACCGTGCGGGTACTCGAGCATTCGACTACCCGTCGCAGCCTTAGACCACCTGTATAGAAAGCCCATCTGTCTATAAAGACAACATTTTTTGTTTCCCTAGAAGATGGTTTCTCATTGAAACATGTACTAAAGGAACCTGTATATAAAGACCACCTGCCTGTAAAGACCAATTTTCATGTTTTTCTTGAGGGTTCTTTATATATAGGTTTCACTAAAGCAGGTTTGCCTGTAACAAGTGAAGACTCATACATGTCATGATGGTTTAATTTTTTAATTATAAATGATGATGATCTTCATATGATTAACAGACCTTATGGATAGTAGATGAAATGGGCATTAGACAAACTGGGAATTAGACCGACTGGAAATTAGACTAAATGAACAATAGACCGAATTGGTTTTTAGCCTTATTGGAGAACAGAAAAAATGGAGATTAGACCAAATGATAAGTAGACAGAATGATCATTAGACCATATGGATAGTAGACAGGCTGTGTGTAGACTACGTGGAGATAGACTAATTGGGTAGTAGACTAACTGGTTGTAGACCAAATGGCAATAAACCAGTCATGACGCATCAGTACATAGAGCCTACATCTATGTGGCTTCACTTGTTAACTCATCTCTGAATATGAAATAGTTTCTTTTCTAGATTTTTTTCCTTGTTCTTCTTGTCTTCTCCACTTCTGACATTCTAACGTTATATATTGATATTATTATAAAACTTTTATATCTTTGTTTACCTTTGTATATTTTTAATGAAATTATTGAATAAAGTGAACTTAAACTTAAACTTGAACTAATAATCGTTCTTTGGCTTTTTACTCATCAGGGCTACATTGAGCAGGCTCGAAGTAGACCCGACATGTTCAACCAGACTCTCATGTCCAAACTCTTCTGTAACATTGAGGAAATCTACTGTTTCCAGCAGCGCTTCCTGGCCGACCTTGAGACGTGTATCGATAAGGAGATGCCTAATCTGAGTGCCATTGGAGATTGCTTCCTCAAATACGTAAGTCTCTAGTGAAGTCTTGTTCACATATATGCCTTTGGTCGATTCCAAGCGTTTGAAATGAATTTTTCAGAGAATTTTCAATTCAATTCAATGTGGTTTATTAAAAAATAAAAAGGAATATTTGTCTGGGGACTAATTGCATACAATTTATAATGTAAAATGGGTCAAAAAATAGGATCACTGTGTGCTTTAAAAAATAAAAAAATAAAAAAAATTGTGAATTGCAGCTCCCTTTATAATAACCTGCAGTTGACCGAGACATGATATATGAATGAACCTGTATGTATCATTCAAGACCAGTTGAGTACACACTGTTTCCATACTCTGTGAAAGTCAAGTCTGCTTATCTAGTCATGACCTTTTGGATTTATCACACTTTCAATCCTTTCATATCTTTTACTCATATCTGTAAATCCCAGGATTGATCCTTCTATTATTTCTCCTTGAAAAGATTTATGTTAAATGATAATTTTGTAACTTTGAATAGCTTGCAGTCTCATGACACTTGATGATGCATATGTACTGTAAGAAATATCCATGCAATTTGTAGTACAGTCATACCTGCTTTAGTGACCACCTGTATACAAAGACCACCTGTCTACAGAGACCACATATTTTTGTTTCCCTTGGAAGTGGTTTCTCATTGAAAAATTAACTAAAGGAAGCTGTACAAAAAGACCACCAGCCTATAAAGACCACTTTTCTTGTCTCCCTTGTGCGGTCTTTATAGACAGGTTTCACTGGTATCATGCTGTTGGTTATGGGATGACAGTTGAATGTCTTTCCTTAGGCAGGAGGATTACATACACTGTATAGTATGTTTGAACATGAAATCCAGTAACAACCAACAATTGTGTTTAGTGCATTGTTGATATCCAGTAGCCATCAGTCCTGGGGGGTGTTTCACAAAGATCCAAAGTAGAATTGAAAATTATGGAGAGCCATTTGTAGCCTTAAAATGAAATATATTCAAAAGCAGAAATTGAAGTATCTTAGACTTTTCATAAATTCCACATCAAGAACATGAAATCCCCTTTATAATTGAAAATATGAATGATTTTATGCCTTTTAAAATAACTTTTACAAAATATTTTCAAAGATGCTAACCATAATTGTTAAGTCCAACTTAGAGTTCAGTTCGATTTAGGATCTTTGTGAAACACCCACCATAAAACATATGAAGTATTGCTAGTCCACCTATTGACATCCTGACCCTGTTTTTTTTCCCCTCTAGAAATCGACCTTTGACATCTACGGTGAATACTGCAACAACTATCCTCATGCAATGAATGAGTTCCAAACACTCATGAGAGACAACAAATATGTGCAATTCTTTGAGGTAACGTGACCATTCTAGTATTTGCTAGTAATTCTCGTTATTATTTCATTATCATTTTTTTAGTGATTGAACTTTAAAATAATGTATGCACTAGTATTTGTAAGTATGATTTTGATTTCCGATTATTGTATTTATTTTTTGAAGTAATTGAAATGTGAAATAATGTGCGCACTTATATTGATTATGATTATTCATTTCTAATGCAAATGTGTTGTAATTTTCTATTTTGATGCCTAATTACATACTCTGGATGTAAAAGGAGGTTGATCTTAACGTATGATTCTTTAAAGCTTATCTGCCGTAGTTTACAGGAGGGATTACACCGCCCTGCAAGGTCACTGGACAGGTGGTTATCTCATCAACTCAGCTCTCAGTTAACATAAGAAAAAGAGGATCATGGGGGACCAATGGTCACCGATTAGGCATTGTTTGTTATATAGAGGGCGCAAGTAGCTACAAGTAGTGCAGTGGGCCTTTAAAGTTAGGGTTAGTAATGAGTGCAGTGAAGGAATCATATCACATGTCGATTACTATGGCATTTTCTTTTGCATAACCCTGAATAATATTATACCAATGATAACGACAACAAAAAACAAGTTTTTAGGGGCACTGAAAGCACATATTACCATAGCGTTTTTAAATCACAGATTTGAAGTCAAAACAGGAATTAATACACAGACGATAGATAACATTCGATTACTAGAGAATGTACTGTATTTAATTTGAAGGTGGCAAGACAAGTAATAACTCTCCAGTGCAAAGTGGTATGTTGTTACACGTTATTAATGCAGCCACTGTAGAACATTATTTATTTAACTATATTTTTTGTCTATCCTTGATGCTGCAGGCCTGTCGTCTGCTTCAGTCCATGATCAAGATACAACTTGACGGCTTCCTCTTAACACCGGTCCAGAAGATCTGCAAATACCCTCTCCAACTCAATGAGCTTCTCAAGTACACGCGGCCGCAGCACCCCGACTACCAGCCCTTGAAGAGCGCCCTTGAGGCCATGCGGGAGGTAGCGCAGAGCATCAACGAGAGGAAACGGAGGATAGAGCATATTGAGAACATTGCGCTGTGGCAGAAGACAATAGGAGATTGGGAGGTGAGGATAGTTGATAGTTTGATAGTCCCATCCATCACAGTTGGGAGATTCTGTCTGGCTTTTCTTTGTTGAGAGTTGTAATTTCCAGTAATTTTTCATCACGCTACTTATTTATATTCATTATTCGGACCACATGTTTTTATTCTTTCAATCATGCATCATGGTTCCGCGCAACGTTTACTCCGCGTATTTTCAACACCACAAGGTTTTTCATCACTCCTGCTACCACCACAGTCGAGTCAAGACGTCTCTATGATTTTCTCTCCGGGTTTAATATTCTTCCGTGCCTATCACCTTTTGTAAGGCACGTCAACTTTTTCTCTGCCGTCTTCAGCGGGATGGCAGTCCCCCAGTGGAATGATATAATCAGGACCGACATGGTGCTTGCTTCTCCACTGGGAGCTGCTAGTCACTTCGCACAGAGTGGGTGAAGAGATAGAGATCACAGTAAAACATTTCTATCATCTGCTGTGAGCCTTTGATATAAAATGATATATTTATGTCATTTAAATGATATATACATTGTCAGAACAGTTTATTTTAGAAACTTTTTTGTTTGTTTTTGCAGGGTGATGATGTATTAGATCGTAGCTCCATGCTGATCTACTCCAACGAAGTGAATCGTGTGAGCCTGGCCGGTAGACATCGTACGTCACCACGGCAACTGTTCCTCTTCGATCATCAGCTCATCATCTGCAGAAAGGTAGGTTGATCTATAGATATTATCTTCTCAGTTTAATCTAAGGATGCGTTCAATCGATACTTTTTCACCCTAGAAACACAGTTTTCAAAGACGTTTAGTTTAAAACATGGTTGCGTTCAAGCGATTTTGTTTTTTTGTTGTAAAAATGAACGTCTTTAAAAACGCACACATGAAACGCTGAAAAAGATAAGTTTTTGTTAACTAATTCTGCAGAGTCGCTAAAAATCGCTTGAAGGAACGGAGATTTCAATCATGATTCTATAACGCCATTATCACGGCCTGCTTCCGGTTTGACCGGACAGAAAGCACGCGGCGAAGTTGACCTATACTTCCTGGGTCAAATTGCACAGTGTGATGAGCAGTGGCTTGGCTTGAAATGAGTGAGAATCAGCGTTGATGAAATATCGCTTGAACGCTCTCCCACAGTAACAGTGTTTTTTAACGGCGTTTTGATTTGTGATTCATGTTTGTGATTCTAGCTTCAAAAAATTGCTTGAACGCATCCTATAGATATAGACATCTCTTGATATATAGATGGGCTCTGGAAGTATGACTCTCTTCCTACAAAACACTTGCACCCTGCTCCTGGAAGTCTATTTACTTTCTGTGTGTTTCTTCAATATTTACATTTAACAACTCAATTATTCATACCCTTTAAGTTTGGTAATTATTTAAAGTGGGACTGTACTACTTGTAGCTACTTGCTCCCTCTATATAGAAAATAATGCCTAATCTGTGAACTTTAGTGTCCCATGGTCCCCGTTTTCTTATGATGTGAAGTGAGAGCTGATTTGATGAGATAACCACCTGTCAGTGACCATGCTGGGTGGTCTAATCTATCCTGGCCAAACTAGTACAAACAGGCTTTTAGTTTGGTGAATATTTGAGTATGTGGAAAATTGATTTATCCCAATTTATGTTTCTTGAGAATGTGACATAATAAAACTTCAATCTGAAAGTATTCAACAAGGCCTCAATTTAACCAGTCCACCTTTCATTCTGGAGTTACGAAAAACTCACAAAACATCAAATTTTAATACAAGGGGTATGTATGAATAATTATGTTGTTAACTGTATGGGGTTGCATGCTAGGATGATAACATGAACAGAAGGAGAACTCAGATGGACTTAGATTGTATTAGTTTCTGCCGAACAAAAAAAGCTAGTAGTATGTAGTTTAAGCTTCTACCAACCTGAACCTGTAGGAGGCAAGCTTTCATCCACTCATGTGGACTTTCTCACGCTAAGTGATTATTCACACATTTTCTTTGCTGTCTGCTGCCTCGAGATCACTGGAGCAAAGAAAGACGAAAATGAATAGCGAGAGTCTCTCTCCAATGTAGGATTAATCCTTTTTATCATGTGGTTGGCTCTTCACTGTCAGCTATCTACCGGTATATAATAAATTACTGTGGTACACACTTTTTTCTTCAAAACTTTAAAAATGACAAATTTCTATGTGACATCCCTTCCTTTTGTTTTCCCCTTGTCTTTACGTGTCATTTAATGCTGAATATTGTAGTTATGGATAGATGAATGGATTGATAAAACAAGGAAAGGAGAAATGAGTGGCAAGGAATACCTGACTGCATCCGTCTACATGTGGCGCGTAAGGATTCAATGTCGTCATAATAGTCCCATCTATATATATATAGCACTCGGTGTGGGGGTATAATCAAGGAAAGATGGTAGATCTATATGCACAAATGATACTCGTATTTTAGTGATGGTTTATGGTGATGGCTGCCTTAACTTTGTACTTTCATAATCTATGTCTATACTTCCAGTTTAATTAACATTAAGCACTGTAACTTCATCCATCAATTTTGATAATAATCATGATAATATTCTGTGTTTATATAGCGCTTAATACATCATCGATGTGCCTAAGCACTTACAGATATATTATTAACCTGGTCGTCGGATTCAGGCTTGCCTGCACACAATGTAATAATAATTGCATTATAAGTTTGTCCAATTTGTATATAAGTTTATGTTGTTTGTTATGTTCCTTTGTTTTTTCGTAAGTGGTATGTCTAGTTTCTGTTGCACAATAATCTATGTTCTGTTACATGATATACTGTAATTGGAAGACAAAAATAATGTTTGTTCTGTCATCATTTTTTAAAAGTTTTATTTGTGAATATTAATCCTACATTTTGAGTGCCACTTAATTTATATACAAGCATTAACATCCATTTCGAAGCATATATTAGGTATAAAAGATCTTCTATGGGAAAACATTTCACACTTAATATTAAAATGGGGTTTTTTTTTGTCCAAGGAAAAATGAACAACTAGCTCTTCCCACAAAAGACATATTTGTAAAAGGGATGATATTAATTTTGTACAACCTATTATGTGTCAAACACCCAGTGACATAGTAGTTTTGAAATTATTTCTTCATAAAGATGATGATTTATTTTTATTTTATTATTGCAGGACATACTAAGACGGGATCTGTATGTGTACAAGGACAGGATAGATCTGGATGATTGTCAGATAGAGGATCTACCAGATGGGAAAGGTAAGACAATTTTCTCAAAAGTTTATCATATAAAATCCTACATGAGCATTATAGGAAAACATGCATTTGCTCTATATACATGCATGTGTGTATGGAGGAATCATAATTTAAACCTGGAATGAAATTGGTTTGAAAGTTCTTCTATAATCTAAATTGAATCTGCATATTTACTTTGTGCAAAATATTGTACCTCTTAAACATGTATAGTTGCAATACTTAGTGCTTCTTGTAGAAAAAAAGGACTTTCAACTTGAACTTTTTTTGGATTTTGATTTAATGATAGATGCCACTTATTGCATCATTTTGTTTGAAATGAGTGCAAGACTTATCAAATTCAAATTCAATTTGGTTTATTCAAAATGCAAAGTAGTAGTCCAAGAGCTAATTGCACAATGTTTACAATGTAAAAATCGTCATGAATTAGAATCAACAATTAAAACACAAAAGACTTTAAGTTGTTAAAGTACACACACACAGAAGAATTAGTACATGTAAGATTGTAGGAATCTGCTAAACTGTATGATATTGCTTCTGAGGCAAAGAATCTCTTTCAATTCAGATTTTATTCCACTATTTGAGTGTTTTATTCAATCATTTATTAATTTGCAATATGACAAACATACAGTCAACAAAACTTCAAGTCAACCGATGATAGATTTAGTATGTGTCAATCTATAGCACAATAAATCAAATACATGTATCTCATTATATTAACAGAGAATGAATGGAACGTAACGCTTCGGTACGCCTGGAAGATACAGAACTTTGAAGACCAGTCCAAGGTGTACCTCTTCATGTGCAGGAGTAGGAAAGAGAAGAAGAGATGGCTCAGACACTTTGCCAAAGAGAGGAAGATCGTCCACGAAGGCCTCACTAGAGGTAGGTTAAAACTCTTCTTCATTTTTTAAAGCCCCACTGTACTACTTATAGCTACTTGCTCCCTCTATATAGAAAACTTCCCCAATCGGTGCCTGTTGGTCCCCCATGATCCTCTTTTTCTTATGTTCATTGAGAGCTGATTTGATGAGATAACCACCTGTCAGTGACCATGCAGGGAGGTCTAATCCCCCCTGGCCAAACTAGTGGAGACGGGATTTAAAGGGAAAACCAACCTTGAAAGCAAACTACTCAAGAGGAAATCAGAGAAAGTTTGAATGAAATCAGACAAATATGAGAAAGTTATGAAGTTTTTAATATTAAATCACTATAGGTATGGGCTCTTCAAATTGGCTGAATCAGTAATGTACCAATGATGTAGTGGCGGCCAACTTTCCCATCTGTTCCAAACACACAAAATGACTAACAAAAATTTGTTCTTGAAAATGTATGACTCAGGAGGGTCTTTTCTCTTTAGAACACCTATAATAATATGCTATCCATAATAATAATAATAATAATATGGATATTTATATGTATTTTGAGTAGTGCCCATCTCAAACGCAAAGAACATAATTTTTGAAAATGATGTTATGGCATTGTGATAGAACCATATTTGTAGATCACGGACTACTAAATATCTCTACTACCCTCGTCAGACGTAATATTCTCTAAAAAATCATTTAGATATGTCAAATTACAACTTTGTATTGATTGTTAGGCCTCTTTGCATTCTGGACGCATCTATTTGTGTCACAACATTGTGCTATTAAAGCTATCATAGTTTTTTGTTACTTTCATCTTCTTCATTGAAATATGACTCTCTATAATCATATTTTTATTGAAAAGATTCAATTACAATTAAAGTTAATGCCTTTTGCTACCCATTACATTGTAGAGTCAAGAGAATTCAACTTTTGATGAAGTATATTTCTTTTAACTTTATTTCCTTATTAATGGCTTTGTATTGTAGTAAGCCAAGGTACTCTTCATAAAAATCGACCCAAGAGAAGAATTAAGAGTAAGCAAGTCTTATTATTGGAATGCATATCACAGAATGCTTTTCTACGCAAACTGGTTCATGATTAATTTCTGCATTTATTTGATTTGTCTTACATATACGATACTCTCTATTTTCTATGATTTATTTTGATATAAGTTTGCATGTTGCATGATATTTTTTTGCAGTCATTATTATTATTTTTATCTTATGAACACAAAACTAGGCATGTGTATATTATATTATTCATTCACATAATAGTGATAAACACACAATCACAAATAATATCATAGTGGAAAAATGTTAATATGATTGTTCTCATTTTGATCCTAAACTTTATGATACATATACAATTTATAAATATGTAAATCTTACAAACAATTGTTAATTTTCAGATTTTATATTTTGTACAGTCATTATTATTTCTAACCTCATGAACACAAAACAAGGCATGTGTATGTTATATTTATTATTCATATGAAAGGATGAAGTGTAATCTACAGATCAAATTGATGTACTCATACACGTATCTCACATATAAACACAAACTAAAATTGACTAGGGAAGATGGTCACATATGATCCAGATTGAAATTGCCAAATATTAAATCTTGACCAACCAACAAACTTCAATAAGGGACTGATTGTCATATACTATAATGTTTGAAGAAATGTGTATTGATGAGAACAAACATGTTCAATGAATTAAACTCCCATCATTGTTCATGACATATTGGTATTGCTCTATCAACTGATTCACATTGAGTATTTTTATAAGAAGAAAGGTAAAAAAAAATGCTAGAAAAGCAAGCAATATTTTCATATAGGGTATATATTTATATATATTTTTTTTCCTTGCTAAATTTTTACCAAATATGGTTTGCAAACTATTTTAAAAGCTATTTACTGATATGTAACATTCTACTTAACATACCATTGATCATTTACCCTAGAGGCTTGTTTAGATATGACGCAGGCACGCAGCAGAAGCCCAGCATTTTTTTAAAAATGATGACGTAAAGTGTAATACGCTTCACATTTCTGTATCAAAGAACACAGAGCTTAGTGAAAATGTCCTTTGTTGCGCACAGTTGCCATTCATTTACATGTTTAAAAAATAGCGGTGGCTTCTAGTGGTTAACCGTGTCATATCTGAACATGCCTTGTATGATCACTGGAAAAAAATGACTTGCATAGAACAGTTGGTAAATCAATAATGATAAATCAAAATCGATTTTAGCAACTGTCCACCAAAAAAAGTACATTCTAAAGACACCTGTCTACCAAGGCAGGAACTCTTAAAGATCATGGAGAATAGAACTGAATGGAAAAAGCTTGCCTAATCATTGCGAATTTGCTCGACCTAGTAGTAGTACCGTAGTATAAAATACAGTTTGCACTATTGGCAATTACGGTACACCTACATATCTATACCTATATCTATCTGATTTTAATTAATTTAATCACGATCATATTATTGTGGGGTATTCCCAGAGAGAGAGAGAGAGCCTGCATGAAGTGAACTTGACTTTTGTCCATATTCCAAAGGTATCTTGTGACTATTCCAAAACCTGCTTGAGACTTGCCTGCCATAGCAACGATAATAGCATGCTAATGGAATTGAAATGGAATGGTTACAGTGCACAAGGTCATCACTGATTGAGCATTGTTTTGAAGCATCTACACTGCTATAAATGAATCCATCAAAATGATACTGGTGCCATTTCAATAATAAGAAAAATAATCTGGGAAAGTTAGTGTTCAGCAATTCTTGTAATATGACTAAATTTCTATTTTTGATGCTCCTTTTTGTTGTATACAGGCAGCAGCTTCATGGCTGCTAAGGAAGCAGCATTGAAAACCACATCTAGTAGAGACAAGCCAAGCAAACCATCAGACAGAGGAGGTAAGGATATCATCTATTTTTACATCAGTACACAATTTTTTTAAAGCCTATCTACACTAGTTTGGCCAGGAGGGATTAAATCTCCCTGCGTGGTCACTGGCAGGTGGATATCTCATCAAAATTAACTCTCAATTAACATAAGACAAAGGGGACCACTAAGGCACTGTTGGCTATATAGAGGGCACAAGTAGCTACAAGTAGTGCAGTCCTGCTTTAAACCCTTTCATGACAGGATTGATGTATTTTTAGGACTAAATTGGTCACATATCGTTCTTTGAATTGACAACAGAAATATTTTTTTACATGGCTACATTATCAAAATGAAATGAAATGGCTCTGAAACGTATATACATAGACAAGATTGTTGTTGAAATTTTTATTGAAATCAATGATTTTTTAATCATGCATCGTGGTGCCAACTTAAGTGTCTTGGGCAATTTTAACTTTAAATGGTGAATCTAAAATTAATTCTTCTAAGAAAAGGGTGCCTTTGGTGAAATTGTACAGAATTGACTGTAGAATAACATTTGTTTCTAGATGAACACTGACATTGCCAATTGTAACAAGAATTATGAATTTGTGTCAAGTAATTTCATGTTTGTAAACTGATTTGTTTACTCTGTTTTCACAGTGACAGTGAGGCGAGCACTATCGATGCCTCATCGGAAAGTGAGAGATCCGAGCGCTAAAGAACCGGCCTTACAGCTTCCAGGGGCCCCCTCTCCGGAAGTGGAGCTTGATGCGAGTACCGGTACCCCGAAGAAGAAAGGACTCTCATTGTTCGGTGTTCAGTTTGGAAAGAAATGAGATTGAACAATCCCGTCTCAGTATAATCAACATGAAGGGACCATCGAATACAAAGAAAGATGTGTGGAATTCTGCATCCTTTTGTTTAGATGAGAAGACAAGAAAGATTTAGGAGACATTTCAGAGCCCACCATTTTGTAGTAGACTTTTGATCATGATTTGAAAATGGTGGAAAGGACTCTCATTGTTCGGTGTTCAGTTAGGAAAGAAATGAGATTGAACACTCCGATCTCTGTTATATCGACATGAAGGGACCACCGAATACAAAGAGATTTCTACATTCTTTTGTTTGGCTAAGAAGACAAGAAAGTTTGAGGAGACATTTAAAAGTTCACCATTTTGTAGGAGACATTTGATCATGATTTGAAAATGGTTAAACCATTCATGATTTCAATAAGATAAAGACTACCAAGACCCATTACATCAAAACAACATGAACCGCCAAGAAAGAGATTTGTGAAATGGTACATTTTCTTTCTTCATCGCATGGAGCATAGGTGATAACTGTTAAAGGTTCGCATTTTGTAAGTCAACTTTTGATCATGATGTGATAATGCTTGAAGCATTGAATTCATGACTTATTTATGTCATTGACATTAACATGTATGTGTATCATCGATGGAAAAAAAAAGTTGCATTGCCTATTCTTGAGTGCTTTAACCCTTTACCTATAGAAAGCAGATTATATCTGTATTAAGCCTATGGAAATGACAGAATTCAGTAGTCAACGGGTCTAAACATGCACTTCTTGGTGTATCCTGGGTGCATCTATTTACAGTATTTTTTTTTATATGACACACACACGTGTGCTATATAATGAATGACATAGTAAAGGCTTTGTTCACATATAAATTGTATGACGTTTGAAAGTGCGTTTTTTGTTTTTTTGTTTGTTTTTTAACAAGTAAATGAATGGCAGGTTGGGATGAACAAATAAGACGTAGCTGTGCACAACAAAGGTCCCATTCATACTCACTCATCCATTTGTTGTAAGAAACAGAAACGTAAAACTTATTGTGCCTAAAACGCTCGCAGTAAACAGCTAAAGTTTGACGTGTGAACAAGCTTCAAGACTGTCATCTGTATTCCTGCGATACCTGGTCCTCCAGGAGAGTCCAAATAAGTGGTGCAGGACCTTGTTTCATAAAACTTGATATCAATAACAAGTTACAAGCTACTGTTATAAGCTACTGAAATCATGGCATCTGATTGGCTGAGAGCAAATTTGTCAAAAGAAATTTAGCATTTGTTATAGATAACAAGTTTTATGAAACAGGACCCAGAGCCATTTGTCTCATTTTGATGTTTGTAGTTTAGACTGACCAACCGCGACCTCTTGACCTGGTGCCATGTATCCTATGCTCGTGTTGTCTCTTTGCCTTGCAATGTCTCTTTGTCTTCTCAGTCTTGTTTGTTTTCTCATTGCATACAATCGAAGAAGCATTTAGAATACATAGGATACCAAATTGTGTCTAACGGTATTAAAATACAGTCTTCTGTGTATTTGGTGGATATTTGAACAGCATTGACCTCAATCATGATACACTATTATTAATATAGAAGTCTGGTTTACCCCCAATCCAACCTGGAGTAAATTCCTGAACTTTTGATCTTGGTGTAT
Source organism: Strongylocentrotus purpuratus (assembly GCF_000002235.5). Taxonomy (NCBI): domain Eukaryota; kingdom Metazoa; phylum Echinodermata; class Echinoidea; order Camarodonta; family Strongylocentrotidae; genus Strongylocentrotus; species Strongylocentrotus purpuratus. Next base: position 15,671,247 of record NW_022145597.1, on the reverse strand, counting down.
TTTCTTACAGTTGACCGTACACCTTCAGTTCTTCCTCAAGAACTGCTTTACAGTATTTATCTTTATTCACACATATATTTTGAAATCAGAATTTTCAATGGCTCATTACTTTACTTAACTCTTTACATACCCCAAATAATCTTCCTGTGCCACATTGTATTTATCCCGGGATAGATATACCAAAGGCTTCCAAGCTAATTTGACCGTTTCCAGTCAAGATTAATATAAATATACCACTGTTGAAAGGGTTGTCATGGAGCTAATCAAAACCATACAAATGACTATTTAATTTTGCAGAGACATTGTGTTGCATAAAGTGATACCTCTGTCCATTGGTTGCCTATTGCTTTGTGCAAATATGCATGTGTGGCAAACGAGTTGCTGTGCAGAGAGACAAAGACAGCAATCAAAGAGTTTAATAAATCCCGGGAAGTTTGTTTTTAATGACAGAAATAACAACTCATTTATAGAGGAATGGCATTTTATTTTGTTCATCAATAAAATAGGAGTGTCATTACTTTGCTGTATGCATGTGTTTATAGCTATTAAATTGTAGGCATTTACCAAAGACAGAATGAAGTGCTCACGTTCAAGTTGTTAGATATACGACATATCATTTTAGTAATGTATTTATGGTATTGCTTAATGTGTATTTTGTTTTTTTCCTGGGTTTTCTAACCTTCTTCTCATCACTCTTCTGTCTCCCCTTATATCTTGTTATTTATTGAATTTTTTAAGTAGATGTAAAATTCTAATATAGGAGTAACTTGTGTGTTTTCATACTTGTTAGCTAAAAGCAGTCATTTTTGTGTGTATTGTACTTATATGTGATTTTTGTTTTCATATACCATTATGCCAATATAAAACAGTATTTCAGTTTGCCTGTTTCTAAGAGTTTTTTTTTTGGGGGGGGGGGGGGGTCTAAACTGCCATGCATTGTTTGTTTATTCAGGAGTTAAATGCCAAGGAGAAAACAAACTGACTTTGATGAACTTTAGAGAGATCGTTTTAAAGTCAATTAAGTAATCGTTTCCTGGTTTGTATTTGGCATGTGGTTAGAGCGAGTTGAAATGTCCTCAGAAAAGGTGTGACTAAAAATATTGGTCATTTATCCGTAAGGAACTTTCAAATGCTATAACCCTCAAAATGACCATTCAAAACTTTAAACAAAAAACAAAAAACTTCAGTCCAATTCAAAGAAAATGTCAAAGAAGCACAATTATTTTACTCCTCCTTCTTCAATCTCTCGCTCTTAAACTGATTTTTCTTATTGCTCTGTGAGAACATGTTTATGTTGTGCTGCTAAATGTCATTTAGATGCTAGAGGTTTCATCAAAATGAAAATTATTCTAATGATTTTTTAGCAGATTTTTATTTGAAGTTCTCATGTATAAACAAGAGATACAAAGAAAAAGGAGAAAAATTATGTTTGAGAAAAGGTGAAAATGAAAACAAAATTGTTTTTTAGGGTCTATTGTTCAAACTTTTTACCGGTATGTACATGTATCAACAACTAAATTACGATAGAGTTTTTCTATAAATTGTATAGCAAGCAAATTGTGTAAAAAATCTTTAGCACATATTGTGCGTAGAATTTTTTTAGCACATTTTGTTTTAGAAATATAGATGATATCAAGTATGATTTTACATGTAGATATGCTTATATCTACATAGTAATTAAGAATATATGTAAAGATGTAGATAAAATGGCATAATGTATTTTATTTTACAATGTAACAACTCAATATCTCTTGTAGGTAGAAAAAATATATATATTTCATATTTTTTCACCCGTTCCCATGTGGAGCAAAAATCTGTTTTGATTTATGAATGAGTGCTTTAATAAATTACGAGAGTATACATTGTCTGTTTGGACGCAGAAGGGCATTGATTTATTAATCATTTTACAAAATAAATGCCCTTTTAGCTCCAAACAGACATGTTAATATATCTGGTGCATTAAACTGTTTTAATAGTGAGATTTCTCATTTTTACAATGGCCGATCGATGATTTCTTTTATTGTAAATATATATTTCTGTAAATAATGATAGTCTTTGTTTGATATCAACCATTCTTGCTCAATCAGGTCTTCCATTGATTAATAGGGCCAAAATTGATACATTTATATCAGAATATTTTTGATAAAGATTTTTGATCGTTTTTGAAAATGTTTATCATTGTAACAGTGATTGTATGGTTATTATGTAGTTGTTTTATGCCTCCTGCTCGAGATCCGAGTAGCATGAATTCATGTATTATTCCATGTTGCCTTGTATTAATAAAAATCAAGGATAGAAGCTTGTCTGTTTCTTAATGTATCATGTTGTTCACAAAATCGTTTTCTTATTGATTAGCCCATATCATTTGAGTGTCACCTTTTTAATGTTCTGGTTTTAACTTTTGATTTGAAATGCTCTGAATCACACATTGTACATGAGCGGGGTAAACAAAATTGCTGGAATTTTTGTTAGTCCATTTCCGTTGCAATGCATTGTTCCATTCATGAAGAGGAGCGTTTTAATTGAACGCAATCATTCAAGTCTCGAAATTGGCAATTAGGAGTGGAATTTATAATCACTATTTTACAATTTTTACAAATTGGCAATTACTTGTTGACTTTTTGTTATTTTCATTCACACTTTTTCATTTAAAGGTAAAGACCAGTATTGGAAACGCGCCAATTTCAAAAAATGAAATGGAAGCTCTCATTACCAATCATGTGAAAGAATATGTTTTGACTAATACATGATGATAAAAAATTTGCCGGGAAACCGCCTATACTAATTCATATATTTGGTAAATTTGTTTCTCTCATGGTCTGTGAGAGATATAGGTTAGTCCCATATACATCTTTCTGTGTATAGTGCTTGTAACTTTACAAAGAATGGGCCAAATTTCTTATCATTTTGATGATTCCAGAACCTTGCAGATGCTAGATGCTAGATGATCAACCTTTTCTGATCGATTCCACAACATTTCTTTCACAATGCAATCGCATGACCATTACTGGTCTTTACCTTTAACATAATTTTATTTTTTTAATTTTTAAAAAGTGGAAAATATTGAAAATTGTTTCCAATTTGAGGAGGAAAGGCTAATTCATTTTAATAGACCTACAGAAAACTCTGAACTGTTATGGGTTGATGGATGCTCATAGTGGAAACTGATGCTGGCGAAAGTGGTAGTGATGGTCATGATGTTGGTGGTGGTGATGATGATGATGACATCTATTGGTTTTGATGTTAGTGGTGATGATGATGATATTGGTAGTGATGGTCATGATGTTAGTGGTGATGATGATGATGATGACATCTATTGGTTTTGATGTTAGTGGTGATGATGATGATATTGGTAGTGATGGTCATGTTAGTGGTGATGATGATGATGATATTGGTAGTGATGGTCATGATGTTAGTGGTGATGATGATGATGATGACATCTATTGGTTTTGATGTTAGTGGTGATGATGATGATATTGGTAGTGATGGTCATGTTAGTGGTGATGATGATGATGATATTGGTAGTGATGGTCATGATGTTAGTGGTGATGATGATGATGATGACATCTATTGGTTTTGATGTTAGTGGTGATGATGATGATATTGGTAGTGATGGTCATGTTAGTGGTGATGATGATGATGATATTGGTAGTGATGGTCATGATGTTAGTGGTGATGATGATGATGATGATGGTTATGATCACACCTATTGGTTGTGATAATGATGGTGGTGATGATGACGACAACTATTGGTTGTGATAATGATGGTGGTGATGATGATGATGATGGTTATGATGACATATATAGGTTGTGATAATGATGGTTATGATGACATCTATTGGTTGTGATGATGGTGGTGATGATGACAACTATTGGTTGTGATAATTATGGCGATGATAATGATGATGGTTATGATGGACGGTAAAAATAATTACAACCTTACTTTCACATACAACATTACAGTCACACACAGACACAGAATAAACAGATCCATAGCGATATCGATATTCAGACAATATGAAAAATATTTATTCACAAGATACAATTTCATTAGAATATGGCAATGCCAACTGTACACATATCTACATCTCAAATTGAATAAATGGTTAAATGGACTTTCAAAACTCTCTTCTGATCAAATATTTGCTGAAGAAAATTTCCCAGCACTCAAGTTTATCTGTATGTAAATTATTACATACTGACAAATCAGATTTAATTCTGCAGTAGATTGATTAGGATATAGAATAATATAAAGGGCCACTAGTTGAGTACTAAACCTCTTTTTATAAAATCTCTAAGGCTTATAGCATTATCACAGCAAGGCAGAGACTAGGCTGGTCATAATGAAGAAAAATTTGTGTTACAGTATACCATTCTATGAAGAAAAAAAAGGAGATTAGAATGAAATTCCTCCTACAAAAAGACATAAATACCTCATCTATACAAATCAAAATTGGAAATAATATACTATTAGATATATGCAACCCAGCAGTAATAATTATGCTTTTAGGAATGTTAGAATTCCCATTATTGAAACTGGAAAAGTGAATTTGAATATTATACAAATGATGCATGCGAATGAGTTCATTATACTATCTGTCTACATGCAAGTTGAGGCTGCATACATTTATCGTACAAAACTGTCAGACTGAGTACGATGGATGGATAAACATACTCAACGAGAGTGGATGGATCCTGCAATGAACAGATGAAAGCATGCATCATTTGATTTATACAAGTCAATTTTCTTTTGAAGTGGGTAGGTTCGAAATCAAAACTAAAGTTTTGTCTTTGATATTCCGATAAACTGAAAAGGCTTTGCTTCTTAAAATTCTCCCGGTCATAAGTCATCATTCTATAAAACGTATGCTAAACATGGCAGTCTCACAAACTCCTTTTACATGCTCCAAATGAGGTGAGCTATATGCACCCTTGAAGGCGCAGGGTCAATTGAAAAAGTGTTCTAATAAGGCAACGACATATATATACATGTATGTCAAAACTATAATGTCATAACATTTCAAAGGATAACATCGTCTGTTTGGAACCGAACAGGCTTTAACTCAAATGCTTTAACACAGAGACAATGCCCTTCTGGCTCCAGGCAGATAACATGTGCCTTTATATCACAGAGTATCCAGTTGTTTCATTCACACACGCATGGGGGTATGAACGACGGTAAACGATGAGTAGGACGGGAAAATGACTTGGAAGACGCCGGTACGTCTTATTCGGACAAGATCTTGAAAAAGTACTCCACTTCCAGCAGAGCATCGGTGGGTAGATCGGTGCAGTGGACAGCATTGTGGACCTTGTCGTTGCCGAACCTAGCCCTCAGGGTGCGAGGTCGCAGCTGACGAGCTATCTCGGGATCGGCCGGTCCGACAAAGTCTCGGAAAGCCTTGGTGACGTCGTCGGACTTGGAGCACCTGATCTCAAGAGCATAGCACGGCCCCGATGTCAGCTCAGTTACCATGTCCTATCATAGAACAGATAAACAGGTATATTGTTAGACACTCTCTTTATTGTTTCGTGGACTTATAATCTTAGAGACATTGTTGTTCTCGGCCCTGCTTCGTAAAACTTTATAAATGATAAATTACAATCATTGTTATAAGCTACTGAAACCCTTGCATTTGATTGGCTGTGAGCAGATTTGTCATAGATCTGTGGAACTTGTTATTGATAAAAAGTTTTATGAATCAGGGCCAGGATTTAAAGGGAAGGTCGAGTTCTGGTAAGAGTGAGAAGAAAAAAAATCGCAAACTTTCTCATTCTTTTGTATGTCGGTTTGGAAGAATATCATATAAAATTATATTCACCAAAAAGGATTGTTTTTCAAATTCCCTCATATTTGAAATAATAATATGATGTTAAAATGCAGAAAATTTTGGACCCAACTCCTACCGCAAATGAGTGTAGTTCCATATACCCATGACTATGATGTGACTTTCAGCGAATTGAGTCAATTTCTCATCATTCTGATAACACTAAAACCTCACAGGATTCACTAATTCAAATGGCTTCACAAAGTAATTGCACTACCCAAACTTGACTCTAACCTTAAAATCTATTCAAGTGTGTCAACCTATATCAAATATGATCCTATCACTCAGACAAAATGTAGACTAATGCCTTGCCAGAGGACAATAGTGCCATGTCAGGGATCGAACCCAAGACTACAACATCTATACAAAGTAGAGATTATGAGAGATGGATTAACAGGAGAGAAAAAAGATTTACAACAAAGATTCAGATCTCACCATATACTCTGCGACGACACCCTTGTACACCTCAAAGAACTCTTCAGAGTTGGCTTTCTCCATGTGAAACATTTCCAAGGCAACCACTTCAAAACCTTCGTTGCAGATAGCTGACATGATCTGACCTGCTTTACCTGTAGAGTCAAACATAAACAACATTGTATTCATACTAAGTCTACTATGATATATCTCTCACCTATCTTCCTTAAGCCTAGTTCAGACATGACACAGTAAATTTTGTTCATCATGTAAATTCAATGCGGTTAATATTTCTGTGCCTTATAAATCAGAGCTCAGTGAATACACGAATGGAACTTTTAATTTGTTACGTGTTGTTGCCTTTCATTAGAAAATTACAGTGCTTTTACTTCTTCATATCTAATCAAGCCTATATACCGCCATTATCTTAGACCCCTCTGTGACATGGACCAGTCGATTGGACAAAATACAATGGTAAAATTACAACATAATCATAACAAATGATACAAATTAATAAAAATTGAAATTACAAATGAAGCACCACCAATAAAAAAATTCAAACAAACAAGAGGAAAACTCTTTTATATATGAAGTTGAGGCACCTGCAATATTGCACTTTGTTCTTTAGACTGAAATAAATTTAAAAAGCGTATCAATTAAAGATGAAGTTGAGTTATGGTCATGCGATTGCATTGTGAAAGAAACGGTGTGGAACCGACCAGAAAAGGTTGATCATCTAGCATATAAGAATTTGTGTGTATTGCAAGGTTCTGGAATCATCAAAATGATAAGAAATTTGGCCAAGTTTTGGTAAAGTTACAAACACTTGCACAGAAAGATGTATATGGGACTACACGAACACGTGGCGTAAAAAACCGGCCCCCCAATTTTTACGATTTTACATGCATATTTAGAATACGAAGGCATTTGAAGAGCCATGCTTTTCAGGGAACATGTCTTAACTGATGTTCTTCCACGCTTGCATAATAAGAATGAGTAATGCTCACAAATTATTTTTCACCTCTTCCCAGAACTCAACCTTCTCTTTAATTGCAATTTACAGCAATAATTGTCTCAATATCTAATATTGTCAGGGATCTACCATTCTTGAGAACTATATACCAATGCTGGTGCCTTTAAAGCGATATCCTCTCAAATATCTCATACAAGTAAAGAGATGTAGGTGCTTTACATACCTTCTTTGACTGCTGTTGGTTTGATGATACAGCATGTGCAGTTATCAAGTGTAGAGGTATTGCGCATCCTTGCCGACGGTCCGAAGAAGAAGTTTGTTTCTCTGTTCGATGAATCGACAGAGTCTGAACCATGACATGCATTCCTTGTGTTATCTATAGATGAGAAAGATACAACAAATGTAATTTTTTTAGAAAATACATTTTCTTAATACATGGGACACCCGGTTTCAGTAAACAATGGGTTAATAAATAACACCACACACTTCTACCTAGATACAATGTAGAGGTGTCATAATCAAGTGGTGTCATTAATTGACTGGGATGCAAAGGTCGTGGGTTCAAGCTCCAGCATGGCCTTATCATATGTCCTAGAGAAAGGTATTCTTTCTACATTGCTCCTCTCCATCCAGGTTTATAAATGGCATCTGGTAGGATGCTAAAGTCAATGTGATTGGTGATTGGACATGCCAGTAAAATGGTGACTACCAGTAGCTGGAATATTCCCCAGGGAGTGGATAATGTGCAGTGAATTGTGCGCAACAATAATACTGTAACACATTGTAAGTAGTAAAGGTTATTACAAGAAACAAATGGTTAGAGGAACTAGTGGCATGAATGACATGTCATAGTTAAGTCTAACCTAAAGTCGATGTTAGTCTTTGTGAAACACTCCCCTGGATACTAATGAATTTGAGTGAAAAATTTTCCTCACCTGTTCCAAACCTAGCCCTGATGCTGTTAGGAGCTTCACTGCGCGCTGTGCTGCTGTCTGTAGGTCCCAGCAGACGTCGCCATTCTCCAATACCATTATTAGCCATCAACTCCAGGGCTATGATCGGACCACTGCACATGAAACTCACCAGGTTGCTGAAAGAGAAATAAATGATATAATAATAATAATAATAATTATGAACGTTACTTGTATAGTGCATATCACTAGCACAAAGAAAGTCCCTTTGCGCTTAGGAAAGAAGAAAATAGAGATGGCAGAATAGAAATGAACATTTATGCCTGTTACATGAAAATAATTAATCACAAACAACAATAATAGAAATTATATATATCAGGAAAACTAACTCTAAACCAGGGAAAGATTACCTGCATAAAAAAAAGAAGTTACAAGACTGCAATTTGAATACAATGGGTAGTCTTAATTCTGAGCCAGCAGACTTTGGAATGATTATTGTACAACAAATATTTAACATATAACTTTTCACATACACATCATTACATAGTGGAAATGTTGATTTCTGTAATGGCAGCCGTGCTAAAGCTGAGCTAATAATAATGGATCGAGCACCACAATATGACCTGAGAGAAAATAATTTGTCAAATATCTACTACAATCTACTACAAATGCGGTTTGAGTCCCACCTCGGCACTAACGTCCTTTGGCAAGACATTAATCTACCGGTACATAAAATTTGCCTCACTCAACCCAGGTGATAAAAATGGATACCTTCCAGGAATTAATTCCTTGAAATGCTAGAACGCCGTAATAGCAGCACAGCTAAAGCCGAGGTAATAATCTCTAAGTTTGGAAGCGCTTAGAGACTTACTTGTAATTCGTGCTATATAAAAGCTGAGAATTATTATTATTATTATACAATCAAGAGATCATTTCAGTACAGAGCACACTTACTTGTAGAATGGTTTGCCGACATGCTCAGCATAGAACTCCTCAGCTGCGTTTCTTGACAAGCGAGTCATCTTAGCGTTGGTAACCAGGAATCCTGCCTCGTACGTCATATCAAATATGGGACCTACACACAAGGAGAAAGTAAGGATGGGTACCTGTACTTAAAGTGTACCAATCACCTTTAAAGTTGATACTCTAAGACAATCCCAAATACTGAGATAATTACATAAATAGAAAGCTTTTAACCCCCATAATAACACCAAATGGTGTCCACCCGACAAAACAAGTTTAGAATAATAAATTTATTCGAGTAAACTCTACCAAAATATCTAAGTCTGAAACCCAGAAGTGCACGTAGAGTCGGGCCTCTATCCGTGACGTCACGAACGGGAGTCATGGGCTCAGTGAGAATGAATGGCAGTGATATCCCTACGTAAATGCTATCCTGTCAGAGCTTAGATTTGTTGTTGTTAAGGAGTATATTTGATGGATTTTCTGTTTTCATTTGAATGAAGAATAACGAAGCAACATTTTCCAGTCGCTGATTTCTTTTTATATCCTCATATTCACCTATTTGGTAGAGATTTAAGACGAGTTCACTGCTTAGGAATTAAAGTTAAATCGTGCACTTATGAATAGGCGGATGCATTATATTGTCATCAGATGTACATGCATGAGCAGTTTTGTAAAACGAATAGGTCTAGAACTATGATAGTACTTATCATAGATGTGTGTGACTGCCTCAAAAAAGGATACAGTACCAGTTAAACATTTTATGTTGTAAAATATCAAACTTGAATGAGATCATGCAAGCGCGCTTCCTCTATAATATTTTGGCGAGTGATGCGGCTCTTGCATGAACGTTCGTGGAGCGAGCAGAATCGGGAGGTAAGACCAAGCCGCTGCTCTAGGCGCTGCTTGCTTGTGATGGAACGTACGTGCGCTAGTTACGTATGTTTATCGGCAATTGCAAGAGAATGAAAGCGACGTTGTCAGCTAAGAAAAACAACTAACAAAGACTTGCTCCTGACTACCGGTGTCAGAATTGGTAGATGAAGGATGTTCAGGGCCAAGGAAGGCGAAAGACATGGGAAAATGGGAAAAAGGAAGAAGAAACCATCGGGAGATCGCTGTAGTGTATGGTAATGAACTGTGCATGGGTAGACTACTGTTCACTCCGTGCCTGGGCCGATTTCAACACCAAAACAAAAATTACATGGTGAAAATATCGACTAATAGCACATCGTTGGCATGTATATGTCATCATTTTTAAAAGGGGAATTGATATTAATACTATGAAGTACTAGGGGAAGGTAAAGAATTGTACATAGAATTATGATTTATTAGACTTTTCAGCCTTTGAAACAAAAATATGCAGAAAATCGTATCACTCTGCACATGTTTGCTATGGAACATCCGGGTACGTGAATATACTCTCTCCCGGACGTGAGGTCATAAATAGTAGACCAGCGTCGTGACTGATTTTCTATGCAAAGAGAGGCGGATATTTTAGACATTTCAATTGAGGATTTCGAGTAGACAGAATTTTTTTGTGATATACTAAGTAATTGAAAAACTTAAAAATAACATATACTTGCCGTAGGTAACAAATTAAGGGACATTTATTTGCTTAGAGTATCAACTTTAAATAATAAATCATTTGTGCACAGTTAGAATGTATAAAACTATCTTCAAAAAAACTTTACTCAGTTTTCTATGGTTCTTCTTCTTGGTGGTGATGGTACTTCTTTACATCCCATCAGGAACTGGACGAGAAGGGATTGGGGATTGGGCACTTTTATTTTCTTAGTCCATGATGTTTTTTTACATTTAAGTATGTGTATGTGCATACTCATTTATAATCTGTCTGTTGCAAGATCAAGAAGATTAAAGCGCAGCCATGCCTTAAAAAAAAACCTGTGGTAAACTGCCACTGTTTACCAGTGAACAAGCCTTGGAGATGTTTGTCATTTGATGCATTGCATTATAACAGTGTAAAGTAATGTAACTGGCAAAGTTTGTAGCGATCTACAAACAATCAAAAAATGATAAAACCTTCAAACAACTCAATACAAACAAATCAAACTTTCAGCATATGTGTTTTACAACAACATCTACTTGTATGCATTGAATCAATAAAGGTCTGCATACATACCAAATTTGGAAATAGCATCTGGTTTGATCAGACCCAGAGTCCTGAAATTTAATGACATAAGATGTCATTCATTATAACATACATGTCATTACGAGGTGAAGGGGGTAAAACTATGATTTACAAAGAAATTAATTAACAAAATTGTACTAGACGAGACTCTGACAAAAAAATCTGAGAATGTCAATATTTGTTAATGTGGATGCGAGAGACTGGTCTGTCAAGGTACGTACAACCTGTAGGCATGTGATGGAAATTCAACATGGAGGGGGACATACAACTTACAAAGAAATCAATTAATGCAATTGTACTAGACAATCAAGATTCTAATAGAAAATCTGAGATTGTCAATATTTGCTGTTGTGGATGCAAGAGATGGGCATGTGATGGAAAGTCAACATCTAATCCCACAACAGACAATAAAGAAATTAATTAACATTAATGATTGTACTGGACGAGACCCTGACAGAAAATCTAAGACTGTCAATATTTGCTAATGTGGATGAGAGAGACTAGTATGTCAAGATAGGCATGCGATGGAAATTCAACGTTGGGGGGACGGACAATTTTACAAAGAAATTAATTAACATGAATGTTTGTCCTGGACGATACTCTTACAGTAAATCTGAGACCGTCAATATTTGCTAATGTGGATGCCAGAAACTGGCTTGTGATGGAAAGTCAACATTTAATCCCACAGCAGGCAACACATCACATGGGATTTAATGAAATGACAAAAAAAAATTCTCCTTCAAAAGACCATTATTTGAACAGGAGCTGAAACTTGAAGGTTATGTATGCTACCATCACTTAAAGAACTCTATACATGTCACTACTTTCCATTTCAAAGCCATCAAACAATATCAAAACCGAAGAATGTGATCAAATGAAATCAGAAGAATTACCTATTTATTTGGCATATTGAAAATTATCCACATAAATAAACCAACAATGTGGGTATATTCTTCAACACCTAACAGATGTACACTGAGGCTGCAAGGAGTTTATTTAATACAACCCTGATAAACATAATAAAACATAATAATTTCAGAAAATCTAATTTTGTTTGACTCACTTCTCTTTGACAGTAGTTAGGGCTCTCCTTGTGAAATCATCAGAATATTCTACAAGGTTCAATTGACGTGAGTGAACGTTCACCGTGCTCCCGACATACAGGTCTGCTAGATGAACCGAATCACAAGCGGATCTCTTCAAGAACATACGTCTGTTCTTCAGGTCAAACTGACAGAAAATTAAATAAATAAAAGGAAATGCATTTATACATGTACATGTATGTAACATTCTTTCACATCATTTTTCATTAGATTTAATGTTACAAGTTTAATGATAATAAACGTTGCTTGTGTAGCACAAATCACTATTACAAGTCTGTTTAAAGAACCAAATCACAAGCAGATAATTGCAAGAACCTATCAAGATCTTGATCGGAATTCAATATAGGCCTAGTTTCTCTACTAATCCAGTATTGAAGTAATCAATTGCCACAATTATCTACCTACATACCTATACTATACAAGGCAACAATTTTCAAAGGGTTCACAAATGATAAGTACTAGCTTACCATTTCAATAGTGTTATCCTTAGGATAGAAGAGGAACTGATATCGTCTCGTAAGTCCTGCGTTAGGATCATACCACTCACAGATGAAAGAATAACGTCCATCTTGCGCTGAACTTGCCTGGATAAAAGAATCAAGTTATGAATATAAGCAATGAATGGACAATATATATTTCTTACCCCTTCCGCGTCAATTTTCTTATCTTTTTTTCTAGAAGCAAAGACAGTATAATATTCACCTTCTCAAAGGTTTCACGACAAACCGCTGCACAGTTACAATACAATTGCATACTGTAACATACCGACAAAGGGCTAGGATGCGGGCGCGTGTGAAGCCGTGAAATCGACTAATACAGTCAATAACTTCTTGCACGCTCGCCAGTTTGCACCCCTTCGTCGGTATGGTATGCAATTGTATTGTAATTGTGCAGCGGTTTGCTGTGAAACCTGTGAGAAAATGAATATTATAAATAGGGTGTCTGAACGATTTTTCAATTTTCCCTTTTGGATTGTTTTCCCCCATCTCTCTCTCTGTTGTTGTTGTCATGGTTGGGTAATTGAAAAAATCAACTACTCAGAAGAATGCATTTCAAATCTCAAGGCTCACCGATGTTTCTATCAAAAGATACAGCCCCCCAAAATCTAGGCAATATTCATCCAATTTTTGTCCAGAATGGACTAAAAAGTGGTACACGCCGAGTTATAATTTTTGCTCAACAGCTGCACAGCACGATATGCAGCTGGCCCAAATTATCCATTGGGGGCTCACTTCATGAAATTGGTAAATCTCTGAGTTACCATGGAAACAATGTTTAAATCGCTGTTTTGGTCAGATATTTGTAGAGTTCAGAGTCCAGCCCCTTAGGCTTTAGGGAATATGGAGAAAAACCTGCTCTTTCATATGACACCTCACTTTGAGTATCACCTTCAGGATCACGAGCAGTAGATCTAGACCCTATTGGTAATAAAACCATTGACCAATTTTGCATGAGAGCGCAATGCTCATGGACTGCATATAGGGATGTGTGCAATCTCTATGGGAAGGATTTTAACCAAGTGCGCGATCAGACACCCGTCTTCGTTTGTAGGAAAAATACTCCAAAAAAGATAAGATCATTTTTATCATTATTGACACAAAAGGGGTGAAATATAACAACTTTATATCATGACCATATTTCGAACGAATGTTTTACTTTTAGTAGGGTCTCAGACCTAATTTTCCTTCTCTTTCGTTCGTTAAGCCTCTTATTTGGGTAGGGTCGGCTCCGATGAACACGTCCCACTGGAAACTGGAGCCCTGCACGGGATGAGCGCGTCTTTGCCGACCCTACCCAAATAAGAGGCTTAGCGAACGAAAGAGACAGAAAATTTGGTCTAGAGTAGGGTCTAGGCAGGGTATCTCCAAAACTGGATACGAAAGTACACTAGCGCCAAAAAATCATCCTTCCATTGGTCCAATTCCCGGGCATCATTTTTCAATTCAAAATCAAACTTAAAGGCCCGAATTCACAATCAAAGGAGGTTTGTTGACAAACCTCCTTTTGTTTCGCCAAACCTCCATTTCAGTATTTGTTCTTTACAAACCAGGTTTGTAAAAAACGCGTAAAAAACGCGTAAAAACGCGTCATATGACGTACAAAAACCAAGGTTTGTCGACAAACCTCCTTTGTGAATTCGGGCCAAAGTCTTCTTCAAATTTATAATTTCAAGTGGTTGAACGGATGCCCAAATATTCCAGAGGTGTCAAAAAACATTGTAAGAAAACTAGACCTAGACCTACCAGTACCACTTCTTTACATTTCGAAAAAATGTGACCAAACCTGCTGTGTCTTTGAATCGTTTTCCTATGGCTAGACTTTAGCCTAGATCTAGGTCTACAGCATGCAGGCTCTGCACTGGGGCTCCGACGCCGAAGCTCCCTGGACTGGAGATATCACTAGCCTAGACAGCCCTAGTCTAGTGTAATGACTATCTAGGCCCTTAAGTTCCTAACCATCATCAATTCAACTTTCAAATCAAGAGACAAACACCTGAAACATGACAGTAGAAAAATAAGAAACGGATATCGAAAGAAAGGAATTTAAAGTGGTTTTAAAGAGGATAGACACTCACCATTATTAAGTTTGCCTTTCGAACAGATTCACCTTAAAAAACCAGTAAAATTCGATATTTTCCAAGCTAATCCGAGGTGTCTGCTACAAATTTCGTTTCAGGTTGTCAAGCAACAATTTAGGAAAAGTCGAGTATCGAAGCGAAGGTGAGTAAACATTAAGCAGATTTTTTCTAAAATGTATTTTATAGGTACCATAAATTAATCTTTAAAATTATTTTTTGAAACTACATGGGTTTTTTTGAGGTGTGGTTTTGTCGTTAAAAAATATATGGAGCCATAATATCAAGATTATATTTAAAAATTTGTAGCTTATTGGCAACGCAATTTCAGGCCCGCCCTCAACGGTGAATATTGATTAGTTCAGATTTGCAAAACATAGGCAAAAGAACACAAAGTAGACTTATCGAGCATCATTTTACTCTCTCATTCGAAGAAATGAATTAAAATTCCATCAAATAAATCTATAGAGTCTAGATCATATATATTCTGTGTAAAAGAGTTTAGTGGCATACATGTCCACGACAAAGACGAGTACGATGTCGATGCCTCAAGCAGCAGCGAATCCGGAAGTTGGCAGCGGTACTTCCACGGGCACTAGCCCCGCAGGAAGCGGGCCGGGGACGGCGACGAATGCTAAACCTTCAGACCAGAGACTCTTTTCGTTGAAGAAATGGAACATTGTGGCGATGTGGAGTTGGGATGTAGAATGTGATACTTGTGCAATTTGCAGGGTTCAAGTCATGGGTATGTAGCTCTAAATCTCCAGTTTTTATGCAGATCTATCTCTAGATAGGTAGTCTATTTGTTTTCTTGACCTGTTTTCCCTTGAAAATATGGACTTCAATTTTCAAAATCAAAGAATATGAAAGATGACAGTTCATTTGAATTTTTATTCTCAGAACAGAAGGATTCTTGAGACTGAGCTGAGTCTTATTTTTTTGCCATTCTTATGACTAGGTCTATATTCATTTGTTCATTCAAAATGGTTTAAACAGAAATACTTTCCTCCCGTGCGCGGAAAGCCGAATTGCGAAAGTTTACAAATATAATGCCATTTCAAGATGTACATGTAGTCATGTAGCCCTAAAAAGCCTCTAGCCTCTAGCCTGATGTAGTCATGTAGCTCTAAAAAGCCTCTATATTAAAAACATTGACAATAAAAAGGCATTACTAGTGTTGTTGTAAAAGGGCATTCAATATGCCAACAAATTCCCTCCTTATAGTTACCCTTGGCTAAATAAAAGCAACTGCAACGTGCATTGAATGATCAAGTAAATGGCCATTAAAATCAATAACATGTTGAGTTAAGTAAGATAAAATATGACAATTTAGAGAGAAAATGAAATATCCAACAATGATGAAGGAGAGAGCGATGAGAAACAAAAAGGGAAGAAAAGAGATGTTACTTTTTAGAAAGGAGACATATGAAGAGACGAAAAGAGATGTGTGTGTGTCAGGAGAGAGATGGAGATAGATTGATAAGACTGAGAAGGATAGAAACAATAAAAAGGGAAGGAAAAAGGAAAATTTAAAGGAGTGACATGCAACAGAATGAACAAGATGCAAGAAATAAAATAATCCTCGACTTAAAGATAAAAGTGTTAAAACTTAATTTGTACATGTATTGTAATAGTAAACAGAAGTTTTATGCCTTCTTTTTTTTCTTCATTTATTTTCATTTAGTAATTAGTAGTCTGATGAAATATGGAATTGTACTATCCCTTTGTCTGTTTGTTCTGAATTTGATTTGTGGGTATGCCTGGGTATGTCAGCTGTGTCTACACGTAGTTGTGCGTGTTTCAGGTTCACAGTTTAGGAAGACTCAAGAGATGTAAAAAGGCAGAATTTAGGGCAGTCAGATTCTCAGCATTTTAGCAATTGCGGATGACAATGCTGATTGTCGATCTACATGTACAAGGGTGTGCTACTGCAGGTGATCAATTGTCTGTGCTGTAAATTCTCTTTGTTGACTTATCTGACTTATAACTTGCAAAATTTGACTTGAGCAAAGAGTTAAAATGAAATATTGATTATATTATGAACAAAATTTTGACTTTTTTTTGGGCATTGATCTAGCCAATGTTTTAACTTGTGCATACAGTAGTTGACTGTACCTTTAACAAAAATTAATGTGACCTTTTGGATCAAGGAATTTTCAATTCAAATTCAGTAAATTCCTATCTCACACAATTTGTAATGACTTAAAAATGACAAAAAGATAACATGCTTGTTTGCTGTCTATGAGAAGAACTGTAGATTGTGTAGTTGGTGTATCACAATTTAATCATGTGTTTTTCCTATTAAATACAAAAATGCATCTTGTAATTCCTATGAATTATATGACAAACATTCACTCCTTCTGTAGTAAAAAAAGAGGGGAAAAACGAATTACGTGTACCCCGGTACATTTACTGAATTACTTCATTGTTCTCCACTATTGATAATAGTACAAGATGAAAGTGAATTATTTAAACACTCATTTTACCCCATGATCATTTTTGATGACTGACCTGCACCTATCCTTGCTAAGTCACACTTCTTAGTTACCGCTACATAAGGATTTGAACTCACTTTGTCAAATCCCAGGTACAGTAGCTTTGTGTAGGTGGATATGTCTTGTTCATTTGTGAATCTGAATCTCAAAAGGCTCATCTCTCCTGGAGTCCTGGTTGAGTAAAACAAGTCGGGCTGCATGAAACAAAATGATATAATGCTATCGAAAATGCTGTTGGACATGAGCATTGGATATGTCATATCGTCAGGGTCTTGAATCAGTTGAATGTTAACTATGGATCATGAATGGTTGTAAAGAGTTCCATTTTGTTTTAAAAAGTGTTTTCAGAAGGAATGAATATTTGAAAGAATCTTTGTTTGAACTCATTTCATATGAGCCAACTGTGTGATATCCCGGTTGGATTGGTTACATGGCGAAGCAGATGTCACACTGAGTTGAGAGGTATCCCTTCATGAGCTTTGAAGAAAGTAAATGAAGTTAATCTAGTCAGTCCTTCTTCTACATGTAACAGCAGGCACTCGTATCAAGATCTTATAACCAGGAAGTAACACAACTTGATCTGTCATTCATCATTCTTGACAAATTTAATGTTGTGTTAAGTGTAGAGTGGAATGAAAAGTTGTATTACATGTACATGTACATGCATTATGACTGATTGTTTTTTTTTTCTTTCTTTTTTCTTCTTCAGATGCCTGTCTGAGATGTCAAACAGAGAACAAACAAGAAGAATGTGTCGGTGAGTAATCTTCAGTTCATCTTTTAATTTTGCCTAACTGGTACTCCTTTTCCCCTCATATTAGGTATTACATTAGTAACCTTCATATCAACAGCAAATGTGTTATACTAAGTTGTTGATTAAGCTGCAAATGGCATTTGGGGTTACAGACTACTATTTTTTTTAAATGAAGTATTCAATGAACAAACCTTTTTTGAAAACTCCCTGAAAATTACTAACATAGATACAGGACAAGGAAAATCGATAAGTCCAACGTCATTTGCTCTATGAGGAGTGCTGCTAAAAACCAAGCTAAAAATCAAGCTAAAAACCAAGCTAAAAATAGTACTGTCTACAATTTTCAAACATGTAGTGAAATACAGTGTAGCATCTCTTGTGTAAATTTATTTAGTAAACTCATAGTTTAATTGCAACATTCGATCTATTGTACTGGGAAGTGCAATGTCGCCCTCTACAATTTTTGTAGTTGTAAGGTAGGATGATACATTGAGGTTCCTTCTTTTACTTTCTTGTATGTCTCTCTTTCTTGCTTTTATATCTCTATGTGTTGTTTCTTTTCACCCTTCTGTACCATACTTTCATTCTCTACCCTTCACTTTTCTTAATTCTGTCTATCTTTTCTCGCCCTCTATGGATCTAGCTTCTCTTTGGTCACTTTTACAATCTCTGTTTTGTGCTTTGAATACATGATGTATTATTTTTTGATATTCATGTTTTATTGAAACTAACATAATTACAATATTTAAAAAGAATTTAAAGAATACTAATATAGTCAAACCTGCTTTAGTGAACACATGTCTATAAAGACCACCTGTCTACAAAGACCTTTTTTTAAATCCCTTGAAAATGGCTTATCATTTAAACATGTAATAAAGAAACCTGTCTACAAAGACCACTTTTGGTGTTTCCCTTGGGTGGTCGCTATAGACAGATTTGACTGTATTATTGATATTTTTAAATAACTATTTGTTTATTTTCTCTGTTTGTGTTCTCTTGTTATCTATTATTCTGCTCTTCTCTTATCTCTCTGATACAGTTGTATGGGGAGACTGCAATCATTCCTTTCATAACTGCTGTATGTCACTATGGGTCAAGCAGAACAACCGCTGCCCTCTTTGTCAGCAGGAGTGGATGGTCCAACGCATCGGAAAGTGATACGACCAATCAAGCCCTTGGAAGGTGTGCGTCAGATCAATGCTGCCCTCTATGTCAGCGACAATGGATGGTTTCAGGCATTGGAAAGTGGTATCACCATACATATTTGATGAAACTGTATAACTTTGGACATAAACGTGTCCTAAAAGAGCACAGAAATATGATTGACTATTAATCATTGAAATAGACAGTAAAAGCAAGTTCTGTAGCTGTACTACAATCTCATATCTTGGTTCAGTGGCCATCCACTCCCTGTATGTCAGCAGGAGTTTGCTCATCGGTGCTTGCAGGCCATGATTATCTCTACGGGTGACTTGAAGTCAGTTGTTGAAGATTTATTAAAAACTGTATAACTTTGGCCATAAACGTGTCCCAAAAGAGCACAGATAATAACATGATTGACTGATAGGCATTGAAACATACAGTAAAAGAAACTACATGTAGCTCTGAAAATCTATTTGAAATTAATGTGTGTAAAATATGAAAAGGGTCTTTTTGTGTCACATCATCTACATTTTGAAATAAAAAACCTCCCCTTTAATTCTGCACAAAATTGAAGTATGAGTTTAATTTGGGCTTCAACAAATGGATCCTTTTATGTGTACATTATGCTGATAGTTTTCAGTTTATAATGCCCTTCTTATCCAGTTTGGCTAAAATTTAGGGCACTTACTTCAACTTTCAAGTAACCATCTCTAACTGCTGCACCAAATTGTTTGATGTTAATTTATTACATCTGTAAAGGGTAATTACCCAGGTGATCAAGTTTGCCATTATTTTTAAAATACTCTGAGCACTAAAGCGTTCAGTGACCTCCTGAGAGTGCTGACCTTTACTTTGACCTAGAAAATTGACCTTTTGGATCACCTAGTGAGGTCAAGAAGTTCTAAAACTGGACATCGCTCTGGAGTGAAAACTAATGGGGATTTTTTTTTATTGCTTGTGTAATTAATCTGTCTTAATAATTTATCATTATTATCAAGGTTGGCCATTTGTTTAGAGAAATAATCCTTTAAAAGTTCAAGAAAATGCCCTATTTTGCCAACTTGGTTCAAACTTGTCTAAATGTAAACAGTAAGGTCCATGGGGCTAAAGCTTAAAACCTAAGTTCATCCAGAGGTTATTTCGAAGGGGCAGGAGTCTAACCGATATTTGATTTGAAACAGAATGATGAAGTTTATTTTCTGAAGAAATCTTGTGCTTTTTACCAAAAATATTTACACTGTGTAAATATGAAGGGGAAATTTTGAATTAAGCACCCTTGGGGAATTAGAGAGGAAAATATTTCAATGTGTATTAAGGCTTGTTCACATATTATATGCCAAATAAACTGTGCTTACTGCGTTCAGCACTTTACTTTCTTGTACAAATAAAAAGTAAAAAGCTCAGCATATGTGAACGAATTGTAGCCATAAAGTACATGTTACCTACACTTGTATGCAACAGACAGTGGCGGATCCAGGGGGGGGGGGGGGGGGCTCGGGGGCCCCGAACTCCCCCCCCCCCCCTGGGGAAAAATCGGACGGCGCGATTTAAATATCAGCATACTGAATTTCAAATTTGGGCCCCCCCCCCCTAAGAAATCCCAGATCCGCCCTGGCAACAGATGTAGAAGCCAAGTAATGTGTGAATTTAATTTCATAACAGTTTTCAATCCTAGCGTTTGAAAATTTGTTTCTTCTCTAAAATTATGAGATTAACAGCAGTTTATCCTTCAACTGTTTGCTCCAGTCACATATAAACAATATTCTAATGAGCAAGTCGCTGGATCAACTCCCCTGGGTCATAATCACCTGTTGTAATGCTTTATACTCACTCGTCATATGCCCATGTGTCCGGGACAGGTTGGTTGTTCAGTGTTTAGACAGTTTATTTCAAAGTTTACATTTAAAGATACTATGTCCCTTTTGCAGCCAACATAAAATTATGTAGAACTTTGCAGGAATCATGAATATGTCATGTATGTTCTATCTGTGAAATTTAAACATTAGCAGTGTCCTAGTATTCAAATTATGCAAGGAAACCCGTTTACCTTCTAGACTTCACTGTCAGACACTATTGAGTGACTGACTGACATATTTTTTTTCTTTGGTAATAACATATATAAATGAGCTGTTGAGTTGGACTTTGTTATAAAGGAGTAAAGGATAAGTTTTTTGTTTTGGTTATTGCTATGTATTGCATATTTTTCTTTCAATCCATAGGCAAAATAGAAGGCTTTGTTCTTGTTAGGCGTCCGGAGACACCCGCCCCCGCCCCACCATATCATACACATGCATATGTACCTGTAGTGATAGGCTCGTTGAGAGCAGGAGATATGTAAAACCAAACCCAATTTGACTATGATCAGATTCTGGAAGAATTTGCAGTAACATTTGATACAAACATTAAAACATGTAAAATCATAATCTGAATAGTCATATGATCGATAAAATCAATGTTTTTAATGGATTTCATGTTTCCTGGAAGGAAGGAAAGCTATATAACGACTCAAAATCATAGTGATGTCAGTCTGAGACCAGGGACCTGTTTCACAAAACTTGTCATCAGGGACAAACAACAGCTTTTGTTATAAGCTACTAAAATCTTTGCTTCTAATTGGTTATCAGCAAATTTGTCACTGATTTTTATCATTTGTCATTGAAAAAAGTCTTTGTGAATCTTTGGTGAAACGGGTCCCTGTAGTGTGATTGTGTACGGTTTAAAGCATATTTTGTTTATATAAGCTACTAAAATCTTTGCTTCTGATTGGTTATCAGCAAATTTGTCGCTGATTTTTGTCATTTTTCATTAAAAAAAGGCTTTGTGAAACGGGTCCCTTTAGTGTGATTTTCTACGGTTTAAAGCTGATTCTGCTTTTTATTTTGACTAGAAGAGTTGAATGCACTGAAATTCCGGTTATTAGTATTATACTCATTATTTAGATCCAAAACCAGGAAGATGATGTTTGTTTAGATTTTAATAACTGATATATTTGCCCTTCATTCGAAATCGATCTAGGGAGAATCCTGTCGAAATTTAACTCCTTCCATTTTCACCAATTTCACCATTTCCATCCGGAAAAAAGTTCTGCAAATATATGACAAAAATGTGCACCTTCAGAATCAACACTTTATGATGTTTTTCCATGCTTAGATTTAGGAACTGCAACGTGTTGATACTATATTCATGTAAATGTACACGAAATGAAATATATTTGTCTCACTGTTTATATTACATGTTTTTGTGTGTAAAAGTTTATTTCTTTGTTAAAATACATGTACTCATCATATTAAAATCATATTACTACTAATGACAGTACCTTGTGTTCATTATGTTTTGTTCAATGTCAAGGTTATTCTTAAGTGCAAAGTCAGACACTGCATGCTAGGTTACAGTAAAGCAGAATCCGGTTTCATAATTCCCATACTTGAAACCACCTTCATAATTCTTTTGACATCTGTTTATCTTGCATAAGTCAGTCTGGTTTGGGGGGAAGTTTCTTGGCAAACGTTCAAGTCGATTCCCTTGTACCTGCTTCCCAGGGACAATGGCTTTGGCCTCGACTGCAAGGAATACAGGAAGATTAGAATCAGAAGAATGTTTCGATGTTAGCCAGGTAGCAGTCATGTTTGTGTATTATAGAGGTCATTTATTTGGGGGTGTTTCCATTTACTGTACCACTTCTTTCTGACTTACCTAACACACTTTTTTCCTATTCATTTTCTATAACACTTTGAGCGAGAAAATTTTATAACGAGTCAGCTTTGTAATTTCTGAGGTATGCATGTTGATTTGGTAATATTGAAATGTTATGAAACAGACGTATATTCGTTCTCAGGACCATGTTTTGAGGGGGTAATAGGGTTGATTTTTTTTCCCCCAATGAAGGTGATCGCAGCCATTATGTTACTGCACGACTGCTAGCCACGGCTGTGAGGCCGCAGCCGCTCCGCGCCCCGCCGGTCGGCTGATCGACCTTCTGGGGCCTAATCATGCAACATGTGTCTGCATAGCCAAAGGACTCGTTTGTAGCGTCAGAATTAGAAGTTCAGCCGTAGCCTAGGGTCTAGGTCTAGGCCTACATTAGTAGAAGTTGTACAGTGTTTCTGCACATGGTTATGTAGGCCTAGACCTACGGCTGAACTTCTAATTCTGATGCTACAAACAAGTCCTATGCAGACACAATCATGTTTGATTAGGCCCCAGCAGGTCGATCAGCTGACCGGCGGGGCGCGGAGCGGCTGCGGCTCCACAACCGTGGCTAGGGGGATAATCTACCCCGTTTCCTCCTCAAAACATGGTCCTGAGAACAATATACGTCCGTTTCATAACATTTCAATATTACCAAATCAACATGCATAACTCAGAAATTACAAAGCTGACTCATCATCAAATTTTCTCGCTCACAGTGTTATTTTCAGGAACTTTTTGAAAAGTTGACCGTACTTTCCCAAGACCGAAACAAAGGATAAGAACTCTGCGCGCGATCTTAATAATTTGCATTATCATGAATATTTACTAGCAAAAAAGCCAATCACAGATCATGGCTCTTGAAAATGTCTCTGTGTAGAAAATGAATAGGAAAAAAGTGTGTCAAATTAAAGTGTGTCAGGTAGGTCAGAAAGAAGTGGTACAGTAAATGGAAACGCCCTTTATTTGGGGAACTTGTACATAATGCTGTACATAAATATTGGAAACCTTCTCATGGTTTTGGAAAGGAGAAGAGAAGAGAAGGAGGAGGAGGAGGAGAGAAAGAGGGAGAAGAAGAAGAAGATTATGATGATGATGAAGCATGGGCGTAAATCCTTACATAATACCTATTGTTCAAGGGGGATGAATCAATAGATCATCCCCCCTGAACAATAGGTATTAAGTAAGGATTTACGCCCATGTGATGAAGATAAAGAAGGAGAAAGAGGAGGAGAAGATGGAGAAAAGGCTTACCTTTCTTGGTTAAGTCTTCTTGGTTTACGAATTATGTGATTAAAGTCAACATTTTAACCAAACTGTTGAGATGAAGATTACACGGTTTCCATCTTTCACTATTGCTTTATTGTGTAGATTAACTTTTATGTTTAAGCAGAGTAATTATCTTAATCCTTCAAGATATTTTCCAGCAATAATCGTAGGAAAATCTTGTTCCTGCTCGGCTTTACATCGCAAATCTTGGATGCAGTTTTGTAAGACAATGCTCCATAAATTTGGAACAATTGACAAGTTATTCCTGTCATTAAGTCATTATAAAATAGGTTGCATCTGCATGAAATTTAAAAAAAATAAAAAGGGGGAAAAGTGATAGTGAAAAATGAGAATATATTGCCACTCGGTAATAACATACTTATCATTGTCATGTACATAAACATGTCTAACTGTTTATAAGTGGTTCTTTATCTTAGGATGAAAGACAAAACTCCATAAATTTGGAACGTTTGACAAGTTATTCCTGGCATTGACTCATTATTAAAGGTAAAGACCAGTATTGGCAACGCCCAAATTTCAAAAAATGAAATGGAAGCTGTCATTACCAATCATGTGAAAAAATATGTTTTGACTAATACATGATGATAAAAAATTTGCCGGGAAACCGCCTACTAATTCATATATTTGGTAAATTTATTTCTCTCATGGTCTGGTGAGAGAGATAGGGTAGTCCCATATACATCTTTCTGTGTATAGTGCTTGTAATTTTACGAAGAATGAGCCAAATTTCTTATCATTTTGATGATTCCAGAACCTTGCAGATGCTAGATGCTAGATGATCGACCTTTTCTGATCGATTCCACAACGTTTCTTTCACAATGCAATCGCATGACCATTACTGGTCTTTACCTTTAACTATAGATTGCATTTGCATGAAATAAAAATAAAAAAGTGATATGGTGAAAAGAGAAAGTGAAAAATGAGAATATATTGGTACTCTGTAATAACATACTTATCAATTGTCATATACATAAAAGTGTCTAAATGTTTATAATTTGTGGTTCTTTATCTTAGCATTTGAATGGATTCCTTTCATTCATGATGATCACTTGACCCTGTTTAAACTTAAAACCCCTCTAAAATGTTGGGAGCCCCAAATTCGCCAAAAATTTGATGGCAAATTTTCACTTAAATTGTATCATGAATATCATTTGAGACACACTCCTGCAAAGATTTCCCTCCAAAAAGACAAATATTAAACTTGGGTTTTCTGTTGTATATATGCAGTTGTATATAAATTTGGAACAATTGACAGGTTATTCCTGTCATTAAATCATT
Source organism: Strongylocentrotus purpuratus (assembly GCF_000002235.5). Lineage (NCBI taxonomy): Eukaryota > Metazoa > Echinodermata > Echinoidea > Camarodonta > Strongylocentrotidae > Strongylocentrotus > Strongylocentrotus purpuratus. The sequence continues at coordinate 15,645,681 of NW_022145597.1, read as the reverse complement.
ATAAAATAGGTTGCATCTGCATGAAATTTAAAAAAAAATAAAAAGGGGGAAAAGTGATAGTGAAAAATGAGAATATATTGCCACTCGGTAATAACATACTTATCATTGTCATGTACATAAACATGTCTAAATGTTTATAAGTGGTTCTTTATCTTAGGATGAAAGACAAAACTCCATAAATTTGGAACGTTTGACAAGTTATTCCTGCCATTGACTCATTATAAAGTAGATTGCATTTGCATGAAATTATTTAAAAAAAGTGATAATGTGAAAAGTGAAATGAAAAAAAAAAACGAAAATATATTGCCACTCGGTAAAAACATAGTTATCAATTGTCACGACATTGCATAGCATTTAAGAACAAAAGAAGAAGAATAAAGTGATAAGGTGAAAATTGAAAGTGAAAAAAGAGAATATATTGCCACTTGGTAATAACACACTTATCAATTGTCATGTACATAAACATACCTAAATGTTTATAGATGTGGTTTTTTTTATCTAAGGATTTGTATCTTAGGATGGAAGACACTACTCCAAAGTAGATTAAAAGTGAAAAGTGAAAGTGAAAAATGAGAATATATTTAGCCACTCGGTGATAACATAGGCTACTTATCAATTGTCATGAAAATAAACATGTCTGAATGTTTATAGGTGGTACTTTATCTTAGGATTTGAAAGGATTCGCTTCATTCCTCTAAAATGTTCGGAGCCCCAAAGTCGCCAACAAATTTATGGCAAATTATATCGTAATGTGAAAGAGGATGTCATTTAAGACACACTTTTGCAAAGATTTCCCCTCAAAAAATGTTTTTGTAGACAAATATTAAATTGGGGTTTTCTGTTGTATATATGCAGAAAACCTAAATTTTGTATTCTTTCATGAATATTCGACTCCAAACACATTTGTTTTTAAAAGTCCTTGCAGAAATGTGTCTTAATGACATCCTCTTTCACATGATGAGACAGTTGAAGTGAAATTTTGCCATCAAATTGTTAGGGCTCCCAACACTTTAGAGGGGCTTTAATCCTTCGACTGAGTTCTCCACATGTACTATGTATTCTTGCGCTATAATGAATGCATTTTGTCAGCCCCAACCAACATCCAAATGGACTCATATGTGTTATAGTGAATAGTGTAATCTTGCTTAATATCAGGATAATACTGCTACTCAAGGAGAAATAAACTTATCAGACTTAACCTGTGCCCTCTTATGTATCTCATTTCTCAGAAATGCGCAAATCCCCTTCCTCATCTTCTTCTTAACCCTACATGCAACTCATCCTTTTGTATTATTTTCTGTACCCCCGATCTCTCACTTCTTTTTCGGCATTGTCTACTTTTTGTATTGTGACGGTGTTCTCCTATCTTTGTCATTTAAAGTACTCTCTTGTCCCGTTCTCGTCTCTGTTGGCATCCCCCTTTTTAATATTTCTAGTTCCAAGTTGTAACTACGAATTTGTTAATTTGATTAATCATTATTCTGAACTACTATTTGAGGTGTCCACAATAATTGTACAAGCTTTGCTTTTTAGTGGACCCTTCTGTTTCCAATATGTATTTCATAAATTTTGTAAATGATTATAATTGATTTGTGATGTTTCGTTGGAAACTGAAATAAAAATTGAATTTACGTGAGATTACGTACTTTAATCCAGTGAGAACGAATTCATCTAACCCCTGAAACCATGAAATCTGACAATTTGGCTCTTGGATGTTAGCCAAAATGATATGGGACCACCAGATGGTATCTTGACTACCCGCTAATGAAAACACAAAATTTATGTGAGACAAAATCAAAAAAGAAACAGGGAAAACCCATCTTTTACCCTTTTCATCACTTTACACGCTGTACTGTGAGTTCAATGCAAAGATATAACTTGAGTTCTGGTAATGCGATTGCATTGTGAAAGAAAAGGTGTGGAATGGATCAGAAAAGTTGATCATATAGCATGCAAGTAATGGTGTGTAATGCAAGGTTCTGGAGTCATCAAAATCATCATAAATTTAGCAGAGTCTTGGTAAAGTAACAATCACTTACACAGAAAGATGTATATGGGACAACACACATGGTGTCGGGGCTAGTACTACCTTGATTTCCTTATCTTTCTATATGCTCATTACTCAGCCAGTATACATTTTCTTCCAAAATTGTTTGGCACATGACATTTATTTGTAATCTTGAACATTCAGTGTAAGTTTCGTTAGATTCTGTGAGAATTCATTTTCTTTTTTTTACCAGAACTCAAGTTTATCTTTAATGTAGGCCACATATTATGTCATTTTACTCTAGTCATCTCTGAAGTTATGATGTTTAGCCCAACCAAGGACTTATGTCACCTCCCTGGCCCAACCAACTGACAAGGATGCCTCTTGTCTCCTTTAATTTATTTAACATGGCCTTCTGACTTCATGATGATTACTAGGATCGTAAAGCTTAACATTATATACAGGCTTGTACAGCTTGAAGTTCCCCTAAAGTGTTGGGAGCCCTAAATTTTCCCCAAAATCTTACCTCGAAATTTGACTTCAAAGTTATAATGACTTGAAAGATGATGTCATTTAACACTCACTATTGTCTTGTGCAAGGGTTTTTAAAACAGATGTGTTTAAAGACAAATATTAACGAAAGAATGCAAAATTTGAGTATTCTGCGCAGAACAGAAAACCCAAATTGTGTACTCTTGTGTCACTAGTCACTATCATGCAAGGGGGGGGGGGGGGGGTAGGAAGAAAAGTCATCCGATTTTGGAGATTTTCTGACAACCCCCACTTACAGTTACCACTTTTCAGTCAGAAATTCTCAGACATGTTAATAAGGAAACAATTTTTTGTCCAAGTTCATTTAAGGGATATTTTCGGTGGGGATGGGGGGGGGGGAGGGGGTTCTGTGAATGTGACTGTAAATGTAGGCCATCGTTTCTGTTTTATTCATATAGCTTTGATCAAGGCCAGCCCTATTGCATGTAATGCATTTAGCCGCATCTTACAGTACAATTCAATCCTTGATATCCTTAACTTGGTAAATTCCTGACATTGAAATACAAGGTTAAACTTGATCGCCCCACCAGGGCCCCTTCTCGGTATCACATACATCTCCATACAATAAGCGTACTTGTTCATAGTTAGGGGAAAATCAATCAGTGAAATTGCAGTTCTGGTTTCCACTATAATAAAGTGGTTCTCTTACGCGCATCGGTGAGAAAAGTGCATTATGCTGCATTATGCTTAATTAGGTAGTTAGTACCAGTGTAAATCCCAGATTTACTCTTTACCCTTTTCTGGGAAGATGAAATAGTAGAGCTGGTGCAATTAAGTTTTGAGCGATTTTGCATTTCACGTACGTAACAGACAGTAATGGAGGGAGAGTGCTAGCGAAGAAGAGGCATAGGGATAGGGGGAGGGGTGGAAGGGAGGGATGGTAAGAGAGGGGTAGAGAAAGGGGAGGGGTGGAAGGGAGGGATGGTAAGAGAGAGATAGAAAGAGAGGAGAGAGCGACGAATCCAGGGGCGCAGAGAAAGGGTACATGAACCATGGATTTATTAGTTGTCCATGCATGAACATAACGGATGTGAGTGAGGGTGTTTTATAGTGCGAATACACGTGATTGAGTCAGGCGAGTAAGATTTTGTAGGTCAGACGGTCGTATAATTTTAAGTTCTAGGTCACTTGCATGCAGGTTATTGTTTAAGACGCCAACAGGGAATACAAAAAACGAGACCGATTAAAGAGAATGAAAGAAAGAACGAGAGCAGAAAGGGAAAGGTTCAATATGTTTTAGAGAGAAAGGACGAGGGTGAAGATACAAATACATGGACCTGGAAGGAAGTGTAGGTATTAAAGGTAAAGACCAGTTAGGGTCATGCGATTGCATTGTGAAAGAAACGTTGTGGAATCGATCAGAAAAGGTTGATCATCTATCATCTAGCATCTAGCATCTGCAAGGTTCTGGAATCATCAAAATGATAAGAAATTTGGCCCATTCTCCGTAAAGTTACAAGCACTATACACAGAAAGATGTATATGGGACTACCCTATATCTCTCACAGACCATGAGAGAAACAAATTTACCAAATATATGAATTAGTAGGCGGTTTCCCGGCAAATTTTTTATTATCATGTATTAGTCAAAACATATTCTTTCACATGATTGGTAATGACAGCTTCCATTTCATTTTTTGAAATTGGGGGCGTTTCCAATACTGGTCTTTACCTTTAAACCACAAGTATTCAGGAACCGCTGTCCGCAATGAGAAGTGTATATTGAGCAAACGTAGAATTCAGTTTGGTTTTTATCAACAACAAAAATATGATACAAGTCTTGTAGATAATGTTACAATAAAGATATTGAAAATTATGAGCACCAAACTTAACGTTATCAAAACAGAATGTCTCTTAAATGATCGGTATGCTATTCATCTTCAATAAAATACTGATGATTGTGTTGCATTGTAAAACCTAAAGCGGAGATAGACTAGTAGTGATAAAAATAGTTATGAAATTGATAAATATCAGTCATATTTCTGAAATTTCAAAATTCCGAAAGTTCGTTCTTCTGGAAATGTCTTTTTTAATAATTGCAAATAATACCTTAATTTAGTATTTTTGTCTAATTCCTGTAATGCCTTTAACAAAAACAGGGAATTGGTTTTGACAGCAGGAGGTAATAAAATATTTCGACACGGCAGAACCATAGTTCATAATGTCCCGACGGGATGTTATATATAGACTGTCTGTATTTACCCCACGAATGTACTTTCACTTCTCTTAGCCTAATACCATATTAATGGAGAAAATGGAGGAAAGAAAACACCTCTAAAAGTAGCTTATGATAAGCCGATGATCGACCACCAACATCCACACAGTACAGACAGGTGCAGAGAATGGGATCTGGTATAAGGAGGGAATGTTCTCTACTAAGTAGGTCCATGGTTCAACTCGTGTCAAATCTTCGGGAGGCACTCGTTTTCCCCCGAACTTTCACCATTCCGAAGGTTCCACTCACCAAAACTGAAATTGAGATCATAATTCCGAAAATGGAAAAGGGTTCGTAAATCCGAAAATGACGTAGAACCCTGTAGACCTATCTTTTTGCTTGTTTTTTTTTCGGGAGAAAAGTACGAACCCTCGAAGTAGGCCTATATACGAACCCTACTTCATTTTCTAAATTAGAGGGCAATCCAACCCTTGTAATAAGTTGATATGTATGAAAGCAAACAAATAACAGAATGGCAAAAGTTTGAAATGAATCGGACAATAATAAGGAAATAATGAATGTTTGAAATATTAGATCACTTAGTCTATATGCAAATCTCAAATCGGTAGTTCGGTCAGTAGATTGTGACGTAGGACGTGGATAACTCTCTCTCCCATTTGCCGTGTATACACAAATATAATTAATTTCTGTTTTATCGTAATTTCCTTCTCCCTTGAAGCACTACTCAAAATATTTTATAGATATCATATTATTATAGGTCCTCTAAAAAGAATAGACCATCCTGAGCTATACATGTTGGAACAGACGGGGGAACAGATGGAAAGTAGTCCGGCACTACATCGAATTGACATTACCGCTTCACCTAACTTGAAGTGCCCTTACACGTATAGTGATTACAACTTTAACAAATTCATAACTTTCTTACATTTAGTCAGATTTAATTGAACAATTCATCAGATTGCTTCTCCCTTTAACCCTCGGAATAATGAACCCCACTATTTTACTTTAATAATAATAATAATAACGTTTTATTTACCCAGGGTAGCCACTTCAGTTATGAAACTGCTCTTCCAGCGGGCCCTGCATAACATAATATGTTATTACTACCCTTCTCCAATCTAATATGCTGAGCGCCTAGCTAGAAGGCAGATGGTCCCATTGTTCTAGGTCTTTGGTATGACTCGGCCGGGGTTCGAACCCACGACCTCCCATTCATGAGGCGGGCGCTCTAACCACTGAGCCACCATGCCCGGTCAATCATGAACATGAGTCTTCGGATGGACGAACCATCGGAATAACACAGCGAATGTTCGAAAGTAGGAAGGCTATCTTTTCGGGATTATGAACCACTTGGTAAAGCTATGAAACTTGTGCTTGGCGATAGACCATTTATGTAATGTAATCAAGTTTAATGCCCAAATCTTTGTTAATATGAGTACTTCGTTACAAATCGCTTCATTCACCTTTTACAAATAATTGGGTTTCAATAGTCAGCATGCGAATTGCATGCATTAATTGTTGACAGGGTATGTCAACATATGACTTGCCTAACACTATGAACATTACAGACAAAGGAAGCGGACAAAATATACAGTTCCTCAGGTAGACAAAGGAACATCCCTTCACTGCTATTATGTAAAAAGTGAATATGCATGTGACACCTGTTCTACACATTTTTACATAATAGCAGTGAAGGGATGTTCCTTTGTCTACCTGAGGAACTGTATATTTTGTCCGCTTTCTTTGTCTGTCATATTCATAGTGTAAGTAACTAACAACATGATATCGCAGTCTGACAATCGAAATACAATTATTCGTAAACTGGTGAATGAAATAATTTGCAACGAGGCACATTACGAAAGTGGCCTACTACGAACCTTCGGAATTATGAGCCTTCGGGGGGAAACAAACACGTATGTCTCTCACATGATTGACAGGAGTTGGTCTAAGAACATTCCCTCCTTATACCTGGGGGTGTTTCACAAAAATCCTAAGTAGAACAAAAAGTTGGACTTAAAAAATATGGAGAGCCATTTGTAGCCTTATAATGAAATACATTCAACAGCAAAATTGAAGTATTTTAGACTTTTTATAAATTCCACATCAAGAACATGAAATCTCCTTGATAATAGAAAATATGAATGATTTTACAAAATGTTTTCAAAGATGCCAACGGCTTTCCATAATTGTTAAGTCCAACTTAGAGATAAGTTCAACTTAGGATGTTCGTGAAACACTCCCCAGAGCTCATCCTGTGCACCTGTACTGTGTGTCTGTTGGTTTTCGATTAAATCGGATTATAATAAGCTACTTTAGAGGTGTTTTCTCTCGCACATTTTCATCATGTATGTGCTATTATTCTAAGAGAACTTTAAGTGCACTCTGCAGGGGGGTAAATACAGTCTAACACCCCATTGGGACATTATGAACTATGGTTCTGACATGTAGAACAATCAGGGGCGGATCCAGCATTTTCAAAGGGGGGGGGGGCATGAAATGTATGATATTGCGAGCGCGAAGAATAAGATGCTCTATGCGGTATATTGTGCGGCATTTTTGAATGAGTTAACTGAACATTCACGTGATTTTTTTTTGGAACGCCACTGAATTCTTCCCTGACTATTTTTTTTACTTTCTGCTGTCAAAATCAATTTCCCTTGTTATAAAAGGCAGTACAGGAATTCGACAATAATATTACTCTAATTAATCAAATAAATTATCATTTGCAATTCTTTAAAAAGACGTTTCCAGACAGTGGTGACCTATAGAAAACGTTTCTATCTTTATTTATTATTAAGTACGACACTCAATGCAAGTTTGACTCTGAGATCAATATTAAATGTGAGCTATCTAATGTTCGTCCCTTTTTACATTTAGTTAATTTCAAAACAATTTGAGAAGGTGGTCAAATTTATATTTGCAGCGGAAAGGGTATTTAAAAATTGTCTTGATTAGGTATTAAGTAATTTTTGATTTTTTTAATCGAATCATGCAATTTTTTCGTACATTATGGACAATTTTCGTACATGTAATTGTTAGTACTTTGTGATCCAAGTCGTGTTGTACATTTATGTATTGTAAGTTTGATTGCATGCCCTGCACATATCAACATGTTATATTGTTTTATGTTATGGTTGAAAATGAAAATAAATGAATTGAAATGAAATATATATTTAAAAAACTTTGTAATAACCACGAGAGTTTAGAGTCAGCTTTTTTAAAAATTCCAACAGAAGTAATGAGAAACGCTGTTATTGATGATGGGAAATAAAGAAAACAATGTTAATCTAAGCAATACGTCAAGGTACAAGAGTATTTCAGTCTCCATTCATTATTTTCTTGATGTATACTGTTTCCATGTCTATGGCATGGGCTACACAAAAAAGAATCCCTTTTCCACAAATCTTGTGGTTCATATAACAACTGTGGCACTGTATTGGTAAGAACCCAATCGCACTTTACATAAAAGAATCGTTTTGATACTTTTATATAGAAAAACCACTATATACAGTTCCAAGAATATTTTTGATAAAAACCCACTCGCATTTTACACAAAAGAACCTTTAGTGATACTTCTTGACGAACCACTACACAGTTCCAAGAATCTTTTTGGAAACATTTTGTTCCAAGAGTGATTCATATAACTCAGATTTGAAGAATAAAGTAAAACCATGACATATTTCATACCTTATATATTAGCAATACGATGATTCACTTTTCCAACAGTATCGTTCGTCGTAAAGTTTCATCTTAACTCTTTAACAAGTTTGTGAATTAGAATAACTAACAATGTTGAAACTCATATCAATGGTTGATTTCACCTAATTTCTTTATACTTTGACCGAATTTCCCCCTTCTATTTATTCACTTTCTCTCTATTCTTGCTTTTTCCCTTTTTTGGGGCCATTTTTTTGTTGTTGTTGTTGTCTTTCTTGAGCTACAGCCTACTTACGAGAAGTTTATTTTAACAGAATGATCCGGCAGTCAATTCGTGAATTGACGGTGATTAAAAAGCATTGAATCGTGGAATTATTTCTTTAAAAAAAAAAGTCTTTGCGTAAAAACGTATGGTACGCGTGACTTATAAGTCTAGATTGATGATATCGAAATCTCTCATTAATCCTTAGATCGACTTATGGAACAATAGCCTATTGATCATCAGACAGGAGTCAGGATTAAATGCTTTACAGCTTATCTGCCGTAGTTTACAGGAGGGATTAGACTGCCCTGCAAGGTCACTGGACAGGTGGTTATCTCATCAACTCAGCTCTCAATTAACATAAGAAAAAGAGGATCATGGGGGACCAATGGTCACCGATTAGGCATGGTTTGTTACATAGAGGGCGCAAGTAGCTACAAGTAGTGCAGTGGGCCTTTAAGGAATATCGGGGAAAATTCCTAGAAATGTATATAAATTTTATCAGCAGTTCCTCAACCTCTGTTTATCTGTTGAGCTGCATTGTCCCCTCCCCTTATTCCCTCTCCCATTCGCATTCTCACATTCTGTCTTCATCCCCCTCTCCCCTTCCTTCTCTCTCCCCCTCTCCTTCTCTCCCTCTTTCTCTCTCCCTCTTTCTCCCTCTCACACACCTTCCCTTCTTTTCCCCTCCCTCCTACTACACTCTAAAAAAATTGGCCAATTTTTACCCAACATTAGGGCGATTATGTGTCCAACCAACTGTTGGGTAAATTAAAGATTTTGCATGATTTACCCATAGTGTTGGATAAAAAGAAAATACCCAACTTTTAACCAACAAAAATTACCCAATCTGAAATTCACCCATTTCTCACCATAATGTGTAGCATAAGTTACACACTAGTTGGGCAAATAAGTTGTATAAAATATTTTATGCAAAAGGAGATTAGTGCCGCGGCGGGACTCGAACCGCGGACCTAGTTACACTTACAGTGTGAGTCAGAAAAAAGTTTACACCTAGAAAATTGCTAATTATTTAAAAAGTCATCTATGAACAGTAAATTATGATTCATCTTATGAAAGGGTGTTTTATCCCGAATCATTTGGTACCATTTTTGTGTGGTATGTGTTCATGATTGAATGAACACGATGCATTGTTTGCGAGAGTGCCAAAATCGACTTGCGCCAGTGTTGCTTATGTGATGTTTGAATAAAACAATTGGGATTTGGGTATTAATTCGGTTTTTGCAGAGACAAATAAAATCCCTAACAAAATTAATCATGCCACACATATCAACAATCGAATGTAAAATATCAACGAACATTTTGTGCACGTGTGTGGGTGTTTGTGACTTTGCCCTTTGCAAAAAGCATATGCAATGCATTTCATTTGATACATTCAATTCATTCTGTCACCCCGCTAATCCCAACATAATACATACTGTAGGCATCACTTTGGCGCAAGTCGATTTTTGCACTCTCGCAAACAATGCCTCATGTTCATCCAAGCGTGAACACATACCATACAAAAATGATACCAAATGATTTGGGGTAAAACACTCTTTCATAAGATGTATAATAATTTACTGTTCATAGATGATTTTAAAAATAATTAGCTATTTTTTAGGTGTAAACTTTTTTTTGACTCACACGGTAGTTCTGTGCCATTTCCAATCGACCACGAAATCTCTACGAAAAGGGTTTAACACTATTGTTGGATAATAATGTTACCCGACTTACGTTTGCCAAGTTACATCTGCCCAACTTAATTTGAACATTTAATTGGGTAAATACATGTAGTAAATGGTTGGGAGAAAATAACCCAAATGTTGGACAAAAATGGCCCAATTCTAATTTGCCCAATGACATTACCCACCCTATTTTTTACGTGTCATTGGGTAACTTTATATAGTAAACGGTTGGGAGAAAATAACCCAATTATCGGACAAAATTTGCCCAACTTCGATTTACCCAGTTACATTTGCCCAACTTTTTACAGTGTATCCCCATTTCCAGTTGACATTCTACTCAAAATGAATTAAGTATAACAGTATTGTTTTTTAATTGAAATGATTTTATCAACAACAACGAGTATTATGAACAACTTAATTATCATAATAACCCTAGAAGATGGAGCGTTTCCAGAATTTTTGTTTGTTGGAAAACAAAAATATTAGAGACATTTCAATAGAAATATACAAATGAATGATCAGAAAAAACATGTTGGCCTAAACTAATATGAGTTATACCTTCACAACAGTGGAGTTTTCTACCGAACATTCATAAGAGCACTTTTTGAGGGGGGGGGGGGGTCCCCCCCCCCGTGCGTTCGCGCCTGATAGGCTCTATACAAGAACGGATGATTTACTTAATTTTTTCTTCTTCAAAACAGAATTTAAAGGTCGGGTGACATCCAAATTTAAGTCGATTCCTGTTTTGATGTTCAGGGCTGCATACAACTAATATTTTGTTTTTCAAATATCTAAATATTTTTCATAGATTTTTAAATATTTTAAAAACTAATGTCTCAGACCTGCTAAGCTCCACCCTAAAACAATGCTCCAGATCTCATTTATTTTGTGACAGCGGTTAAATCATAAATGCGTAACAGTGCAATAATTCTGAGACTACCATATCTAGGCTCTGCTCAAGGCTTTGGGAATTGTGGAAAAGTGTTAACTTAGAGTCTGTTCTTGCCGACTAGGTTGTATATACGACACATGCGCATGCGCGTGGCAAATCTTAACCACAGCCTTAAACTCGACTTAACCAAGAAGGTTAGTAACTTCTTGACTTAACCTAATCTCAACCATACTATGGGTTCTCATATATTCACTCATATTTATGACATTAGAAAAGTTATTATCCTATTGGACCGATTCACTGATGCTGATGACCCATGACCCCATGACATCATGACCTATTTTTCGCAGGCAAAGTGACCGTTGAGTTGAACTTTAACCGCAGGTCTTCTACGATTGATGGATATAACCTTTTATCATCATTGTTGGGTTTGTCTTTTAAAATTTGTAAATATCTTCGGAGCTTCTCAGTTGACGTTCGATCATGACACAGAATTTTCTGGCAACAAATCAAATGGATACCCCATCCCCCTCCCCTCCGCCCCCACCCGGCGACTGGACCACCCATAATACTGATTTCATTTTTGTGTTCATCAATCGTACAATCTATGTACTCAAAGAGATACCAGTATCTTTTTGATGTAATGGAAAAGTTTTGAATTCATGTCAAGGTGAAAAACAACTGTATTTTATTTCTAAGATTGATTTGTATTCATGTCAAGATAAAAAAACAACTGTATTTTATTTCTAAGATTGATTTGTATTGTTTGGAATCAATAAAAAAAAAAAAAAAAACTATTGAAAAAAAAAATACTGGGGCACCGGAGACGATAGTCTAGTGCCTGGACTGTGTCCGTGTCGCCCGCCTAATATTAATAATCAGCTGAGAAAAATAACACCCGCTAAACACCTTGCTAAAACCGAAACAATCCTTTCATTCTTCAACGGGTGTATTTTCGGGGGTCGCGCGATTTAGTGGAGACAGCGCTGTATGACATGCGTGTTAGGGAGGGGGACACAGATGATGGAAGAATACAAGATGTATGAAAAATGGACAGAATCTGGACGCCAGCGACGATCGCCCCAGGCTCTGTTTCTTCAAAAGATATAGGGCAGATGTAGCTTTATGATGATACAAAGGTTAGGGTTGCAATAGGCCATTTTCGTAATGTAACCTAATTGAATGCATAAGTCTTTGTGAAGTGCCTCAATACAAATCATTTCATTCACCTGAAAAGAATAATATTATTTCAATAGACAGAATCTGAACTGCATACGTCATTAGTTGTTGCCAGGTAGGACAAACATTATGGCTTGACCTACTTAGCAACACTTAATATATGCAGTTTGCATTATGACTATTGAAATACTATTATTCTTATCAGGTGAGTGAAATAATTTTTATAGTGGTACTTCAAAAAGACTTAAGTATTAAATTTGGGTGGCAAATCATAGTTTGCAAAATGAGTGATAAAACCGGCGTAAGTAGTATGACTATAAAGAACTATAAAGATAGACAATAATGAACAAAATCTGCCCTACACTTTGTATACTTGTATACTATCCCATGACGTAAGAACACTGGGATTCATTCAGTTAGATCGGTTATTCAACTTTGGCAGTCATAGATCATTTTTGTTTAGGTCTATGGACAGTATTAGTTGAATATTTTCCAAGTAACCTATGGTTCATATTTGATGGTTTGGGTCATAGAGCCTATAGGCGCCATGACCGCGCATCCGTATGTACAAGAAAAGGTATATAATATTGCGGCGATCATTGGCAATGCTAAATTTTGTTACAAAATCCCTAAACTTTGATGTCGTCATTTACTAAATTAAGTTAAAACACAAAAAATACCAAAAAGACACACTTAAAAAGTAAAGCCCGCTTATCAGCTTTCCGTCTACCGGTATCAGGAAATCTACTATGAAACTGAAAGCAAGGATAAAGATTTTTGTTGTTGTTGGTATAGTATGAGAGAGAGAGAGAGAGAGAGAGAGAGAGAGAGAGAGAGAGAGAGCGAGAGAGAGGGAAAGAGACAACGGAAGAAAGAAAGACAGAGAGAGAAAGAGAGAGAGAGAGAGAGAGAGAGAGAGAGAGAGCAAAGAAAGAAAGAAAGGGACAGTGGAATAAAGAGAGAGAGAGGGAGAGAGAAAGAGACCCCTTTGTTAAATATGTCTCCTCATAAATCATATTGCTCGATGTTATCTATGGAAAGGGGCCCAACAAACAATTTTCTTCGTCTTGTTAGAGGCTCTTTCTGGCTATAAGGTGATGGCCTGTTTTCCTGGTGAGCATTGAGCACAGATTTATGAGAGGGCCTCTTTTAATACCCGGGGGCACTATTAGCCCCCCCCCCCCTCTCTATCTCTCTCTCTCTCTCCCTCTTTTTCACTCTCACTCTCTCTCTCTCTTCCTCTCTTTCACTCTCTCTCTCTCTCCCCCCTCTCTCTCTCTCTCCATGGAGTTGCTCACTCTCTAATGTTCATATTAGTTAAGGGGCAATCGAACATTTTTATTGAGTTGATTTGTATGAACGGTGACAAAATACGAGGAATAGAATCGCAAAGTTTTGAAATAAATCGAATCAATAAGAGGAAAGTAATGACGGTGTTTGAAAGATGAGATGACTAAATCTATGCGATGCTCAAATTGGCAATTTGGTCAGCGGAAGTTTTTCGTGTGCACGGACAACTCTCCCGTCGCTACATACAAAATTATCATTTATTTCTGTTTTTCCTCTTCAGCGCTTCCTCTCTTGGAACGCTACTCAAAATATCTTTTAATGGATAGCATACTATTAGAAAAGGCCATTCCTGAGTCATACATTTTGAGTTTGAATTTTTAGGCATTTTGTGTTTTGAAACAAATGGGAAAATTGTCCGACACTACGTCACAGCGACATTACCGATTCAGCCAATTTGAAATACCAATTGGTACTGTCTTATTTCTGTTCAATATCGTTCAAACCTCAAGCACCAGACTGTTTTTCTTGTTTTTTCGTCGTTCTGTTCGAGTAGTTTGCTATTAAAGGCTGGCTTTTCCTTTATAGAGTGAACTTTGATATTTCCTCTTCGGTGATTTTTCTTATCTAGTAATACACGTGCCCCAAATAAAAGAGCTAAAAAGTATATTCCCTATTCGACGACCTTCACCTATATAGTAGGCTTTAGACTATTTGCCCCCCCCCCCCATATTATTTAAGAGAGCGCGAATTTACTTTGAAGTCGTGTGCGATAAAAAAATCAATACCATCAATAATACTCATAATGATTTGTTATCTTTTATGTCATACAAACCTAAAAACTATTTAGATTTCAATCTGAGAGTCCTGAAACGTAAACTTATATCGCTCTATTTTTCTTCACATGTTGACCACTGCAATCAAAACAAAAATATACCTGTTTGCAATAAAACAAGTTTTCACCCAGTCCGTTTTTCTCATCACTCATCTTATACATAAAAACAGGGTCAATAACTTTGAAATCAAATCTAGGACGGATTTAAAGAGGAGGTTGAGTTCTGGAAAGAGGTGAAAAATAATTTGTGAGCGTAATAATTCTTATTATGCAAGTGCGGAAGATCATCAGATGAGACATGTTCCCTGAAAAGCATGGCTCTTCAAATGCCTTTATATTCTAAATATGTCAGTAACATCGTAAAACTCGGGGGTAGGATTTTTACGCCACGTGTTCGTGTAGTCCCATATACATCTTTCTGTGTACAGTGTTTGTAACTTTACCAAGACTTCTTATCATTTTGATGATTCTAGAACCTTGCAATACACACAAATTCTTATATGCTAGATGATCAACCTTTTCTGGTCGATTCCACACGTTTCTTTCACAATGCAATCGCATGACCAGAACTCAACTTCATCTTTAAGTCGGGTGCGTCGTTATTTTTTGTTCTTCCTGTTTTACTCTTTCTTCAAAGTGTGATGCATTCAGGAAACTGAAACTGAAACTCCCCTGCACATTAAACAGAATAAAGAAGAAACAGAAAAGAGTCCTGGGCCCCATTTCACAAAACTTGTCATCAGTCACAATTGACAGTTTTTGTTATAAGCTATTGAAATCCTTGCTTCTGATTGTTCATCAGCAGATTTTTCACCGATTTTTGTCATTAATTTTGTCGTTGAAAAAAGGCTTTGTGAAACGGGTCCCTGATTTTATTTGCTGTGATTGGTTGGCGGGCATGACGTCATCATGATGACGTAACGATGGTGGTAGTATAAATATATAAAATAAAGAGGCATGGTACATTATCATCTAATACACCGTAGTGTGATAATTTACATCGAAATGCGAGGAAAATGGTAACGTGTTGTTTCCCCGTAGGTGCATAATAAATATTACGACCGTTCGTATTTCCCAAAATGAAATAAAACCCTGTATTGTGTTTTTTATTTTGAATTACAACCCTTTGGAATTATCAACCCTATTTTTTTTTTGGAATATCGAAACTTCGGAATAATGAACCCTACTTCACTTTCGGAACTATGAACCCTCGGGTAAACAAACTTTCGGAAAAATGCAACAAATATCGGAATTATAAACCTATTTGCCATTTTTCGGAATTATGAGCCTCACAGGTATAGGACATTTAAGTTTCAGATTGACGAAATTTCGGAAAACCGAGTACCTTCCGAAGGTCACAAAGACCTGAGTGTATTAAAGGCATCGTTTAACAATGTCAAATCTGAGATGCATGGCCCTACGTGTTATCAGTGTCGTATTATGGTGTAACATTGAATCTCTTAACAATTGCGCTTCAAAATGATCATGAAGAGCCTCATAAAGTAAAAATCTGTGGGTGACCGGTTTTACCGTAATCATTTTCCCCAATAGACTGTACGGTTAGGAAAACGAAAAATGAAATTTCGATTTCCAATAATAAATATCTAGATAATCAGACAGGCGATCGGCTTGTAAAAGTCATGGAATTCCTGACTGACCTAAAGGTTTATCATTATATATAGTAAGATATTAGACTAAGCAAGAGTGCTCGGTCCTTGATATATAAATTGTTGCTGATGATGTTATTTACTTTTTTTTCTGTTCTAATAATAGAAAAGGGCAGAATAGAATAACTTAGACTAGGGGAAGGGTCATCAATTTGTGGACTTGATGACAAAGGCTTTGATAGTGAGAAGTTAGCAATTTGAAATATGAGTATGGCGAGAATGCTATTTACCCCTCGAGCGAAGTTCATGACAGACTTATAGGACAGATTAAAAGTTGGAGGGAACAACATAAGAGAGAAAGAGAGGGAGAGAGCGAGAGAGAGAGAGGGGGGAAAGAGAGAGAGAGAGAGAGGGGGAGAGAGAGAGAGAGGGAGAGGGAGAGAGAGAACGATTTAGAGAGAGAGGGAGAGAGGGAGGTACCGATTCTGTCCGTTTTTAAATATTGTTTTACTCTTTAATCATCTATGGATTCCTTCCTATTACACGCTTCCCACACAGATTGCGCGACCCGCGAAAATACACCCGTCGAAAAAACGAGGGAGTGAATGAAAGGCAAGGGCAAGGGCGTTGAGGTTGTGAAATTTCCTCAGCTATTTGGGTGCGCAATAGGGAAACAGTTCCGGCAGTGGACTAGAAGGGACGGGGAAAGAGATAGAGAGAAAGAGAGAGAGCAGGGGGCGGGGGATCGTGGTAGTCTGGGAGCAAAATGGAGGGCGGGTCGAGCCTATTATACCGCCATCTGGAAACAGGCGAAGCGAGTGTTGCAATCGGGCGCGCAGTGAAATGGGGTAGTCCCCTCCAAAACACCCCAAACAATGAGGAGAGAAGCAGAAAAGGGAAATAGAAAAGGACGGAAAAACAGAAGGATGGACAGGAAGATAGTGTAAGGCCGCTCTTCATGCGGACAAGAATCAGCAATGAAACAAGAATTTGGTTTAAGTTATAGGCCACCTTTCTTTATGTGGCTACATATGACCTTTAGCGGAACCGACCCCCATGACGTTGCACCTTGCTGTCTACTATATCAATCATTTCAAAATATGTTTAGAGTCAGCCAACATAATTTTATAACATTACGTCTTTTGAGATATCGAAATGGCTGATTTGTCAGTATTTTGATACCCATGATATACTTTAAATTTGAAACCGCATAGTAAACTTTAAAACTTAAGAAGATTAAATTAATGTGGATACAAAATTGCTTGGGCATGCATTATATTCCAATGGGTGTTTTAAAGAGTTCTAGAGAGTCTTTACTGCAACCGCCCCTCCCAAATTGAAATGCTGGCTACTCGGATGGTTGCAATATGCGCTGTAACTTATGGGGGGGGGGGGGGGGTTACCTTGCTCCACTATATTCCTTCTTTAGACATATCAATACACTCAATAGATTATTATGCCTTTTGTTAAAATCGGCACCGATAAGTTCTTTGACGTAGTAAATCTTCACACGCCATTTTTTTAAAGGCATTGTGTGGAATTGGTCAGTATTGAATTGCGTGGCTCCGATATTTGATAAAAGAATGCTATTAATCAACAGCCCCTTGGCTATGAACCATAACAGGACCCATTTTACTGACACATGCAAAAGAAAGCTCTTTTATATTGCCTTCATCAAATATCTACACTAATGACGTAACTTAGCAACACGACGCAGAGCTTACAGGGACTTTTAGATTTGCACGACGAGAACGTGGACTTCTCGTGTGACATCCGTTTAAGGGAATGTGACGTCACTGCCAGTCCCTAATGTCCCTTTTGTAGACAACCTCAAATTCTGTAGAAATTTGCAGGAATTATGAATATGTCATGTATGTCCTATCTGTGAAATTTAAACGTTAGCAGTGTCCTAATATTCAAATTATCCAAGGAAACCCGTTTACTTGCTAGACTTCACTGTCAGACACTATTGAGTGACTGACTGGCTTTTTTCTTCTTTGGTAATACCATACATAAAATGAGCTGTAAAGGGTACATGAGCATTTGTCTACATCGATAACCTACTTCTTGTAATGGCCAAAATTAAGCTGATTGAATCTATGCGCAGCATAAAACGTACAACCATTCAGTACAATGGTGTGAAAATCAAGACTTTCACTTATTGGCTCTATAGCTTCTAAGTCGATTCGACAACTAGTAGTCGTTATTTTCCCACTTAAAGACATTTTCAAACCCCCTTTTTTTAACGGAAGTTCTAAATTAGTATTATCTTTCAAATGCCGTTGGAATTTAACCTGTTCATTTTTTGGCCTGCAAATGAGACATAGTACCTTTAAAAGGACGTCACATTGCCTTAAAAGGATGTCACACGTGCAGTCCACGTTCTCGTCGTGCAAATCTAAAAGTAACTATTAATTAAGTTCTAACGACCTTAATCTTCCGAAAAATCGATTTGTGATTACAGGGGAAAAAAGAAAAGTGGTTCATTTAGTCAATAAACATCTTAAGTTCAATAATTAGGCATTGTATTAATTTTGCCTGAAATCCACTCACTCCAGGTTAATATTATTATCACTGTGAAACAAATTTTGGCCATTTGCTGATCTTATAATTACATAATCTTCATACTCAGTAGACTGCTCTTATTTTACACAAGGAAATCTTTAAACAAAATTGACAAGCTGAGATTTTTACTAGGTTTCACAATTTGTCACAACAAATACACTTGTCAAATTTCAGATTAAATGCCATGCAGTTGTATGTATACATCCGTACGTTGTTTTGACAGTATTACCTATTACTTTCATTGAATTTTATGTATTTTCACACCTATTGAAAGATTAATCGTATTGCTTACGATTTATGTAATGAATGTGAATGTCAAATTTGAAATATGAAACTAAACTGAAAAACCCCTGAATCATATGGTTACCCAGACGGCACACAGGTCGAGGACAACGTGAAATTTCCCCTTTTAATATCGCTTGAGGCCGACTCTGGAGTATTTCTCAGATTGTGATAAGAATGAATAGAGATAGGTAGGAAGGGAGTGAGAGATAGCAAAATAATTAAAAAAGAGGCTAGGTAAAGTACATGGATAAACGAGTAAAAAAAATAAAGCCGGTGGCAAGGTGAAAAAAAAAGAAGACAATATCCTTCCAATTTGAAAATGGGTGAAAAAACAGACAGTGGCAAGGTGAACAAGATAAAAAGACAACATCCTTCCAATTTAAAAGAGAATAAACACAGACAGGTACCAAGGTGAAACTAAATAACAAGAAGATATCCTTTTAATTTAAAAATGAGCAAACACAGACAGTGGCAAGGTGAACAAAACAAAAAGATTTATCCTTTCAGTTAAGAAATACAACAGCCGATACAACACGATAAAACACCTCTGTAAAATTCTTTGGAAATCAGAAGAGGGGGGGGGGGGGGGGGGAGGAGGGGGTATAGAGAAGGGGGAGATAGAGAGGGGAGAGATAGAGGGGGAGGGAATAGATAGAGAGGGGTGGATGAAGACAGACACGGGATCATGAGGAATGAAAGGAGGAAGAGATACAAAGAATTTAATTTATTAGAGTGAGTGAGACAAAGAGAGAGAGAGAGAGAGAGAAAGAGAGAGAGAGAGAGAGAGAGAGTGAGAGAGAGAGAGAGAGGGGGGGGGGGGGGGGTAATGGATAGTCCAAACTATAATCGTCAAAGGCAAAGCTACCATTTTCTGACCTCGAATCTATTAATAAAAGTAAACCTCCTTTGTCCTGACGAAAACTTTCGCGCGTTGCTTGTTCTTGAAATAAATTGAGATGATTGAAGATGTGTCGTGCCGGTATTTCACCCCTATATGTAATGTTTATATACAAACAGTACAGCCAGACCTGTTGATTGAATTCTTAATACACCGTACGTGCTATCATGGAGGGTCGGGTCTTTATTTTCTACTGACCTAGGAGTGTCGAACGGGGTCAGCTGACTCGCTTGACCTCCAGGTTCAATCAGGGCTGCGCGATGGCTCAGTGGTATAGTGCAGTGGTCTCGTAACCTACAGGTCCCGGGTTCGAAACCAATCACATGCGCTCGTGCCCTTTGGTAAGGCATTTGTCCCCATTGCCGGGTTCCTTCGAGGGGACTCAAAGCCGTCGGTCCCCTGGTTACTTACTTACAAGCATACATTTGTGTTCTTAGCAGTCAGGTAAACCAAACCAAACCAACCAGCCACTGTCCTAGATATCAGATTGTGTGAATAATTCTAAGGTGTATTGTGTAAATATTGCTTACTAGAGAAATGTTTCATTGTTAGTGCTAAACAAAACAAAAAACTTGTTTATGATTAATACAAATTAATTTATTGTCACAAATTATGATGTGAACGGGGCCAAACTTGACTTACTTTTGCTATTTCTTGGCTTTATTCATCGGATATATGCGTCATTTCTTGCTGTACGTCAATGTAACCTCGAACGTGTGCGTGAAAAAAATTAATAGAATCAACATAGAATCAAAGCAATAATGTAATATCGAAATAAAAATAACACCGCAGCTTCCTGGTTCTTTGCAGAAGGGGTTCATTCGCCCCTCTCCCATGCTGTTTTATACAATAAGTAAGCCCTAAATCCTTTTCACGAATTGTCAGTAGATATCAAGGTTTGCGAGTGTATTACTAAACTATGAATTTTGACATGTAGGTCCTAAATCCTTTTCACGAATTGTGAATAGATGTCAAAGTTTGCGAGTGTATTTATAACTAAACGATGAACTTTTACATTGTATCCGTTATTTAATGGCTCAATGCTACTTTGCAGATTGATTGATAACCATCTCTTGATCCTTTGATAGATAACATACATTTTCTTCGTGAGATTCCTTTCCTCTTCAATATGCCCTAAGCGTTATCCGATCAAGCAAAGATTCATATTATTTGGTTCTCTCTCATACAAATTGGCCCGAATTCACAAAGGAGGTTTGTCGACAAAACCTATGTTTATGTGCTTCATTATGATATGACGCGTTTTTACAAACCTAGGTTTGTATTTGTCAAAACACGTCAAAACGCGTCAGATGACGCACATAAACCTAGGTTTGTCGGCAAACCTCCTTTGTGAATTCGAGCCAATATGTTTGATCAAACAGCATGTACCAATGAGGTATATTTTAAAGAAAAAAGGAAAAATGAAAACAAAAATGCTGTCCTCTCTCTCTCTCCCCCCCCTCTCTCTCTCCCTCTCTCTCTCTCTTTGTCTCTCTGTGTCTGTGTCTGTGTGTCTCTCTCTCTCGTTGTCCCGTGTCCTGATAAATATCATAGTAACTTGGCGGTCAAATGCCCCCTCCCCCCCCCCCCCTCCACGGTAGATTTTAAAAAAATGCAAAGCAATTAACACCCCCAAAATGACGTGATCTCCTGTAGTAGTTTTCCTCACCACGCTTTTCGCGGATATCCTCACCGAATGCTAACCGACGATGAATTGGAGATACAAAGCCACATTTCAGTTTATAGAACCTTGTGTCTGCAAATAATTTTTTTGTTCGACTGATTCACTGCCCACTACCTTCGGCCGCCCCCTCCCAACATAAAAAAACAACACGGCTGCGCCATTGATTCGCCTCTTGTTTCAAGTTTCAAGTTAATTTATCTTTCTTTCATAACACACATTACAACATTTATGACATGAATATATAAGAGTGAACAGAATATGGCGTTACAATAGAAAGATGAGGTGACCTTGGTTGAAAGCAAGGTTTGTGGATTTAAGGTCCCTCATGAGTAGTTTATGATGTATGTCCTAAAAGAACAAACTCGTCAGATAAGAATAATGCGTACATTTAAATGCTTACAAAATGTAAACTAACTAAACAACTGAGAAAGTATTAAACATAAATAAGTACAATAAAATCTACTGACTACTAAATAATGGCTATAAACAACAGGAACAGGAATATACTACGAACAACAGGACTGAAACACAGACAAAAACTAAACAAGACAGACAGATGAATAAATGTGAGAAACGGGAGTTCACAAGCCCTTTTAAAAAATGACGTAATCTCCTTTTATAGTTTTCCACATCCATGTTATCGGCGGATATCCTCACCATGCTAGTATTAGCGGATAATCATCACCACGCTGTTAGCGGATATCCTCACCAAAACAAAGACATTTGATTTAAAAATATCCTGAATTCCACGGCATCAGTATCGACCAGTTTGGTTGTGTGGTATGTGACATATTGCTCAACCTCTTTCTAAAATTAGTTTGCTACTGGAAAACTGCTAAATCTTAACAAAACTGTATTCATTTTTAACACAAACATTGTCTTTACCGAGTCATCTCAAAATGTCAACTTTTCCTACTGAGGCTTACGTAAAATATAAATCTTATCAGTGTGATAAATGTATTTTTGTTATATTATTTATGATTAAATTTTACTCGAGAAAATAAAATGAATCAGCCTGAATCTCATTATCAATCGAAATTTGATGTTTTCTAAAGCAGAATAAGTATTAATGATATTACTACTATTACTACAACTGCTACTACTACTACTGCTACTACTTCTACTACTTCTACTACTACTATTACTACTACTACTACTACTACTACTTCTACTACTACTTCTACCACTACTACTACTACTACTACTGCTACTACTACAACTACAACTACTATTGCTACTACTATTACTACTACTATTACCACTACCACTACTACTACTACTACT
Source organism: Strongylocentrotus purpuratus (assembly GCF_000002235.5). Classification (NCBI taxonomy): domain Eukaryota; kingdom Metazoa; phylum Echinodermata; class Echinoidea; order Camarodonta; family Strongylocentrotidae; genus Strongylocentrotus; species Strongylocentrotus purpuratus. The sequence goes on along the minus strand of NW_022145597.1, from coordinate 15,622,843 downwards.
ACTACTACTACTACTACTACTACTACTACTACTACTACTATTACTACTACTATTACCACTACTACTACTACTACTACTACTACTACTACTACTACTACTACTACTACTACTACTACTACTACTCTTACTACATCTCCTTATACTACTACTGCCACTACTACTATTACTACTACTACTACTACTACTACTACTACTACTACTACTACTACTATATTACTTCTACTACTACTACTACCACTACCACTACTACCACTACCACTATCAAGGCTACTACTCCTACTCCTGTTACTACTCCTATAATAATATTACTACTTATACTATCACTACTATACTAATTTTGCTTCTACTACTGCAACCATACCGTATTACTTCTATTACTACTACTACTACTGCTCTTACCACTCCTACTACTGCTTTAGCTTACTACTAATGCTAATACTATCGCTGTTTTACTTAACATTAGACTAAGTTAATAACTGAGTTATTGTGTGTCTATGTGAACAGATACGATGGCCTGCAAAAATGTTTGTGGGGGGGGGGGGGGGGGCTGCCCTATAGCTGTGACGAAAGATTTAACCGAATTCATATCTACAATTTGAAGAGAACGTGTTCAGAATTATCAGTTTTATGCCATTTCAAACCGAAATCAATTGTGGCTTAGAGATGAATATTATAAAGCCCCACACGTAACAAATGTAAACCCCAGATTCCCTCTCTCACATGACTTAAATATATATCAAACATAACTGTGTGCGTGCGACAATCCATGTTATAGTCATGCATAATGAAGCAAAGCCCCCATGGACAATCGCAGGCGGCTGAAGTTCAAATAGAGCTTGAAATCTTCAGAATATTATATGACCTTTGATTCCCGACCGATATATCAAGTTGAAATGCCTTTCTTTCATATGACCTTTGAGCTTGGCTCTTTCTACACCATCACCAATGTCATGCACACCCCCCCCCCAAAAAAAAAAATGCATTGCCGGTAGTGCTGGCATAAGCCATGGTGTTGTTTCACCAGAATAGATGTCATACTTCACCCGTTTAAACTCACATTTCGTTTCCTTTGTATTGCAAATGTATGTACATGTATTGAGTAAATAAGAGAGAATAAAAGATTCGAGAGTACAATTAAGTTAGGTCTATTTACTCAGAGAGAGGCGCGACGGTGGGAGAGCAGTGGTCTCGTAACCGGAAGGTCCCGGGTTTGAACTCGCTGCGCAAGTGCCCTTTGGTAAGGATTTTTTCCTCATTATCAAGTTCCTCGGAGAGGACTTAATGCCGTCGCACAGAGGGCCAGGGAGGAACCAAAGTGCGCCAAAACTCATGTTTGGGGATTTATTTTTTATAAATCCAGAAGAAATGTTTGGATTTCCAGGGATTTTCACTTCAATTTTATTACCAACATTTTCTCTGATGTCTAAGCTTTAAGTTGATACCAGATTTGGCTGCCCGATTCTGCCCGTTTTTAGGTTAGAGCCGTTTTCCTTGCAACATTGCCCTGAAAAATGTGTTTATTTTGGTCCGCGGTGTCAGAACAAGCAAAGAGATTCGATCATACACAGTATGTCCTCCGTAGGAGGACTAGAGGGCCAACTAAAATCGTGACCTTTGACATTTCATAGGTTTTGCATTGGATGCATTATGGGGGTTTTGTCCGATTTGAACGACGGTTTTGGAGGGTCAATGAATATTCATGAGCAATGACGTAAAAAATACGCCAACTACTGTTTGTTAATTGGCCATCGACAAAATGTTTTATGTATTAGGTCATGCATAAAACATTTTTTTCATTCCCAGAATTCCCTACGATTTGAGCACGAAAATGGCGGTTGTATGAACTGCAACTTTCAAGTTATTCAATTACGAACAATGAAACATTTTTCTTTTAAGTGAATTTCTATTATAATAGAAGTTTGTCAAGTACATCTCAGTGAAGCAGAAAATCTTCAGGCAAACATCGACATCAAAGTGATACCATACGGATACCAAAAAAGTAAGTAAAGATCAATTTTGTGTGAAGATCTCTGAAATGATTGTGATGTGTTCGTCATTGCAGTGAGGGGATCTCCGCATTGTCACAACGTATTACCCGGTTAACCCCCTACCCCATCCTCTTTTCTTTCTTCTGACCAAAGCATATTAACTGATTGAATGAACTCTGATTTAAGTCATCGACGGTAGTATTTTTAGAAAATATCAGGATTTTACCGTAGGTTATTTCAATGAGCACATCTCATAATTTTAAGTTCAGTTCATAGCTTGATTACCGATAGTAATCGGTCGTAGATGTGGACCTGTTGGAGACTGCGCAAATGGCTCATTGCTAGTCCAAGCCGATGAGATCTCGTCGAGCCTATGGCCCGAATTCACAAAGGAGGTTTAGATTTAACCCAGGCTAAATCGCGTCATAATACGTCATAACCCCGAGCTTTAGACCATGGGTCATTATTTTGGTATTCACAAAGGAAGTTTAGATTTAACCCAGGCTAAATCGCGTCATATTACGTCATATTTTTAACCTGCTCAGAAGGGTGGTTTAAAACAGCGGACTAAATCTAACCCACGGTTTAACGCGTCATATGACGTCATACCAGCGAGCTTTGGCTTTTTAGCGCAGACGATCGTACAAATTTTGTTGACAAATTTGTGGTGAAACATAGTGAAGAGACCTTCACAAAGTTGCTGTTTTTTCAACTTTGATAGCCTACATTGTAAGTATTTTTAGTTATTCACAACATATTTGTACCATATTCTCAGTTCTGCTACAATGGAAGCCCAATCGAACATGATTTATGTGCGTAAAAAGTGCACGAATAATAATCTTCATCGTAAGTTGCACAGCCTTTGCGAACATTGTCGCAGAACCTAACGCAGCTCGGACCCATGCGTGTGTATTTGTGTTGTGTTGTTTATGTAATCCTGCGAGGCAAGGCAATTTCGCAATAACTGCGAATGTGCCAGCTAACAATACGAAATTAGTTATAACTTCACACAATTGTGTGATTCGGGAAGAAAAATATGATAATCATGACATTTGAGACATTCCTGGCCGGGGGGGGGGGGGGGGGGGGGGGGTAGCGACAGTTTCATTTGTATTTTCTGCTCTGCTGATGCTGCTTCTCATCTAACGGAGGAGAACGAAAAATGTCGAAATGAAAATGAAAATTCTTCCACGCTGATGGATTTCACTAGAGTCTAGTCTAGTCTAGGCCTACTATATACAGAGGCCTGGTCTAGACCTAGATCTAGACTAGTCTCTAGTATACTACTAGTCCTACACTGACACTCAGTATATCTACTGACTGAATAAGACTTGAGCTTGAGCTCGAAGTCGATCGGTGGCAGTGAGAAACGCAAACACGACGTGGGCCTAGGCTAGATGATACTTGATAGATCTAGGTCTAGGCCTAACGTTAGATCTATCTAGATCTAGTCCTCAGTCTCAAGAAATTAGTCAAAGCACGCCAAACCATGGCATGAATTAATAAAAAGTATTTTGTAAATTATTGTAAAAGATGCAGAATCTAGATCTAGATCTAGGTCTAGATCTAGATCTAGAGGTGTAGAATCTAACTGTTAGACCTAGATCTAGACCCTAGTCTAGATCTAGGCTAGACCCTAGATCTAGTCTATTCTAGAATCTAGATTTAGAAATTGAAATGGAATAAAATGTTTTTCAAAATAGACCTAGACTAGATCTAAGTTAGACCTAGATCTAGTCTAGATCTAGTACTCTAGACTTTCTAGAATCTATCTAGAACTAGATCGTAGTTAGACCGAATTTTCCGTCTCTTTCGTTCGTTAGCCTAGCCTCTTATTGGGGTAGGGTCGGCCGGCTCTCTCTTTAGAGAGAGCCGGCCGACCCTACCCCAATAAGAGGCTAGGCTAACGAACGAAAGAGACGGAAAATTCGGTCTAGATCGTAGTAGACCTAGGCCGTAGGGTCTACCGGTCTAGACCTCAGGCTCTAGATCTAGAATCTAGTCTAGGCCTATGTGGTCTAGACCTTTCTAAACCTAGACTCTAGACCTACTTTTCATAAATTCATGCCAAGCCCGCGCCGATGGTTTGTTGTGTTGTGTCTTGAGAAGTTGAGTGTTTGTGTGTCTCACCGTCACTGAGTTCGAGCACAAGTCTGAGCTGAATGAGAGGTACTTTGTCTTTAGGCCCATCTAGACTAGACTCTAGTAGACTACTGACTGTCGAATGTCTCTAGAGTCTACACTCAACTCCTACAAATTTATACTTCATCATGATCATGTCTAGGCCTAGAGTCTACATCAATACATTGTTGTACTTGAATTTTGAAGCAAGTTTAAAATCTGTGCAAGCAAATAGCCAATAAATCAATGTGCGTTCTTCCTAATCTACATGTAATCTTAGTCAAATTCAACCTTTCACATGGGACATCTAATGCTAATTTACATGTAGATCTACATGTATCTAATTTCACATTTTATCAAGCATGAGTAGATTTTGAACAAAACATTACACGAACTGGCCCCTACGTTCTTATGGAGGTTCAGTGACATCATCTTTCCTAATTACCCAATAGTATGAATCAATAGCACTCATTTCTTTAATGCAATCAAAGTATTGTTAATATTTTTTTTAGAGTTTGCAAAAGCTATTCAAAATCAGATTGTCTACAATACAAAGAATGCAAAACATGTAATATCATAGGATTTATTTGATAAACAATGAATGATATTTTTTCATTTCATGTTCTAATTTTAATTCACTTTTTTCTATTTTGTTGTGACAGAGACAGCATGGCTGAATATATTCACCATCTCCGCCAGCTTGATCGGAACAGAGAGTTGATAGGCAGACCTCAGAGAGGCCTTCGTGACCCATGAACCCTTTTGAAGTGTATGATGATGAGTCATTTTGGACCAGGTACTGGTTTTCCAAAGAGACAGCGCTCTACCTCATCAACTTGGTGGATGAAGAGCTGAGGAGGACGACAGACAGAAACGACCCAATACCTATACAGGTAGTGACAGCACTTCGATTCTATGCTGTTGGTGAGTAATTTACCTTATTTAGTATTTAGTAAATTTCTATTTAATTTGGGCTGAGCGAAAAAGTAAAAGGGTAAAATTGCGGTTACCATGTTTTGCGGGAGGTTTTTTCATAAATCGGGAGATTCTACATCAAAGCGGGAGGAAGGGCGTGGTGGCCTGAGACTCCCTCTAAATGCAAGAGGGTTGACAGCCCTGATTTAATAAAAAATCTATTCTACAATTTTAAGGACATTAAACATTTCTCAGTTTGAGAATTTGATCTGGCCATGTAACTTGTAAGAAATTGTACTAGTTGATATTTCACTAAAAGGATTTTTTTTTTTACAGGGTCATTCCAAAAGATGCATGGTGATGAGGCACAACTTTCACAGTCTTCTGTATGCAGAGTCATCAAAGACGTGTCAGAAGCGTTTGCAAGAAGAAAGAAACAATTCATGAAGTTCCCAACATCAAGAGAAGAAGTAGAAGCAACACAGCAGCAGTTCTACCAATACTGCAGGTTGCCAGGTTTTCTAGGTGCAATTGATAGGACTCATGTCTACATCAAGAGTCCTGGTGGAGATCAAGCCCTGTATTTTATTAATAGGAAGAACAGATACTCTATTAATGAAATGAAAATTTTCCCTTTTTTTGGAGATGCTCCCCATTTACTTTTAATCCAATTAATTAAATGACCGATATGGAATTGGTTCACCCTTTAGTTTCTCTGAACGAAACGTACACCCATGCAGTACTGTGGTCTGAAACAATTAGACCGGATGATTTGAAATCTAATGGTTGATATAGTTCCTCCAAAAAACATTTTTGCAAAAAGTACCAACCACTTTGAAAGGGAAATCGTCATCATCTTCATCATCATCAACATCATCACTGAAATCGTTATTTGACTGCTTCATCACCATCGCCACCGACAACATGATTGCTGTCATCATTATCATCACTGACATCATCATCGACTTCAACATTTCCTTCATCAATAACCTTGAATACTTGTTTTGATTATCCATATTAAATCGTCAATATTTAAATATAAATTTCTCTTGTTTGATCGTGTGGTTTTTCTCGTGAAATCATTAAGTTAGGAGGTAAACGTTTTACAAGGGAATGACCTACTTTGTTTATCTTGTTTAATTATTAATATACCATTTGCTGTTATCTATTACTTATAATTACCCAGTACACACCATGAATTAAAATGGATTCGGTATGTTTCGCTAAATCCAAACACCTGTGCAGTACAACATTAAGAGAGAGGAGAGAGAGAGAGCAAAAGATAAAGAGAGAGATGAAGAAAGAAGGAGAAAGGGTATGTGTGAGAGAGAGAGGTGGAGAGAAAAGAGAAAGAAAAGGGGTACGAGAGGGATTTAAAAAAATGGAGTTCTAACGAAATGAAAAGATATTTGAGAGAGGTGGGGTGGAGAGCTGGTGAAAAAAGAGAGACAACAAACAAAAACAAGGAAGGTGAAAGAGTGAGAAATAGAGACGAAATTTACAAAAAAGTTCTTTTCTTTTTGTTTAAATCACTATTCCCTTGAGAAATTCAATAAAGCAGAAAAATTAAGAAAAAAAAAATGAACGCCCCCCTAAGAAAAGAATTAATACTGTAACAGCAAATAAACAAATTCAGAAAAAATTAATGCCCCCCCCCTAAAAAAACAATTAATGCCCCCTCCCCCCTAAGAAAAATTAAAAACAAAATTACCCCCACCCCCTAAGAAAACAATTAATGCCCCCTCCCCCCTATGAAAAATTAAGAACAACATTAACCCCCCCCCTAAAAAAACAAACCATCCCCTAAGAAAACAATTGATGTCCCCCCCCCCCCCCCGAATTAGGCCTAATAATTTTTTATCACATGTCAAGACTGCCTTGTTTTTGCTGTCCTATTTTATATGACCAGTAAGCCCGTTTTTTTTCTCAATACATCTATGCATTTCATGCATTAATGCCAGTATTTTCTATCAGATAGTATTTATCGTATAACCTTTCAGCCCTTTCTTTCTACATCATCAACACATTCTGGACTAAACGTCATCGATCGTTTTCGCTGCCTCTACGGAGTCTACGCTATATATAACACGAGTCTACTCTTACTTCGGATTGATTAATTGCTAAACTAAAGTGTGACCTACTCTCTAAAATCATCATAACAATCAACGAAAATGTGATCATATAGCTCTAAAATGAACACTACATCATAGAAAATTTTCACTCTGGTATAAGGATCGTTTACAGAAGTTTTTTGTGGACTCTTCCACGAAAACTGTCGATGTTTAGTGTGTTGTGATGCCCAGCTGATCATATTTATGTCGGACGATTATAGGCCATAAATTAACAACGAGAGTGAGGAATTATTGAGGTAATTTATGCGAAATTCGGTAATATTTTGAGGACATCTGTCAGAGAACTGTTTTAGTATGTGAATAGTGGTTTAAAGTCTTATCTCAACTTAGAATCGGTCGGTTTTCAGTCTCTACTTGTAGGCGAAGAGTAATAGCCCAAATACAACTGAATCTGGACTTAGCAGACGACGGTGAACTAGGTGGAGTAACCAAGTGTTCTGAGCGCGCATGCTCAGTTCAATGCTTCAATTCTGCGCATGCTCAGTTTATTTTTTTGCTCTCTTAGGCATGCTTAAACCGTGGGTTAAACCGTGGGTTAGATTTAGACCATGGGTTATTTAACCCACGCTTTGTGAATACCGAGCGAGGTTTAAACCGTGGGTTAGATTTAGCCTGGGCTAAATAACCCAGGGTTAGATTTAGCCTGGGTTAAATCTAAACCTCCTTTGTGAATTCGGGCCTATGTGTCTCTTATGATCTTCAATCCGCCGGTTCTAGCCGGCTGTAACACTCCACCAAGAAGCGACTGCGTTTCCTGAGCTGGCGCGGCTATAACTTACAGTGTGTTACTGTAAAGCCTAGGGCTAGGCTAGTATTCATAGCATAGTCTGGCCTGAATTTTCTGTCTCTTTTGTTCGTTAGCCTCTGATTTGGGTAGGGTCGGCTCCTCTCTTCAGCCGACCCTACCCAAATCAGAGGCTAACGAACGAAAGAGACCAGAAACATTCGGGCTAAGCAGAGCCTAAGCAGTGAGCAGAGCCTAGGTCTAGATCTAGACTAGTCTAGATCTAGCACTTAAATATAAACAGCATTTAACCCCACATCTAGTATAGGCCTAGATCTAGGGCTAGATTCTAGGCCTAATGCATTCTAATAAAGAAAGACTAAATGCCTGGTGTAGGTGGATCAAATAAATGATGTGGAAGTTATGGAGAGGGGGGGGGGGGGGGGGGGTGCACAATCATTCTGTGCCCCCTTTTTCAGATGTGGCATAGGGACGGGTCTAGATCTAGATCTAGAGTCTAGATTTTATGCCACCCCTTTTAGTTTTATGTTGGTGAGAATTCTGGATCCAACCCTACATATGATATGGATATTTCTTTCTCTATTAAAGGACATGAACAAAGTTATAAACTGATAACTAATGCATTTGATATTAGCAGGAACCTTACTAAGTTTATTTTTTCTTTAAATTGTAGATCCTATGGAACAAAGAAGCAGATAATGATCACAGAAGTGCAACAAAGAGCACCAGGACCTGATCATCAAATGTTATGGTGTAGATTTAATCAGGAACAGGACACCTAAGTTGAACTCTGGCAAGGTATGTTTGTATGAAGTTCGAAAATATTCAGGCTGTATAATCTAAGCCCATGCGAACACCGCACTCGACTTGGACTATATACAAAGATTTGGGGAACTGTCATCTTGTGTTGCATTATATCTTGTAATTCTCATTTATTCTCTAGCTTTTTATTTAGGTGACAAACTATGGTGTTGCTACAGTTTATTCTCTCAGCATATTAAAAGACGTACTCAGAGGCATTTTCCCCTAAATATTACATTATATCTAACAAACTTTTGTTCACAAAAGTCTAGCAAATAATAACTTAAAATAAATTGGAAATTACTTTTAAAATAATTGGAAATACATCTAAACCTTTACTCTTCTTTTCAAAAAAGGCCCTATCAGATAGACATAAGTTTATCATTTTTTAATAAATTTAAATGCAAGACCTAAAAAAAGTGGGGAGGTACTAGATCTATTTTTGAAAATCCAATATAATGCAGCAGTTTTAATCTTATTTGATTTCTCCTCTCTTTTTGTTTTTATTATGCAGGTTGTCCCTTGCAGAAGGTTTGATACCCAGGCTTCTTTTGTACAAGTCCCTAGTCCACCCTCATCTTGAGAACTGCTCCGGTGTCTGGGATCCCTACAACATCTCAGATGTCCAGGACGCTACTTCACAATGGGGACCACAAGAGAAGCAGCAGTTTGACTGAGATGATCAGCACCTTTAGTTGCCTACTATATCTACAACTACAAGGCACCCTGCAAGAGGACTGGGAATGGTGCACAAGATAGTCAATGGTCTCTCCGCTCTCCCTTGAAAATTTTCCCACTGTACTACTTATAGCTACTTGTGCCCTCTATATAGCAAACAATGCCTAATCGGTGCCTGTTGGTCCCCCATGATCCTCTTCTTCTTATATTAATTGAGAGCTGATTTGATGAGATAACCACCTGTAAGTGACCTTGCAGGGTGGTCTAATCCCCCTGACCAAACTAGTACAGAAAAGTTTGTATGTGCCCAACACTCTGTCCCAAAGTTAATGGAACTTACTTCCAGCAAATATAGTGCATGCTGACAGTCCAGAGAACTGCCAGGGACTACTTCTGAGGCATCTACTCTCCTTATCCCATTTATCCCACTTAGAAACAATCTATCTTCCTCACACCACTTGTAATCTTTAGTATTAATTCATCTCCGTGATAGGCTACAACGCCTTTTGAAGATTACCAGAAGAAGAAGAAGAAGGTATATCGAGGGTCATGAAAGTAATCATTTGTTCTTTTAAATGCGTGTACATGTAACATAGTTGTTTGATATTTAATCTTAAGTCAAGTTCTGACAAATATATTAGGGATGCTGAACTGGATAGTAAATTGAAGGGGGGGAATAAAATGATGTAGTTCAATAGTAATACTGTAGTAATATAATTAATAACATTAATAATAATAACAATATTACAAATAGTAACAATAATGACAATGATCATGATAATAGCAGTAATAATAATGATAATACAGGTAGTAGTAAAAACAACAATAATGTCAAATGTAAGATAAAGTACTCATAAAACTCAGTATATACCTGTGCTTTACATAATAAAATAGCATGTTGATATTATTGAATTTTTTTCCTCAAAATCTACAGTAAACGTTTACAACTGAAAAATTTGAATTCAAGAGACAGCACCCCCCCCCCCCTCCCCCATCCTTTTGTCATCCTTTTGTTGATGTCATGTTGGATTCAAAAAGATCTTTATAGAAACAAAATATGTTGATAAATGAGTTCATAGATGTTAATAAATTAGTTAATACTACTTAATTCTGTTCTTTTCATTTTCTTATTTTGTGAAATATATGTGATGATGCTGGTGATTATGATGATGTAGGCACTCTGTAATGATGATGCTCTATGACTGAGGTGAGATGGGGGCTGATGCAGTCTTGTGTAGAATTGAGTATGGTGTTCGACCTTTTGATGTTTGTTTATATCTGGCATCAGCGAGATAGATTTAACCATCTTTCCTAATGAGAGAGAAAGCGGAAATGTAACAAGAGAGTGGGCAAGACTAATGTATAAATATAGTATAAAAAATGGTTTACAATAAAGATGAGGGGGGGGGGGGGGTTAAATAAAGAATAGGTCAATGCCAAAATGATGAAAGCATAGGTAATTGGGGTGTGGATGGGGGAGGGAGGGCAATAGAGCCTATGGAAATGTCAATATTGGAAGGGGTCCCTGTATTGAAAATGTTACTGATGGGGGGGAGGGGGGGGGGGGGCAAATTTTAAAAAAATCAGTGGCGACGAATGCAAGAATGAAAAGAACGAGACAATATAGAAATTTCATTGGGGATATGGGGCACAATATGAAGATCATTGAAGTCGAGGTGAGAATGATTCATTATTTGGACACTAAAAATATGAATATATCACTTGTTGAGTGGGCTAAATGATCAGTGCAATTTTTCTGATTAAAAAAATATTTAAGTTAATAAACGAACAAAACAAAAAAGAGGTAAAACATGAATTGAGGTACCACAGTGAAATGGGGTCATTATTTTTGCCTTTTAACTGAACTGAATTTAAAAAAATGTACTTTCCATCCTGGTGACAGTGAAGTTTGTGGCCCCAACTAAGTCAACCATTTAAAAGTTTATTTACCCCCCCCCCACCCCCCCCCCCCCCCCCCCAACACACACACCTCCCCAACTCTGACCTTTGTTCTACATTTATTCGGCCCAAGGATTCTGTCGAGAGTAACGCATGCGCATTGCCTTTTTTCATTACGATAATATGCTAATAAGTGGAAATGAGCTCATGAATATTCCAAATTTTAATTTACATATTTTACGCGCTGCGCGCAGTCCAAAATCCCCATTTCGCTGGTGCACTAAACATTTGTCGTCTTCATAGGCTAATACATGAAAAGTGGAAGCAGTGTGCACTTTTGACCCTCCAAAATTTCCCCATGGCTAGACGGATGCAGAAGCGGAGTTGAACCCCCCTGAGAACAAGTGTCACGCGCCCCCTCGCGCCGTGATCACGAATCCTTCATGATTCAGCCGCGGACCCCAAAAACCCACATTTTTCGGGGCAATGTGGCAAGGGAAATCGGCTCTAACATAACAACGGGCAAGATCGGGCAGCCAAATTTGGTATCAACGTGAAGCTTAGACATAAAAAAAAATGGTGGTATTAAAATTTAAGCGGTACACCGCGGAGATCTAAACATTTCTTCTGGATTTATAAAAAACATGGATGATTAGTCCATTTTTCAGTGAATTACCCTATAATATATCATGAATATTGTGTTTCTATTAATTTTAACCCATTCATTCAACGAAATGAAGTATCAGGAATGATGTGAGAGAAATTTCATATCAATAACTTAAAAACTTTATGTTCAATTGAAAGATTTATAAAATAAGTCACTTTTGCACTAAAACTGTGAATATGTAGGATTTTGCTGTTTGAAGTAGTAAATTTATACCCTTATTGTGCATACAGAAAATGAAATATTTCACTGAGGTATTCCTCTATGTATTACTGGGCAAGAAAAAAATTGAAAAAAATAAATCACCCAAAATTAGTTTTGGCGCACTTTGGTTCCTCCCTGGCCCACATGCTTTCTTGGCAGTAATATGTAAAACAAACAAAAATAAGAACATTAATCAACCGGTAATGGTCTCATGTTTCCATCTTTACCAATTTGGGGCATTCTGAGGAGGCTGGGAACAGTGTGTGGTATGTGTGTGGAAGTGTGGTCGGGTGGTGGGCATGTTTGTGTGTGACGGTGTGTCGTGTGTCGCATTGTGGGGGGGGGGGGGGGGGTATGGGGTAGGAGGGTGTTTGGTTGGATGGGGTTACTTGTTTTATGTTATAACTGATTTCATTTTTTTTCATCAATCGTACAATCTATGTATTGAAAATGTATTGAATCATGTCAAGATAAAAAACAAGTGTTTTTCTAGGATTGATTTGTATTCTTTTGGAATCATTAAAAAAAACTAAATTGTAGAAAAAAAACCCCACCAAAACATATATCCTGAACACACGCACACACACATGCCATAGAGAAGCCATTGGTTTCAATACACCCATACAAATCAATTTAAATGAAGTCAATGGACCGTTGATCGAAAAGAAATCAGACGAAGAAATTCAATGCAGTAGCTGTGGAGTCTCCAACAGGCCCGAACAGGGCTCGACATCAATTCTTTTCCTTTCCCACAATAAGGATTTATCACAGAAGGAGGTGAAAAACGATCATGATTATCAAGTAAATACAAGATTTCTAGAGCATGCTAGGAATCCAAACCATTGTGATAATCTAACAATATCCCTTCATCGTCATTTCCCCATCATTCTGAACATTCCATATATCTGTATTCACGTTAAAGGTAATACAAAGTTCTGGTATGGGGTCATGAATTTGGTTCAAATGAACATATTGGAAGCATAATTATGCGATCCTACAATATTCAGTGATCGTTGTCGCGGTTGAAATCGAGTCTAAAGTTATGAAATTGTAAATAATAAACTCAAGATAGGTCAAGATATTAATCAAGCTATAAAACAATGTTTCTTGACTAAAATTGACCAATTAGCTGTTCCCGTTTGGAAATCATATATGACAGCTACATATTCTGAGATTTTCATGGTCGCAGCTGCTATTGTAAGGCCGTAGGCGCTATAATGTATTTATCAACTTTTACCGGGAGCACCGTTAAATTTTTATATTCAATTTTTCTCGAAAGCAGAATTGTTTTAGGGGCCAAATTTCTAGTGCTTATACTACATCCACAGGGGCATCCCAATATATCAAAATGGTAAAGAATCACTATCCAGGCCAATTTTCAAAATTTCCAAAACTACGTATTACCTTTAATGTTCCTCTTTTTTCTAAAGGGTATATAATTATATAAGTGTTGACTTAAAAATATAGGCCAATATTTAATGACAAATAAGTAATCACATGTTCAATCGAAATTAGCCTTCTCAAAAGGAGCTTGTATGCCCCTGCCTTGTGGCTATTTGGATTGCGGTTCGTATAGAATGTTGTTCCTTTATTAGGGGGAAGTGCAGTCTGAAAAAAGTTTTGAATTAATCAGGAAAATCATAAAATGTGACAACTGCGGATTATTCTTTTGAGGGTTCATCTTTATAACGGCATTCATGCGCATTGCTTCATTTAACAATGCCTTGAAGGAGAGCATTTTTTTCCCTTCTAATGGTTCTGGTTGTGGTGAGAAAGACGATATGAATTAATCAAGAAAGTCATAAAATGCGTGACGGCTGAGGATTATTCTTTTGAAGGATCATCTACATACCGGCATTTACGAGCATTGGATCATTGAACACATCCTTGAAGTTGAAGGAGAGCTTTTTTTTCTTCTGAGATTTGTGGTGAGATAAGTTTACGGCTGAATTCCACTGCTGTTTGCTCTTCAAAAGACCCTGACAGGCGGGAAAACTTGGCACCCTGCTCAATGACAAATCACCCCAAACAGTTCAAATCCGCATCCAAGGCGATATCGGGGCTTCGAAAGATTTATGACATCTTTTTAAAGGCCAACTGCACTACTGGTAGCTACTTGCGCCCTCTATATAACAAACAATGCCTAATCGGTGACCATTAGTCCCCCATGATCCTCTTTTTCTTATGCTAACTGAGAGCTGAGTTGATGAGATAACCACCTGTCCAGTGACCTTGCAGAGCGGTCTAATCCCTCTGGTAAACTACGGCAGATAAGCTTTAAAGGGTGTCTACCAATGAACTTCTATATTTTGTGTTCATATTAGACTGAAGTTGGATATAATTGGAGATAAGGGAGTTTGTCTTTATAACCCTGGACAATTAGGGAACATCCCATCTTTGCTCCGCGCCTACCAGTAGTTTGGTTTTTCCTGGGCTATTAAAGGGATTGTGTATCTTTGTCTGAGATTCTGAAAGAAATTCCTAGATTTAGAACTTTAGTTTATTCAGGAACCCCATGACTTTTACAAGCCGATCGCCTGTCTGATTATCAAGATATTTATGACTGGAAATCGAAATTTCTACAGTCTATTGGGGAAATGAGTATGGTAAAACCGGTCACTCAAAGATTTTTTTACTTTTTTAAGGCACTTCATGATCATTTTGAAGCGCAATTTGTTTTAGGGCTTCAATATTACACCATATCACAGACACTGAGAACACATATGGTCATGCATCTCATATTTAACATTGTTAAACGATGCCTTTAAGTGTCCTTTATGCAAGTTTGATCAAAGATTTCAAAGTGGCGTAGAAATGACAAGAATACACCCTCTAAAGTGGATACTTTTTTTCAGAACGTAACCTGAAGAATTGTTTCTCAAGCTCATTTTTTGTTACTATAGAATAATATGCGAGTGCTAAGATTCATCCATTTTAATGTAAATTTAACAGCGTCATGAATATGTCACATAAATCTAGGGACGTGTGGGGCAGAGCCATTGTTAAAATGTTTGCAAATTTGAAATGCTCTTTTAGTCGATGATGGTTTAAAAATAAGTGGTTTATTTTAACCTACAGCTGAGAAAGCATGAATTGAATTGAATTGAACTTTATTTCATTCATCATAAAAACATCATAACAAACATATAAAATACAAAACATAGCGTACATATTAAAGAGAAACATTTACAATACAAATACAACAACAAAAATATATATGAATGTGGAGACAGCTAGAAAAGCCAAAGGCTTTATTGGTGCTGCCACCAAAACAGTAATAAAGTATTAACAGTATTATATTGTTGTTTGAGAGGGTGAAAAAAAAAAAAAAAAAAAAAAGCATAGGTAAGTCATTAGAAGTAAACAACCAGGGAACCAATGGCGGCTTCAAGTACTATCCGAGGAACTTGGTAATGAACTTGACTTCGAACCCCCGGGACCTTTCACTGATAAAATTTATTATATTTAACTTTTAGTTTCAGGTGTCTGAACTACATGTACACATCTTACCATTATTATTATTTAAAAAATAGATAAGGAATGTCTTTTCTCTGAATAGACCCGCCTAGTTTTTTATTTGATTGTATTTATTTTATTTTTTGATTTTAAAGAACGACATGGGCGTAATATTCGTGATAAATACCTTTAAAAGTGGCATAAATCTCTTGGCTCACAGTTACAAATGGTTTAAAGCTTATCTGCCGTAGTTTGCAGGAGGGATTTGACTGCCCTGCAAGGTCACTGGACAGGTGGTTATCTCATTAACTCAGCTCTCAGTTAACATAAGAAAAAGAGGATCATGGGGGACCAATGGTCACCGATTAGGCATTGTTTGTTATATAGAGGGCGCAATTAGCTACAAGTAGTGCAGTGGGCCTTTAAGTTCAGAGCCAGCATCATGAACAAACTTGTGATCAGCACCGCATTTGCCCAGTTCGATCGCTTCTATTATGCTGAGCTCAAGTAAATTGGCATAGGTATGCAGAGCTCAATGTTACCCTGAAATTAGTCATCAACAAATTAATCTTTACACAAACGGTTTCCATGCGAATCAAAGAACTTAAATCTGGATGACATTGAATGGCCTGCCTTCTATAGGTCACACAGGCGGTCATATCACAAATTGGAGGGGGGGGGGGGGGGGTGGATTATCAATGGCAGCAACTGGATTCTATGGCGGGTGGGGCGAGGGGCACGGGCTGTCAATGGCGGATCTAGGGGGATGGGGACCCGGTAGGCCCGCCCCCCCCGGGAAAAAAAACGTGTAAAAATACATGATTTTACCTCGCCCAAGGGGGGGGGGGGTGCATGAGGGCCAAAAAAAGAAAAAAAAAAAAAGTGCTCACTTCCCCCCCCCCCTTTTCGGCCGGCGCGATTTTCAAATTTTCGGGAGCAAAAAAAAAGGTTGGGCCCCCTCCCCTAAGAAATCCTGGATCCGCGCCTGCGTTACATTAGAAGACCTGCAAACAAAATAATAATACATACAAAACCTAAACAAGCAACACTAACCCCTCCTCTTCCTCCCGTGGCCCACTGAATCTGTCACCCTCTATATCTCACTGAGATGCTTTCGAACTTTTCGATTTTGGATCCGCCAACTTTTCTGACGAATGTTGGCGAAAATCAGGGATGTTTAGCGACAACCACATTTGAGCGAATTTTGCGAAAGTGTTTGCGAAAGGCAGTTTGCGACTATGAGCGACTGTAAGCAAATATTAGTGACCGATTTTGCCAAGATTAACAACTTTTTGCACATCCTTTGCCACTATTTGTGAATGTATGGGACCTTTTGCTAACTCCTGGTACTCAATGGGTCGATTTTATAATTAGGAACCATATGATAATGTGGTCGGTAGCATTGGCGAATCAAAAAGAACTTCAGCGACACCGTCTTACAGCCGTTTGCAAAGGCTTACGACTGTTTACCAAACGCTTGCAACTATTTGCGGAAAAATAAATTCGCAAAAAGTTCTATTTGCGAAGATGAAAACTGTTTGCAAGCATTCGCCCCTTGGCGGCACAAACTGAATAACTTTAAATTAACGTGGAGCTATATATCAAGACCGAAAAAGGGTGCTTTGACAAAATCTTTGTGTTGCACAAAGAGCCCCTTCCGTCGACGGTGCCTTTTGTTTTGTGAAGAAAAAAATATGAGCAAATGGTGAAATGTTGAGACCGCCCCGACCTCCCGCTCTAACCCCAACCCCCACATTTCCTTCCTCCTGCACCACTCAGTCCGTCACTGTCTATATCATCATGCCTTGATTCTTTTCATGCCACACAAACAATCTCGATCTGCTACAGACAGTGTACATATTTACCATGGCATCAATGTATTATATGCCAAACGCATGTCAAGGTTATTATTGAACTGTTACCACTGCAAAATTTATACAGGTGTTAATAGGATTGACGTGGAGTTATTCGAGATCGAAAATGGGTAATTTGGCAAAAACACAACAAAGAATGAACTGTCAATAGTGCCTAATGTGTTATGCACCAAACAAAAAATGTGCACACGGGCGACCGTGCGGAGAAAAGAAAGCAACCGAGGTGTTCAGTTTGCCCTTCACGACCTTGTCCCCTTTTTTATTATTATATATTAGTTATTATGTACAAAAGAGACTGCTCCTCCAACAGGGGATTTTCACCTATTTTTCTATGCGAATTCCGCAGTACTACATGAATAACAACCAACGGTGACGATTTGTATCCGTGGTTGGGGGGGGGGGGGGGGGGGGTGATGAAAGGTGCCAAAATATTTTCGTCAATGGATCAAAGCAACCAAGAGGTAGAAGCGTGTGGCAAGTTGCACCCCCTCCCTTACAAGTTATTAACTTTTTCAAGTCACCCTCAAAAAGGTAACATTTCAGAGAATATGGGAACCATGTGGGTCCCACATGGGCTTGCAACTTGGGTTATTATCCTCTCAAGCGCGTAGCAAGGATTTTATGTTAGGGGGCGGTAGTAAGCACGCGAAGCGCGCTCCCTAGGGGGGTGGCTGCAGGGAGGGGATTCCCCGTCCCACGCGAAGCGCGGAAGCTTTGATGTTTCATTAAATTATTAGAGAAAGAAGACGATTCATTGTACCATTCTCGACTCTTAATCCTTGTTTGAATGAAGTTTCCCTTCCTACGCGCGTAGCGCGGAAGCTCTGACAATTCATTAAATTGATAAAGAAAGAACACGATTCGTTGTACCATTCTCGACTTTTAATCCTTGTCTGAATTCAGTTTCCCCCCCCCCCCTCCCGCGCGAATAAATTATTAGGGAAAGAAGACGATTCGTTGTACCGTTCTCGACTATTAACCCTTGTCTAAATTCAGTTTCTTTTGACGTTTCATTAAGTTATTAAAGAAAGAAGACGATTCGTTGTACCATTCTCGACTCTTAATCCTAGTCAAAAATTCAGTTTCTTTTGACGTTTCATTAAATTACTAAAGAAAGAAGACCATTCGTTCTACCATTCTCCACTCTTAATCCTTGTCTGAATTCAGTCCCCCCCCCCCCCTCCCGCGCGAAGCGCAGAAGCTTTGACGTTTCATTACATTATTAGAGAAAGATGACGATTCGTTGTACCTTTCTCGACTCTTAATCTTTTTTCTTCCTACGTTCTCTTTCTTTCTCTCTCTCTCTCTTTTTTGGCCGGCGGTTTTTTTTTTTTTTTTTTGGGGGGGGGGGGGCGACTGCCCTTAACGCCCCCTGGCTACGCGCCTGTATCCTCTCTGTCTCTCATTATCTCTCTCTCCCACTCTCTACTTCTTTTTTGCACTTTTGCGCTTCGTGCTTAACATTAGCTCGTTGCTCTTTAACACTGCGGCTTTGCATTTGACGCACTGCATTTCTATAATGCTGTTGATTGAATAAATTGAATAAATCATCAATTCCTGATGAAGCCGTATGAGCGACAATTACATTCTTGTCTCATATACGGTTGTCTCATTTACATATGTATTATGAAAATGAGATAGCAAAATGTGTATATTGATGGTCATCTTGCGAGTAATAACTATTGACTACTCTCATCGGGCTATCATCATTAATTTTTCTCTTCATTTTTTTTTTTGATGGTAAATTATTGGGGGGGGGGGGGTGATTGTACAGGCACCCCCCCACCTGAAATATTGGGGGGGGGGGGGGGATATATCCCCCATCCCCCCGGGATCGACACCCATGATAACAACTACAACAAATCACTCTTAAAAGGGAAACATTAGGTGTCTGCCTTGTTCTACATGATTTCTATGGTTTTATCGAGACAAAAATATATTTTTTTAACGAGGCCCAGGTGTTCATTGAATACATACCACTGAAAGCCTTGTTCATAAGTACCTTATCAAGTTTTTTTAAAAATATTGTTCGTTCAGGTTTTTTTATTATTCGAAGCACACATAAAGCAACACATGAGACTGTTCTGCGAAATATTTTATACTCCAGCGAAGTGTTCTCAAACATTGATTTTAGCATTCAGAATTTCGCCAGGAAAATTGGACTTTCGAAATTAAGTTGTTTATACATACTTTTTTAAATATGAAATCAATGAAACATGCACTACTATTAATAATCTATACGTTATCTAATGCTATGGTCACATTACCCAAAAGTAGCCTGCTTGGCGGCCGAGCGGCGAGTTTTTAACCAATTCTGCCCGGCGGCTGCCCGGCCGGCCACCGAGCGGCGGCCGCCCAGGCACCGCTCGTTTTTAGGGCATCGCTCGGTCGCCGCTGAAGTTTTAGCGCGGAGTTAAAATTTGGGCGGCGCCTGCTCATTTTTCACTCGCCGCCCAAAATACGCTCGGTGCCTGGGTGGTTGCCGCCCGGGCACCGACCGAGCAGGCTACTGATCGGTCGGTCGCTGCTCTGATTTGTGACCATAGCTTTAGCGAGACAATGTGTCCATCGATGGGTCCATATTTACGATTTAATCAAGAAAATGGACCTTAAGCATTGTGATGTAAGGCGTGTAGATGCCCATGGAGTATAATTTGATATCCACACATTTCTTCAATGTGTTTAACACATCATATAGCATACATTGTGATATTCTAATCAGCTTAATACACGATTTTTCCTAGATCCACCACTGTGAGACGTATTGGTTATCAAAGCCTCATACTCACGATGTATCATTGTATATTGATACCGAAATAAAGATTTAGTGTGACCCTGTTACCCCGGAAAATAATTTAAAGCAGTCCTCTTGTTTTTCTAGCCTTGCTAGTCCTTTGGGCCCTTTTGGGCGGCCCCTGTGTTCTTCTGTGAGTCTTAAATTATACCATATTTCACTGTATAGTTCATAGCGGGGTTTTCTACACCAAAAGGAACAATTTCAGCTAAAATGTTGGCACTTGAGGCACCGATTTACAAATAAGTGACATTACAAACCTCTCTTTAGTATGTTGAATAAATCTAGTGATCTGATTGGTCGAAATGGGAGTCGTGATTTTAGCCATGCCCGCCTATCGGACAATAGTTTTTTTAAAAGATGCCTGCATGCCCGCCTACCGGTCAATAGTTTTTTTTTAGGATGCCCGTTGCATGTAACGGGCCGCATGAATACATTTTGCTGAGATCCCCATTTGTTTACGTGTAAAAAGTTTCTTTGTTTTTTGTCTGCGTTTCCCGAATGATCGTAACATTCAGGCAACTTCCCAGCGAAGATTTACAGACAGTATTACAGATTTTCTGTGACGTTTTAACCAGTCTTTACTCAAGAAAAGGATAAGGTAAGAATTTTGTGTAGATTTGTTTGTGAATTCGGTATATAAAAGATATATGGACTGCTTTAAAATTGAATCATAGCTGCTTGTTTCTATACTGGCTCTCGGGGACGGCGGCGCGCCTCGGGGTCATAACAGGATGTAACGTTCCCTTGAACCTAAATAAACAGCGATGCCCATCATAGCAGTCAATAATACCATTTCCCTCTATCGAAGTCGTTTGTGTACGTAACATTGAGAAGTAGGTTTACGAATGGTCACCAACCCTTTTGGGTCGGAAAACGTTATGCATGTAGTCAGGGGCGTACGCAGGATTTTTTCAAGGGGGGGGGGGGGGGGTAAGCGGACACTTTTTTACGTTAGCCGTGGGTATAATTTTTTTTTTTTTTTTTTTTTTTAATAACTAAAAAAAAAATTAAAAAAAAAAAACCAAAGGGGGGGGGGGGGGGGGGTTTGAACCCCCAAACCCCCACCCCCTGCGTACGCCCCTGCATGTAGTAAGATTTTGATTCTACTTTACACGATAAATCTCAGCATTATCATATTAACTCGTCTAGGTCAACAACCAAGCTCTATTTTGACAACTTTGAATATACAATCGGATAAATAGTGATGGAAACACCGATTATTGATGCCTTTATTGTATAGATGCGTATCACAGCTGAGTGATCACGGTCACGCAGTTGTTGACAGTGGGTTTTACCAGGGATATTAAACTCACATATCCCTGGTTTTACTAAGAGAAAATAAATGAAGCTCTGTCGAGCTCTCTTCAGTCCCATGCAATTTACGTTTTTTGACCTCATCGATACAGACATCGAGGTCATGAACGTTTGAATACAACTTGGTCTTTGAAGATTCATAGAGGTTAGCCTACATTATGACTCTGTCAAAGTCAATGGGAATGTGGGGCACCTTGTTCAATCCGTCCAGGATGTTTGAAGTGTGTTTAATCGATCACTTTTCTGAGACTACTGACTACATATAAACGACCTTGTGTTGGTGCATAATCATAGTTCATACAGTGCCCTGGGAATCTATATACGCCCCTGGTTTCGAAGTTGTGGATTTGGGAATATCCATTTATTCAAGAACCACAGTAAGTTTTAAAGGCCTACAGCTTTGGAATGAGTTACCAAACGTATTAAAAGAAATATCCACTGTTCTTACATTCAGGAAAAAATACAAATGTTATCTTCTTAATTGTGAGTAGTTTTATTTGATCTTATTGCCTTTTATGTGATTTATGTTAATAGTTATGTTGTGTTTTTATGTGATTATGCTATGTTATAGTATCTGTTTGTTTGATTGTTCTTATTTTTTTATATTTTGTATAATGTATTTCTCTTGAAGGGGGGTAATATAGGGGATCAACCTTGGCAGGCCAATGGCCTTTGTTGATCCCTCACATCCACCACCCTTCTTCCCCTTTTCACAGTACCATGTCAATGAATGTTTTTATATTTATATTGTTTTAATTTATAATGATTTGTTTGATGTGTTTTAAAGAGATGTGAAATAAAATTGAATACTTGAATACTTTCACGATGACGGATTTGTTTACTACGGTATCTCATATGGAACTCAAGGGAAGGGTCAAAGAGGGTGTCACCAAGGTCAAGGATGATATTGACATTGAGAACACAACCAGAGAGAATGTTGCCGAAGAGGGCATCGCCAAGGAGGACATCGTCAACACCGCTGAGGAGAACGAACAGGAAGTACAGGTATCTGACCCCTAACCCCATTAAACAAAATTTATGGTAGCTGCATCTTAAACAGTTTACTAATTTCATACAACCTATTTTGAACGAAACTTTCTTTGACGATTGAAAAGTTTGCCAGAGGCTTGTCCGACAAAGCAACGTATAATGTAAGCCAATCAGGCCGAGTATACGGCATCTGCAAGAATGTTCAGTATTGAAGGAGGCAGATTATCTTGAAGAAGAAGAAGAAGAAGAAGAAGAAAGAAGAAGAAGAAGAAGAAGAAGAAGAAGAAGAAGAAGAAGAAGAAGAAGAAGAAGAAGAAGAAGAAGAAGAAGAAGAAGAAGAAGAAGAAAGAAGAAGAAGAAGAAGAAGAAGAAGAAGAAGAAGAAAGAAGAAGAAGAAGAAGAAGAAGAAGAGAATTGAATTACATCAATACAGATGCTATTTTGAATCAAATAGTTGATAATCACGGACTCGGGAGAGAAACATGCATATATTTGAATAAATTAGTAGACGGGTTGTTCACCCCGCCTATTTTCCCTTTCCTCTCTTTTCTCCTTGTATGAGACTCGTTCATCTCGTTTAATATGTTCGTCTTCTTCGTCTTCTTCGTCTTCTTCGTCTTCTTTCTTTATTGCAACTCTTTCTTTCTTTCTTCTTCTTCTTCTTCTTCTTCTTCTTCTCCTACTCATCTTTTTCTTCTTCTCTTCTTCTTCTTCTTATCCTTCTTCTTCTTCTTCTTCTTCTTCTTCTTCTCCTTCTTCTTCTTCTTCTTTTTCGTCTTTTTCTTTTTCTTTTTCTTCTTCTTCTTCTTCTTCTTCTTCTTCTTCTTCTTCTTCTTCTTCTTCTTCTGCTTTCTCTACCTCTTCTTCTTCTTCTCCTTCTCTTCCTCATTCCACTGCACCTCCTCTTTGCCTCTTCCCATTCCCTTCTAGCAAAAATATCTCTATTACCCCGTCTCCGTCAGAGTCTGTTTGTCTTACTCACAAATTAGCCGAGCAAGTCACTCATTTTTACCTCCTTCACCTTTTCACTATCTCTCCTTTATTTATCCAAGTCTGTCTTAAGGTGTCTGCTGGCCTTTTTTTTTCTTCTTCTTTATTCGTGAATATTTGCTTTTCATTTCAAACACCACCACGTCTGACTTGCCATGCCCAGTAGCAGCTGATTCGGGATCGGGGGAGGCGGGAGGAGGGGGGGGGGGGGGGGGGGGGGGGGGGGGGGGGGGGGGAGGTCATGGGGCCACGTGCCCCCGGTCAAAGCACATCTTGCATATTTAAATGCGTATAGAGAGCATGGATACTGAACACAATAGGACATTAAGGCCAAATAGGCACTTGAACATGATTGTAGTTACCTTGTTTTTCCCCGATGCTTAATTGTCCGAAACTTTCAGACTCTTGCCCCGGACCCGAGAACCCCATATCCGCCGCAGCCCATTTGAACTCTCTACTGCATATAGACTTTACTCACGTGTGATCATCCCGTGTTTACATTTAATTTTCATTTTTGTACAGCTGTATTGAAGCAAAATCATAGATTTGAAAGGAATGTTCAGCCGTGCATGTCTCTACACAATCAAATCATGAAGGCTTGCCTTTTTATTCTTACCATGATATACCCATCATGAATAGAGCTAAATTGCACGAACAGGTATTATTTATACTAATGTTGCTCCAATTCAAGATAAAGGGAAACTAATCAGGTAAAAACCAGTCAGACTTCGGATTGACTACCTTGTGAACTTACAAATCGAAATTCAGACCATGCAGGTGCGCCGGAATTGTTCCAGCTTTTTTCCTTTCATTTCTATCTGTCTGTCTTTTTTTTGAGGGGGGGGGGGGGGGGGGGATGGGTGGTAAAAACTCTGGGGCCCCATCTCGAATGCATTTTCTATAGATTAAGCTATGAAATGTAGCTACGCTTACTACTACTTTCACATGATATCCCTAAACCATGAAGCCAACAAAATGTCCCCTTTCAAATTTAACATTCGTTATCATTATTTTATTTGAGGGAGCGTAGCGACTGAGGCGAGAAACTTTTGTTAATTGGAAGCTGAAATGTTTAATTTTAGAGCACTCGAAAGCTTATTGTACATCGTTGTTATGCAAAATAATTACATTTAAGTGTGTTTCTTACCAGGGGTTCCCTGGCGGGGGGGGGGGGGGGGGATATGGGGGAGGGGGGGGGACGGTCAGGAAAAAAAAAATCGACTTTGCTTCTCCATGAAAATTTCTGGGAGGCATCACTCCACTTTGCCCCTCTCCCCCACTTCCGGCGTCTATGATTCAGACACGAAATTATACTGACAACTACAAGGATGGCTCCCCACCGAGAATGTTAAACATTGGCGTCTAGACATAACTTGGATATGAATTGGTCCGCTCTTACTCAAGCGAAAAAAAGACAAGTCATTATTCTGCAAGGTCCAATACCAGTTAAAGGTAATACAAAGTTTTGGTATGGGGTCGTGAATTTGGTTCAAATGAACATATTGGAAGCATATGCGATCCTACAATATTCACTGATCGTTGTCGCGGTCGAAATCGACTCTTAAGTTATGAAATTGTAAATAATAAACACTTTATGTTGTATAGCTCCCTCTCAAGGTCAAATATTCATTAAGCTGTAAAACAATGTTTCTTGACTAAAATCGACCGATTAGCTATTCCCGTTCGGAAATTATATACCACAACTACATATTCTGAGATTTTCATGGTCACAGCTACCATTGTACGGCCGTAGGAGCTATTTGAAAATTTTCAAAATTTACCGGGAGCACCGGTAAATCTTTATATTTAATTTTTCTCGAAAGCAGAAGTGTTTTAGGGGCTAAAATTTCTAGTCCTTTTAATTCATCCCCAGAGGCATCCAAATATATCAAAATTGTAAAGAACACTATCCACCCATTTTTCAAAATTTCCCAAAACTTTGTAATACCTTTAACAGTACAAGTAATATTTATTATACCCAATACCTTTTGTGTCGTGTGATTTCTAAACTAGCTCTACGCCATAGAACATTAACCAGCCAATGAGCTTTATCGTTGAACCTTGAACCTTCATCGGGAAAGATGTGTTTTTTTAATTGTTAAACTGGGTAATTCGAACACGTATGTATTCTTCCTGCTGAATCATTCAGTATGTTTATGAAACAAAAACAGAGAGAGAGAGAGACAGAGAAAGGGGAGTTTAAAGAGAGGGAGAGAAAGGGGATTTAAAGAGTGAGAGAGAGAGAGAGAGAGAGAGAGAGAGCGAAAGAGATAGATAGAGAGAGAATAGAGAGAGAGAGAGAGAGAGAGTGTGTGTGTGTGTGACAGAGAGTGAGAGAGAGAGAGAGAGAGAGAGAGAATTGGGACAGGGAGATAATGAGGGAACAATATAACTTGGATATAAATCGTGCTCCAGATACAATGGGCTACATTCTTTTTAGAAGACCTGTAATAATCGGTATCCATAATAAAAGTTGAGTAGTGCCCCAATGAAGAAATAAGGCACTTGGTAGAAAAATATAAGCTAATGATACTTTTGTACATGACAAACGGGAGAGTTTTCCACGACTAAGTCACAATTCACTAACAAAATTGCCAATGTGGGATTCACATAGCTTTAGTGAACATTCGTAACTTGTACGGGGTTTTTGTTCACACTTTCGCCATTCTGTTTGTCTAATATTTTCTGCGCTCATGCAAATTAACTGATTATAGTGGCTGGATTTTCCTTTAATGAACACATTTCAATGGGTCGTTGGAGAAGACGAGCGTGAACTTGACGATCTTGTGAAAAGCTGTCATGTTCGCTATTCTGATTCTGGGAAACATTCCAGGTAGTTGCTGCCACATTAATCGAATGATTAACATGACCATAGTGATGCCAGACGCGCAGACAATGTTTCCCATATTCTGCATGTGTGTGCACGTGTAATTAGTTTGTACAGATGTGTATCATATCAGATATTTACGTCTGGGGACCGACCTTTCACGTCACCATCCGAAAGACGTGACTCAGTTTCGAACCTGCGTCTTCGGCTGAATCAGTTTGTAACTTCTATTGTTTGCTGGATTACAGGCGCACGCCACAACGCCCAGACAATGTACCCCACCCTGCTAAGAATACATACCCATTTATACTCCTGTGTAGAGAGAAGCAATGTACATGAAATGCTTCCCTGCAGTCCTAACAAAACTTACACCTACCTCGGTTTGAACCCTATCTGTAGTCATTATGCAAACCTCTTGACCATAGAACCTTTCTCGACTATATTAGGGACTAGATTTACACGTCGACATCGTGGACTGCTACGTGTGACGTCCTTTTAAGCGCCTTAAAAGGACGTCACACGTAGCAGTCCACTATGTCGTAGTGCAAATCTAAAAGTCACTAATATCCACATCAGTGCCTCGGGAAAGAGAGTGCTCCTGGGCTTGCATCGCTAAAAATACCGCTTATTTACGCCTCACAAATATAAGAACCGACAGTTTGAGTACATAAGGTTTTGTGTGTGTCTCAGCTTTTCTTTTTGAAACGCTTTGCGCAGTTTTGGGGAACGATCATGTAAAATATTACCAGTATTATGCAGTTGGAAAGGTTGCATGACATTCTCCAAAGTTTGCAATAATATCTCTCATATTTGTGCGAGCAGGCATTTTTTTAAAAACCGCGTATTACTTTTAGTCATATGCTGGTGTGGTGTTAGGGTGATTGTACTTTGTTTAGGCGCCAATCCCCTAGTTCATGGCGCCTATTATCACGATTATCTCCCAGGATGAACATGATTAAAACAAGAAAAGAATGCATTAACCGTTTGGAAATTGGATTCGAAGTAAACCGGATATTCATCGGCGAACGATCTGTATGGCGATCCCGTAAATGTCCAATTAGTACTGTTATTGAGAGAGATAGAGAGAGAGAGAGAGAGAGAGAGACGGGAAGAGAAAGTGAACACGCGGAGCGAAAGGGCTGATTGCATTTGGTGATATTGTGCAATTTCAAAACGGTAATTATTTTATCTCTCAATCCTGGAACATGATAAGCGTATTCAGCGAAATGAATCAATATGTCTTTAATGAATGGCTTTTCGATGCCACTTCTAAACTTTTGAAATTTTCCATTTCTAATTGTTCAGGCCTTTTCGGAGTTCTTTTGTTTTATATAGTTGTATATATTGTTAACACACATTCTAGGCCTAAAAGTTTGAAATACTTTCATAGCTGTCAAAATGTTAGTCCTTCAACACTGCCAAAGTATTATGGAGTCCATTCATGCATGTGTCTTAGATACAAATTGTGATCATGCTTTAGTAATCATTAAACATTTTGCTATTCAAGCGATTCCTACCTTTTAATGTGCTTATGTCACACATTAATAGCTACCAGTCATCCAAATCTAATCGTTCAATCTTATTGGTGGCTTGGCGTCTCGCTTTTTGTAGATCACTACCAAAAATACATTAACACTTTAAGCCTAATCTTTAATAGGATCTAGTGATAATAAAACTGCATTTCAAAAATATTCAAAAGAAACTGTCTTTTAGTTTAACGTCTTTCGACCATTTTTTCCAGTCACGGACCCTTGTCAGAAAAAAAAAAACGGTTTCGCGTCAATCCATCCCAAATTCGTCACAGAATATTTATTGAGCATCTCGAAATGTGCCATGTACACACCTACGGGTATATTTCTTTCTAATTCTTGTGAGCGAGCGAACCGAGCGAGCAAAAAATAAGGACATCGTTAGAGATGCGAAGGTCTTGGGTTCTAATCTAGATGCGGCACTAGTGTCCTTTGTCAAGGCATTGATCTATATTCGGCACTCTCCATCCAGGTGTTAAATGGATGCCGGTAGGAACGATTCCCACAAGCACTGACATTGGTCGATATGTGTGCTATAAAAATGTAGAATTTTGTTATTGTTATTGTTATCATTAAATCATTTTGAAAGTATCATCATATTTGTAATCTCGAACGTTCAGTGTAAATATCGTTTGATTGAAGCCGCGATGGGCTTTTTTCCGTCAACACCAACTAGACATTTTCCCTATTACCTGAACAAATCCTGTTAAGTATTCAAACTGCAGGTGGATTTCATAATGATCTCCGGATTCTGCCATGCGCACATGCAAGTTCGCTGTACTTTCTAATGCCAAGCTTGAATGAACATTGTGATCGTGACATGGAGGGGGAGATAGAGAGAGAGAGAGAGAGGAGGGGAGAGAGTGGGAGAGAAAGAGAGAGAGAGAGAGAGAGAGAGAGAAGAGGGGGGGGGGGCAGGAGAGAGAGAAGGATTGAAATTAATGAACATAAAGAGAGAAAGAAGCATGCTATTTGACCACCCTCTGTAGTGAAACAAAATGTGAACATGCGAAAGAAAGAAAAAAAAAAAAAGGAATCAAACTGAAATAAACTAATCATATCAAAACCGAACCAAAACACACATAATTATGTGGCTTACTTCGAATCATCGGATCATCGCGTCCGGTCGGGTGGTCGCGTTACACGACCTCTCGTGAGACGAAAGCGGAAGATCACGCGACCTTTCGTAGATTTGCCGTAGATTTTTCATAAAGTGTCGGGAAATTTAAACCAGATCGTTTGTAGTTGAGAGAAGTTTATTTCACAAACATTACCCCCGACATTTCGGGAATAAAGGGGCATGTTTTCACAGAAGGTCGGGTATATAACGCGGCACTCGACCCGATGCGATGACCCGACGATTTGAAGTCAGCCCATGTATGAAGTTCACTTGTCCCTTTAAAAATCCCATTATAGAGAGTGTATCCTGCTTCTATCTCTGATCGAACTAACTGTTATGATTGCTCACTAGCTCCCTCAATTAACTGTGCCAGAAAAAATGATTATCTTTTCCCCAAAACTAATCCCTGCCAAACGAGTTCGCGGGAACGAAAAGGGGAAGTCCATTCTAATACTATTTTAGTTTTACATAGAAACAGAACAATGAGAGAAAGAAATTAAGTAAAAATGTGAGCAATATCCAATTAAAAATAGGAAAGTTATTAATTATTGAAGTGTTCATCATTGGAGCACAAACTTGGCAACACTCTGACGTATTTAACGAGCTCCTCTCAGATTTGCTCTGTACAGAAAATTTCGTAAATTTCATCTTCACAGTTTTCTATGACGGATAATTGTGTTTCAAACAGGCGTTGTTTATTATAGTTATACTTAAAGTGAATGTGTGATTGAACATTTTCTAAAGGAAAATATGCTTAAAACAATTTTATTTTTAATCTTGTATATTCAATGTAAATATCGTTTGATTGAAGCCACGATAAACTAGTTTCCGTCATCATCAACTGGACAATTTCCCTTTTTCTTGAATGAAGCCTGTTAATCCTTCAAACTATAGGTGGATTTCATCATGATCTCCGGATTCTGTCACGCGCACATGAATGTTCGCTGTACTTTCTGATGCCAAGGTTGTTATATGAACATTGTGATCGTGACAGGGAGGGAGGGAGAGAGAGATCGAGAGAGGGGAGAAAGAGAGAGGAGAGGAGAGTGAGGGAGAGAAAGAGAGAGAGAGAGAGAGAGAGAGAGAGGGGGTGGGGGGGGGGGGGGGGAAAGCTCGCAATATACGACACAGAGTTGCTAATTTGTGCTTGATTGATCGCACCTTCAATAAACCATATCTTACTTATTTAAATCGTTTTTTTTTTTGCTCAAACTTTCAAAGACCTATTTTTCTCATTTTTCTGCTTCTATTAAAACCAACTTGTATCAGTGTCGAATTAACCTTATACAGATTGTAATGAGGCTGGAATTGCATTTCATTTCCGGTGTTCCACGGTTTATAACTGGGCGGAATGTAGTCTAACATTTCCGGTGAAATGTATTCAATATTGACACTAGTTGTCCTTGTGTCGCATCACAACCTGCTGCATTTACTTGGCACTTGATCAAAAATGTTTAGAGTTCGATACCATTCAGGAATTTATGTTCGCAGACCTGCACGTGTCATGGCCTAGTGGATACGTCACCGGAACTTGAATGACATGGCTCGCGGTTCAATCCCCAGGTCCCGAATGCAAATAGTCGCCTTTCTTTCGTAGATGATCCTAATTGAGATAAGGCTACTTTTTTAACAGTAGACCTACATTTGTGAAAACATGCCTATACAATCAGACAGGGACGAGGGATACACTGCTCGCCTTTTTTTTTTTACGAACTCTTGTGATGATTTATTTTGTAATGAAAGGTATTGGGTCGAGTCGTGTTTTTTCGTAGATTTCCTGTTGTTTGTAATGCCTAGGTCACATTTGCTCTATACGGCTAGGATAAGGCGGCCGTACGCCCCCAAAATCGAGAGATACTTGCGGCGGCCGCAGAGAATCTGC
Organism: Strongylocentrotus purpuratus; assembly: GCF_000002235.5. NCBI lineage: Eukaryota > Metazoa > Echinodermata > Echinoidea > Camarodonta > Strongylocentrotidae > Strongylocentrotus > Strongylocentrotus purpuratus. The sequence continues at coordinate 15,591,917 of NW_022145597.1, read as the reverse complement.
GTATCCCTATCTTGTCAGGCCGTACGGGTCGCCGTGGGATAACAACGCGGAGATATAACTGTTTTCATTTATAGGTTCGCTGTAGCGATTAGACACGCCGTAATGCCGTAGAGCGTTTCCACGGCGACCGTACGTCGGGCGTACTGTAACCTTGCGTTTTATATACTCCAGGGGTGAAGTGGTAGCATCGAGTCTGGCCGCACAGTTACCGTATGGTTCAGCTGCCTTGCGGGCACCTTACGGCTACCTTGCGTCTGCCTTAGTATTTGTCAAAAACCTACGGCGACCGTGCGTCATCACTTCAAAGGCCGTACGGCAGTCACAGATTTTCTGCTTCGAAAAATTCAAAATACGCCATGCGGCTACCCTAACATATGTGACCGTTACGGTATGTGACCGTGGGAAGGATGCGGCGGTCCTATAATTGCTATTGGCCGTAGATATTTTAGATCGCGGGAAATGTGACCTGGACCAGACACTTATGCGATAAAAGGGGTGTATTTCACAAGCGTTACCCCCGACCATTCTTGAATTCGGGCTTGGTTATTCCCAACAGACCGTGCTTCCCGAAGACGTGAATACCCGATGGAACGTGATAAACCGTTTACGATGGCAGTTCAATTGAATGTCAGCATAGATTTTCTGCACTGTCAGATTGTTAAGATTTATGCAAACTCCTGCTATGATGTATTGGTATATCATTGCATCAGACTGACGTATTTGATTCTCTGTAATAAATTGTTTATTGATCCACTGGGATGCTGCTAGCTTTTTTCCATACATATGAAACTTTGGTTTGAATAGACGTTTTGTGTGAAGGTAAACGAGTTTTTATCAAATTCATTTCATACATTACCTCCTTTCACCAGGCATATATACGCACGCACAATACATCATTGTAACCCAACGTTATTGTATCAAGATATTAGCTTGAGGTTGATTTTTGAAGTTGTAGTATCAAAAGAAAAACCTAACGAGGAGAGTTTTTTTGTAATGTAATAGGCCATTTTCGTAATAGATTTCATGCTCAAATCTTTGTTCAATGCCTCGTTACAAGCTATTTCATTCACCTGCTACGAATAATTGTACATGTATTTCGATAGTGAGAATGCGCATTGCATATATTTCGTGTTGTTAGGTAGGGCAAGCCATAATGCTTGTCAATCTACCTAACAACAAGTAATGAATACATCCATTCAGGTCACACTGTGACTGTTTGGTAACGTGTATAAACTTACTACCAGTCGTACGCTGACCTAGGGATAGCATCTCGAAGCACTTTGTATCCAACGAAAAGGCGCTATAAATTAAAACTATTATTATTATTATAACCTCCTACTCTCCTCCCAGAATGCCAAGTCTTATATAAACAGATGAAAGGTCAAGTTATATAGTCGTAACAAACGTCTTATATTTGTGATTTATTACTTGAGATCAGGGGTGCGTTTCACGAAACTTGTCATCAGTGATAAATTGACAGTTTTTTTATTAGCTAGTGAAATACTTGCTTCTGATTGGTTATCAGCAGATTTATTACTGATTTTTGTCGTTTTTCATTGAGAAAAGGCTTTGAGAAACGAATCCCAGGTGGCTGGCATGCCAAACATTCCAACAACTTTCCAATATATACAACCTAACAACTTTCTCTCTCTCTTTTTTCTTAAGAGTAGACAAGTTCAAAAATGAATTTTGGAATGTTGTTTTTTTCAAGCAAAGGTTTATTGTAACACACATGGGGACCGTATTTCCTAGAGGCGAGATAAATTCTTTCATCAACAGGGACAAAAAGCACGGGAAAGCAGTTGCTTATTTGTTTCATTTTATAACATTTTTTTTAGTAATCATTGTCTGTTTTTTAAAGAATATTGTTAACGTTCTATTTTTTAATATATTTTTTTTATTGTACATTAATTAGTAAACATAGATATATATTTTTGTAACTCTGGTTACAGATTTGAAATAAATAATGAGTAAGCAATTAAAATGAATAAACAAGTACAGTTGTACCTCCAAATCACATAGTCATTATCAATATGGTACATTTGAAATGATAAATGATTAGAATAGTTTTAAGATAATAGTACATAAAGCACGAGAGATATCACAAACCAAACTCGAGTTTTCAAACTCATTTAAGTGAATTGAAAAGCGACATTGAAAGAAAATGTCAAATCACTACCCTACCGTACGATTGTACATAGTTATGATGATTTATTTATTGGAGGTTTGAAAAACAAAAATTGTATGGGATCTACTCAAAGATGTCCCATTTCAGTTCATGGCTTTATTTCAACAATAATGTTCACCCAATGACTGATTTGGCATTTTTACAGTAATAAATTATATTGTATTTTATTACGCTGTATATCTAAAAGTTGCATTATAAATTACCTGATTTATCATTTTTTACTGGGGATATAAATGAGATATATACAGTTGTCGTAATGTCATGATCCTTACATGCATACAAAATAACAAAAATGAGGAATGTCCATACTTAAAGGGATCGTTTAACAATGTTAAATCTGAGATACACGGCCCTACGTGTTACCAGTGTCTGTGATATGGTGTAATATTAAAGCCCTACAAAAATTGCGCTTCAAAATGATCAAGAAGTGCCCCCAAAAAGTGAAAAATCTTTGAGTGACCGGTTTTACCATACTCGTTTTCCCCCAAAAGACTGTAGTGTTATGAAAACCGTCAGGCGAACGGTTTTCAAAATGTATAATTCCCGGGTATAATTCCAATCATGAATATCTTGATAATCAGACAGGCGATCGGCTTGTAAAAGTCATGGGGTTCCTGACTGACCTAAAAGTTTATAATTATCATTGCATCATGAGCTAAATCCAGAATTTTGTTTCAGAATCTGAGACAAAGTTACCGGATCCCTTTAAAATGTCTAAAATGAAGATTGACAACCAAAATTTGGAATAAATATTCGAACTAGAAAAACTAGAAGGGTAAACCTACATTATGGCATATTATGTTGACAGGGCTTTCATGTTGAGAAATGATTGAAGAGGGAAAAAAACACATCAATTCCAACTTAAGTTGGCCTACATAATATATTAAAGCCCTTCTCAGTTTTAGGAGCCCCAGAAATTTGATGGAAAAATTTCACTTTAATTGTATCATAATGTCAAAGTGGATGTCATTTGAGACATATTTCTGCCAGGATTTTTGAAACAAATGTGTTTGAAGTGGAATATTGATGAAACAATACAAAGTTTAGGTTTCTGCGTACAATAGAAAACCCAAATTATGTATTCTATCATCAATATTTGTCTTCAAACATAAGCGGAGCGCTGCGAATGATGCGCCGCCATATGAAGATAATATCTATATTACAATTCACAGGAAATCATGGATAGAATACCAAACGATATCGTACAAGGAGAACGACGTGACCCTATATTTTACAAGGGTCTTTCGATTTGATTTGTTCTTCTTCTGAGATTGTACACCAGCTTAAAGATGCTTTGTATACTATTTAGACATCCGTGTGTGATGTTATGCCGCTGGAGGTCGTTCTCGACAATGTCGCTCGATTTGTTCGCCCAGTGTTTCACAAAACTGTCCTTGTCAAGATTAGTGACGACAAGAGATCGTCGCGACTCCAAACATCTCCATCTCAAGGCAATTTCCTTCATCAATTGTTATTTCTTTACCAGGCATAAGCCATTACAAAACGATGCGGTAATTACAGAGGAATTAACAAGGTTAATTTGATGTGATCTATAACGATTAGACTTTGCAGGCCGTGTTGTCAATCAGATGGGTTCTGTCAAGACATTTCATAAACTGAAGTACCGTCCATGACGGGCAAGTTATATTTCAATTGACCTCCTCTTGCAATGTCTTGGGTATCTAAAACCCACCCCACAATAAGGAATTGTACTGGTATAGTGGATCTTTCACATGACTCTCAATACAAGGGTTGAGGGTTCGAATCCCAGCCCGGCACCAACGTAGGTTGGCAAGACATTAATCAACTTTTACCGCTTTCCACCGGGTGTTGAAAGAGTACCCCGTTGTATGCGAAAGTATAGGTTTATACATTTTGTTTTTTGGTGAATTTTCTTTTCATGGTATGTTATTTCTATATGACGGAAATAAAAATGAACAAACGAACAAACAAACATGTACTTGCCATTTTCTTTGAAAATCGGATCACATGGGGATGGTATAGTTAACGGTGGGCATCGTCAATGTATTCTCATGCTTCTAGGCGTCGCTAGCATCCCTTTGGAAAACGTGTGTTCCAACTAACAAGCGTTTCAAAGGATTTTGGTGACCTTGTACTTTTGACAGTTTCCGATGCCCTTGTTACCTTTCCGATCCTTGTCCGAATCAATAAATTAATGAAACACGTAACCGAGCAGACTTGTATCGATTCACCCACGTTTTTTTAAAACTTCATTAAATGGCAATCCAACCCTTGTAATAAGTTGTATGAAAGCAGAAAAATAACAGAAAACAAAATGGCAAAACTTTAAAAATGAATCGGACCAATAGTTTAGAAGTTATAAATGTTATGAGATCACCAAGTCCATGTTTATGTTAGAATACAAAACAGAAGTTGAGGAAAACAGAACTAAAACAACGAATCTGAATATTATTAAGTGGAAGGAAACTATAACTAATTTAAAATCTGCTATTAAGTAAATAGAAATATAATTTGATTTGACCTCATTTAGACATGTGATTCAGTGATTTGTTATGAATATTTATGTACTATGATGTTATCCATGATTTTACCTGAATAAAGATTTATTTCAAAAAAAAAAAAAACCAAGTCCATGCGAATCTCAAGTTGGTAGTTAGGTCAGTGGATTGTGACGTAGGACTTGGATAACTCTCCCATTAGCCGTGTAAAAATATCATTAATTTCTGTTTTTATTGTAAGATCCTTCTCCCTTGGGGCACTACTCAAAATATATTATAGAAAGCATATCATTATATGTCCTCTAAAAGAATAGACCCTCCTGAGCAATGAATTACACAAAAAAAATGCTTAAAGTCATGTTTGAACAGATGGGAAGTAGTCCGGCACTACATCACATTGACATTACCTCTTCAGCCAATTTGAAGTGCCCATACATATAGTGATAAGAACTTTCAAAATTTAAAACTTTCTTATATTTAGTCAGATATACTTTCATCAGTTTGCTTCTTTGAGTGTTCTGCTTTCTTTTAGAGTAGTTGTCTATTTGAGTTGGATTTCCCTTTAACTGTTGTTTCTTTACCAGGCATAAGCCATTACAAAACGATGCGGTAATTACAGAGGAATTTAGCAGGTTAATTACATGTGATCTATAACGATCAAACTTTGCAAGCCGTGTTGTCAATTGATATGAGTAACACAATCTAGAATTTCGCGAACGAACTTATGATATGTGAAATAAGATAACGATTGCGATTGATTAATATAAAATAAACAGCCTATGTTTAGTTTTTACTATTAGATTAGTCATTCTTGATTCAATGATAAAAATATGAGCTTGTTTAATTGGTTAAAGACAAGAAAAAACCCTCCAAACTACGTGATTAATTTATGCTATCAGTGATAAATGTAGCTCCTAAATTCACCTCCTTAATGGTAGTATGTCCCATTTGCATTTTGGTCAAACAAATGAAAAGGTGAAATCCCAACGGAATTTAAAAGACAATACAAGTTTATAACTTCCCTCAGAACAAAAGGGCTTAAAAATGGCTTTTAGTGGGAAATCATTGATGTATAACATAAAAAGAAGTGGGCCCAAAAGGGAACCTTGAGTTACATTTCGTTTACAAATTTCTTTTCTATGATAAGAAGATGAGATGAGATGAACTAACTCTCTAAACGACGTGACTCATCTATTCTATTCGTGATCAACGTGGCTCCTAAATTCTGCTCTCTTTGATGACCTGGGCTGCATGTCTTCTCTCAAACATCAAAGGATGATGGGCTTTCACTTCAAGGAAGATGACCATGATTGATTAAAGAAGAAGAAGAAAATCAGTCTGAACAAGGAGGTAAGACCATAATGAGCAAAATATGGATCAGGGTCCTTTGAACCCTTCTCAATGTTATGAGATCACCAAGTCCATGCGAATCTCACGTTGGTAGTTAGGTCAGTGGATTGTGACGTAGGACTTGGATAACTCTCCCATTAGCCGTGTAAAAAATATCATTAATTTCTGCTTTTATTGTAAGATCCTTCTCCCTTGGGGCACTACTCAAAATATATCATAGATAGCATATCATTATAGGTCCTCTAAAAGAATAGACCCTCCTAAGCAATGAATTACACAAAAAAAATGCTTAAAGTCATTTTATATGTTTGAACAGATGGGAAGTAGTCCGGCACTACATCAAATTGACATTACCTCTTCAGCCAATTTTAAGTGCCCATACATATAGTGATTAGGACTTTCAAAATTTAAAACTTTCTTATATTTTTAGTCAGATTTAATTGAAACTTCCATCAGTTTGCTTCTCTGACTGTTCTGCTTCTTTCAGAGTAGTTGTCTATTTGAGTTGGATTTCCCTTTAACTGTTGTTTCTTTACCAGGCATGAGCCATTACAAAACGATGCGGTAATTACAGAGGAATTTAGCAGGTTAATTACATGTGATCTATAACGATCAAACTTTGCAAGCCGTGTTGTCAATTGATATGAGTAACAAAATCTAGAATTTCGCGAACGAACTTATGATATATGAAATAAGATAACGATTGCTATTGATTAATATAAAATAAACAGCCTATGTTTAGTTTTTACTATTAGATTAGTCATTCTTGATTCAATGATAAAAAGATGAGCTTGTTTAATTGGTTAAAGAGAAGAAAAAACCCTCCAAACTACGTGATTAATTTATGCTATCAGTGATAAATGTAGCTCCTAAATTCATCACCTTAATGGTGATATGTCCCATTTGCATTTTGGTCAAACAAATGAAAAGGTGAAAGCCCAACGGAATTTAAAAGACAATACTAGTTTATAACTTCCCTCAGAACAAAAGGGCTTACAAATGGCTTTTAGTGGGAAATCATTGATGTATAACATAAAAAGAAGTGGGCCCAAAAGGGAACCTTGAGTTACATTTCGTTTACAAATTTCTTTTCTATGATAAGAAGATGAGATGAGATGAACAAACTCTTTAAACGACGTGACTCATCTATTCTATTCGTGATCAACGTGGCTCCTAAATTCTGCTCTCTTTGATGACCTGGGCTGCATGTCTTCTCTCAAACATTAAAGGATGATGGGCTTTCACTTCAAGGAAGATGACCATGATTGATTAAAGAAGAAGAAGAAAATCAGTCTGAACAAGGAGGTAAGACAATAATGAGCAAAATATGGATCAGGGTCCTTTGAACCCTTCTCAATGCCGCGCTCCCAAAGGGACCATTACTGGATTACTGCCGCTCATCTCACTGGTCTGAAATACTAGGGGAACGTTTCACAACACTTGTCATCAGTGACAAATGACAACTTTTTTTTAAAGCTACTAAAATCCTTGCTTCTGATTGGTTATCGACAGAAGTTCATATGTCATTTTTCATTGTAAAAAAAGGCTTTGTGAAACGGGTCGCTGATAACGTCATTCTGAATGAAACTATTTGGGTCAACGAAATTTGATGTGACTACGAATTCGCTCTGATAAAAATTACATATTGGATCTGCGGTTGTTAACTTAAAGATTAAAAACATCCTTTGACTCTTAAATAATCTGATACTCTAATCCTGATAAATTTGATTTGGAGAATTTTCTGTCAATGCACGAGGTTTCCACCAGTAAATCATGTGCCAAATGTAAATCGATGATCGGAATCGTCTTTGTGAGGAAGATTAGTTCTTTGGGAATATAAAACTAGTTAAAAGGGTACCGGTACAATCCTTAAATGAATCCGAATACAATCCTTGAATGCTTTTGAATCTTATAATGGCGGCTCATCTACAGCCGCCATTAGTTTTTATTATATACCTCACTTTAGAAATACAGCCATCTGATTGGTCGAAATTGGAGTCGTGATTTTAGCCATTCCCGTAAAGAAACGTAAAATGCCAAAACCGGTCAATAGTCTTTTGAAAAACGCCCTAGGGCACTTTTTAAAAGACTATTGACCGGTTTTGGCATTTAACGTATATGCGTGCAATCTCAATCGGAAGGATTTTAGCACTAAAACTCGAGTGATGCGCGATCAGACACCCTATGAAATTAACATTAGGTCTCGATAGCGTAAAATAAACTTGATTACCATGATTGGTAAGTCGCACATGTATTCTACACTGTCGCTCATATAGTTGGAATATTTTTGTTTTACCCCAATTTATGGAATTATTTTAAAAATAATTTAAAAATAATAGATCTAGATAATAGTATACATTCTCAGATTTTATTGAATCATAATTTGCCAATGTGTGTTTTGCGTGACTGCTAAAGCATGTGTATGCTACTATGCGTATCAACTAGGGGACCTACGCTCTCAAGTCATAAATGACAGTAATGAAGATTAATGCCCCACAAAAGGGCACTAATGTAGCACATCGACACGGTTTTGATCCTGGAGCCTCACAGTTACGAGGCCATTGCTTTGTCACTGAACCATGACTTTACGCAGCGGGGGCTAGGGTAGGGGGCAGTTTCCATAAATAAAAGAAACCCCAGAAAATGCAATAAAGTTTCAATAATTTATTGCATTTTATCCCGGTCCCCAACATTAAAAAATCCTCTGGACGGCCATGCATTACGGCTCAAGGCATGGGCACACAGATGATTTTTCTTTTGTCTCAAATGGCTCGTTCAGATATGAAGAGGTTAACCGCAGCGTTTGTTTTTAACCGTGCAACTGAGCATGCGCAACGATGGTCAACCGGATGTTCACTGAGATTATGTAATGCGATACAGAAATGTAAAGCGTATTACAATATTGTGCCATAAAAAAACATACACCAAACCAAAACAAAACAACCAAAATCCCAAAACCAACCAAACAAACGACACGCGCACACACAAAAAACTATTAAAAAATGGCCGCGGTTTACCACACAATATCAAAACGAGGATTTTTAGATGTCATCCTGATGAATCGTAAACTCAGATATCACGGAACAATTATAGTAGTGTCAGGATGAAAAACGAGAAAAAGCGGGGGAATTCAATAGGAAGATGAAGATGGTGTTATGATAAAAATAAATGTTTTGAAATGATTTTATTTATGATGACAGTTGTTGGTAAATTTATGGCACCAAATGCCCCTTGATTTATGTGACGCTTGAATTTTCTTCTTCATAATGAGGGTTTTATTCTTCTTTAATATTTCTCATAAACGTTGTGCTGCAGACCCCTATAAATTTGGGGTCGAGGAGGACTCCAACAAGGATATGAGTTAAAGTGACTCGATAACATATTTGAAGGTTGATAAAAAGGCTGCGTATTTTTTGTATGAAATGTTACAGTTATATTTCTTTTACCATACTAACCCTCAAACATGCACAACCTCTTGAAAAAAGTTCTCAAACCACAAAAAATATTTATGGTTTTCTTTGAAGGCGTCTTCAACGACACCCTCTAAAAGTTAATTATCCCAACCGTCTTTAAATTTCCCCAACCGTTTTTCCATGAAAATAAGAGATAAAACAGGCTTTTAAAATCTGTTAACACTTAAAGATAAAGTTGAGTTCTGGTCATGTGATTGCATTGTGAAAGAAACGGTGTGGAATCTATCAGAAAAGGTTGATCATCTAGTATATAAGTATTCGTGTGTATTGCAAGGTTCTGGAATCATCAAAATGATAAGAAATTTGGCCAAATCTTGGCAAAGTAAAAAGCACTGTACACAGAATGATGTATATGGGACTACACGAACACACAAGGCGAAAAATTCCTACCCCGGATGTTAACGATGTTTCATGTCATATTTAGAATATGAAGGCATTTGAAGAGCCATGCTTTTCAGGGAACATGTTTAATCTGATGTTCTTCCACCCTTGCATAATATCAATGATAACGCTCACAAATAATTTTTTTACCTCTTCCCAGAACTCAACCTTTTCTTTAAATGCTTGGAATGGTATATAGAGCCGATTCATTGTTTTGTGACGATTTAAATTCACTTCAAATAAATTAAATTACAATGATATAGTTGAGAGAATTAAGGAGATGATCAGACTAGTTTACCCACTTTTTATCATTATTAATGGTCTGTTTCATTCCCCCCCCCCTCATTTTCGAAAAATCTTGGCAGCGTTTCACAAAACCGTCATAAGTACACGTTCACCGACACCCCATCAAAACGCGTGCTAACTTTATTGCACGTGCTCTAATGGGATATCAGTGAACTTATACTTATGACTGTTTTGTGAAATGATGCCCTGGATTGGATACTAGGAGTCAATTTAACTTGCAGCCTTTTCACATACAGCCAAAATGCTATAAACATGTTTAAACATTAGTTTAAAGGGCTCTAAACTAATCACCTGAACATACGACATCATTCACACACAGACATTTCGGTGCGATCGTTAATCGTTTCGTGATTAACTACTGCTCGTAAAATGCGCAGTAGTGCCATTGCGCATTGAAGGTCATGTCATATCAATCAAAGCGCACGCTCCATCCATTTTAAACACGTCTGAAACACATTTAAACGCGAATAACCTTTCACACACAAAATGTCAAGCTCTCTAGATACGAACTTCGTATCTACAGCCTGCTTTTAGGGTCGTATGAATCGCGACTTCGTATGTATCCCAACATCGTATAAACGATGATCACACAGGGAAAATTTTCTATAAACATGTTTAAAATTGTTGAGTTAAACACGTTTATACTAATCATCTCTAGATACGATGAATTTTAGCTGTGTGTATGGCCTAATGCCTGATCACAATATTCTATAATCATGATTACCTTGACTCATTAATTTGTGACTGTCCATAAGGTGTCATCCTGGAAACCCTCTGTCAAAATTGAAGAGCTCGATTCCAAACGGTACTACATCCATTTTTATCGAAATTGTTTTTTGTGCATTAGTGTACACATTTCCATTAGCCTCATACACTGACACTTCCAAAAAGCTTTATTTTCCCTCAAAAAAGAGGAAAAAATGGCATTTAAAAATCAGTTAGGTTCCAAAAGGTACTATATCCTTTCAACTGAGTTTCAAGTTTTGCATTGTAATTTGCATACAGTATGCAAAATTTTAGGTTCCAAAAAGTACTACATCCAATTTTGGTTTCAAAATGTACTAAAGCAGTCCTCGGCATATTGTATTAATTATCCCTTCCGTTTACAGTCATGTTCTTTGTTATGCAGTATGATCGTATTTGGAGAAAAAAAATGCAGAAAGAAAATCAATTGAAATGTTGAGGATGGGATTTTGTTCTCATGATAAGAAGATGACCTTGTTTACTTCGTTAAAAACATGACAAAACTCCTCGTAAATGACGTGATTAATTTTTCTATTGGCGATAAAATTAATGTGGCCCCCAAATGCTGGTCTCCTTGAGGTGTTGAGCTGGATGTCTTCTGTCAAACATCAGTTCCAAGAAGATGACCATGATTAATTGAAAATGAAGAGAGGGCCCATTTCAGTCTGAACAGGCAGGGAGGTGCGACTATTAGAGACAGAGACAGACTGGCAGGGACAGAGAATAGAGAGAGGGAGTGAGAGAGAAAGAGAGAGAGAGAGAGAGAGAGAGGGGGGGGGGGAAGAGAATGAGAAAGAGCAAGAGAGAAAGAAACCAACATTTGGTTGTATCAAAGAAGAACATATTTTATTTAGATAAATCGACTGCTTGAAAATATAATACAGCCTTTTCAAATAGTATTTAACTTAAAACGCAAGTAGAAAATTGAAATGCAAGAGAGAGAGAAGAAAGAACAATGGGACAAAGTAAATTGGAGATGAATTAAAGAGAATTCGGAGAGGAAGAGAAAGCTTTAAATATCTGGACAAAAATTTTGTTAGAAAATGAAGTGAAAAGACAGGAAGGGATAACTGAGATTACCATTCCCTGCCCATTGTGATCTTTGGTTATGTAAGAAACTAATTGGCCATCACTCAACCATCACCGCCGCGTTAGTTTAATTCCAAAAAATCTTTTCAAACAAACTCATCGGCCCGTAGTATCCTGTACTTATCCAGTAAACCTGACACCGAGTGTTTACGTTCCTTTTAACAAAGAGGGAAAAATAGTCCCAGGTCTAACTTTCTAGATTTTGTTTGAGAGAGGTAGAACGGTATAATTACCTCCTCTATGTAACTTTCTATCATGTAAAGCATTTACTGTACAGTGCCATAAATTTAAATTAATCTAATAAATTTTAAACTGTTTTTTAATTTTTTATTTTTTATTTGACATTCCCAAAGGGTGATGGTAGGCAATATAAAGCAGGGCTCCTACTTAGCCGAGTTGGAGCCTCGAGTTGTGGCGAGCTGGCGCGATCTTATGGCAAGCAGTTATATCATTAAAACATATTTCTTGATATCAAGAATTCAATTCTTGATATCAAGAATTCTGTTTTTGATATCACGAAATCGAATTCTTGATATCACGAAATCGAATTCTTGATATCAAGAATTACCATTGCTTTACAACGTAAACTTATTTCTTGATATCAAGAAATATGTTTTAATGATAAAACGGCTTGCCATAAGATCGCGCCAGCTCGCTACAACTCGAGCCTCCAACTCGGCTACGTGGGAGCCCTGCTTATGCGAGTGGCGACAATGGAATAACTCGGCTTACGAGACCGACAGCCCTCTAGATCGACAGATAATTTAGGACAGGAAGACGTGAAGATGACGAGATCACGAGATTGGGACTCGGCAAGCCGACTTGCTTAGGACGAGATGACGAGTTATTGGGACTCGGCAAGTCGCCTTGCTAAGGACGAGATGACGAGTTATTGGAACTCTGCAAGTCGACTTGTTAAAACGAGAAGACGAGATGACGAGTTGTTGGAACTCGGCAAGTCGACTTGCTTAGGACGAGATGACGAGTTATTGGGACTCGGCAAGTCGACTTTGCTTCGGACGAGATGACGATTTATTGGAACTCGGCAAGTCAATTCGCTTAGGAAAAGAGGACGAGTTATTGGAGCTCGGCAAGTCGACTTTGCTTAGGACGAGATGACGACTTATTGGAACTCGGCAAGTCGACTTGCCTAGAAAGAGATGACGAGTTGTTGCAACTTGACATCAATTGGTGACCCAACTTTCTTCTCATATTCTTGTCCTAAATAATCTCGTCATCTCTTCGGCACTTTTAACCTTTTTCTTTTTGGTCTACCGTGCTTTCAGAGACTCACTCATGCAACAAGAAGAGCCACAAACCAACCTCCAATTATATGCATGACGAACACACAATACATCGGTATTCCTAATGGTCCTCGACAAGGTCTCATCAATTTTACGCGTGTAATTAGCACCAAACAATAGTCCTTTCAAATAAAAACATGGCCGGATTACAAAAAGAGGACCTTTGAAACCAGTTCCAAAGTCGTGGAAACTGGATATTAGATAAAATTTGTTTCTTCTTATTATCGTTATTACTCAATTTTCTTCTTTTTTTTTTAATGTAAAAGGGACCTTTTATTGAGAAAAAGGGGGTGAAAGAATCGGTTTGAGTTTGAGTTTTTTTTTCCAATGGAATGTGAGTCAGATTTGCTATAGTCCGTCCATGCATTAATCTTAAACACCATTCCTGTCCAGGGCCCTGTATCATAAAACTTGTTACCAATAAGTTGTAATCACTGTTATAAGCTACTAAGATCGCGGCATCTGATTGGCTTCTTAATGGCTATATAAGAGCAAATTTGACCCTGATCTGGCTTTCATCATAAGTATCTGGTTCCAAGTACTGTATAGAACACATGAACAATGAAAGGAATCTCGCATATTATGGTCAAAATAATGTTAGGCATAAGTTCAACTCACTCTTTAAAAAAGAAGGTTGAGTTCTGGGAAGAGGTGAAAAATAATTTTTGAGCGTTATCATTCTTAATATGCAAGAGTGGAAGAACATCAGATAAGACATGTTCCCTGAAAAGCATGGCTCTTCAAATGCCTTCATATTCTAAATGATATGTAATGTAACATCGTAAAAATCCAGGGTAGGATTTTACGCCACGTGTTCGTGTAATCCCAGATACATCTTTCTGTGTACAGTGTTTGTAACTTTACCAAGACATGGCCAAATTTCTTGTCAATTTGATGATTCCAGAACCTTGCAATGCACACAAATGCTTATATGCTGGATGATCAACCTTTTCTGGTCGATTCCACACCGTTTCTTTCACAATGCAATCGCATGACCAGAACTCAACTTCATCTTTAATAATTAATAATTACAGTGCTTATATAGCGCCTAACACTTACTTTGTCAGAAGTCTCTAAGCGCTCTACAATAATGCAACATAATTACCCTGGCTTTAGCAGTGCAGCTGTTACGCTGTTTAACTAATCAGACACCAAAACCGTCATGACCTTCTCGAACAAACAACTTAAAACGTAAAAAAAAAAAAAAAAAAAATTGGCCCAGAGGTAGCTTATACCATACTATTACGATTTCTGCCGGGCGCCAAAAAGGGCGCACTCTGTGACCGCCATATTGGGCAAATCCAAAATGGCCGCCATCTGATAGTTACAGGTCATGTGTCGTTTCGAAAGAAAATGGGCTAGTATGATAAAAGTTTATATATTTATGGGGTTTTCGGGGTCAGCGAATCTGATTATGATGTGCTTGTATCGATTTGAGGTCTCCTTGGGGCTGTCATGCTGGTCATATTGGCCAAATAAAAAATGGCCGCCATCCGAGTTAAAGGTTAAGCGTAGTTTCAAAAGAAAAAGGACCAGTATGATAAAAGTTGATGAATTCACGGGGTTTCCGGGGTCGGATAATCTGATTATGATGTTCTTTTATCAATAAGCGAGTTCGTAATTGCACACTCCGCATGCGCAAAAATCGGGATCGAACTTTTACAAAGGTCACATGAACATAGAGAGAGCTGAGAGAGGAACTGTAATTTGTTTGTGTGCTGGCCTTTTCTTTGTGAATGATCACATCTGACACATCAGTCACCGAAAATCATTTCTGAATGTCGGAATTGGTTCTTTATAGTAAGCTTTACTTGGAATCTGGTCATCGGTAAAGTATTATCGGCATTATCGTGATCCAAGTTCCCAGGGACTCGACCTTTATGTGTAGACGTTGCATAATGCAATTCGTATTGGTATTTTATTCCATCTCAGAGTGATTATAGACGTTATTTTTTATGGATAATTAAAATAAAGCTGTCCGGTTTTTTTTAAAAGATAATGCTTCAAAACAATTCGAAAAAGCTGTTTATTCAGTTCTTTATTCATTGTCTGTTTCTACTGTTTATATATTTTCATTGCTAACCCTTGAAAACAAATTTATTATGCATTTTACAGAGGAAGTTTGCATAGGAGAACTATTTGTATGTATGTATACATATATATATATATACAAATTATTTATTGGGCTTATTTTGCTTTCTAATGGATCCGTACAATATGGCACAGCTTTAGGGGCCTTGAAGAGCCCCTACCGGGGGTTCCGGGGCGGAGCCCCAGGATGCTCTCGAGTTTATTTGACTTTCAAGAGAAAGTGTCTCTAAGATATAAAGAGAGGTTATTTCTTAAATGAAGTGAAAGGACTCTTGAAAATAAAATAGCCCTTTCATTTCATTTGAGAAATAATCTCTAAATCCATCACTTGATATTTAAATTGCAAAGGGGTGCTTTTTTTCACACTCTCCCTGATCTTTAAAGGGTGCTTTATTTATTTTCTCATCAACAGAAGCAAAATGCTAAGCCACGAGCTTTTCGAAGCTTTACCAGATTCAAAGTATTCTTAAATGGAGACATTGATGTATGTAGACAAAACAGGATTAAGATCCCATGCAACGCTTCAAAATTTAAAAGAAGAATAAGAAAAATAAAGTTGAGATTCGACCTTTATGTCTAGACGTTGCATAATGCAATTCGTATTTATATTTTATTCCATCTCAGAGTGATTATAAAATTGATAAAAGAACATCATGATCAGATTATCCCTTCCCAGAAACCCCATCAATTTAACAACTTTTATCATAGGCCTACTTGTCTTTTTCCTTTTGGAACGACGATTGACCTTTAACTCAAAGGTGGCCATTTTAGATTTGACCAATATGACCAGCATGACAGCCTCAAGTAAACCTCAAATTGGTAAAAGAACATGATATCCAGATTCTCTGACCCCGAAAACCCCATAAATATATAAACTTGTATCATACTAGCCCATTTTCTTTCGTAACTACACTTGACCTGTAACTATCAGATGGCGGCCATTTTGGATTTGACCAATATGACCAGTATGGCAGCCCCAAGGAGATCTCAAATCGATGCAAGAATATCATAATCAGATTCTCTCAGATTTTTCACACTCTCCCTGATCTTTAAAGGGTGCTTTATTTTTTTCTCATCAACAGAAGCAAAATGCTAAGCCACGAGCTTTTCGAAGCTTGACCAGATTCAAAGTATTCTTAAATGGAGACATTGATGTATGTAGACAAAACAGGATTAAGATCCCATGCAACGCTTCAAAATTTAAAAGAAGAATAAGAAAAATAAAGTTGAGATTCGACCTTTATGTCTAGACGTTGCATAATGCAATTCGTATTTATATTTTATTCCATCTCAGAGTGATTATAAAATTGATAAAAGAACATCATGATCAGATTATCCCTTCCCAGAAACCCCATCAATTTGACAACTTTTATCATACTGGTCTTTTTCCTTTTGGAACGACGATTGACCTTTAACTCAAAGGTGGCAGCCATTTTAGATTTGACCAATATGACCAGCATGACAGCCCCAAGTACAAATTTGTAAAAGAACATGATATCCAGATTCTCTGATCCCGAAAACCCAATAAATATATAAAATTTTATCATACTAGCCCATTTCCTTTCGTAACTACACTTGACCTGTAACTATCAGATGGCGGCCATTTTGGATTTGAGCAATATGACCAGTATGGCAGCCCCTAGGAGACCTCAAATCGATGAAAGAACATCAAAATCAGATTCTCTGACCCCCAAAACCTCATAAATATATAAACTATTATCATACAAGCGCTTTTTGTTTTGTAACTACGCTTGACCTTTAACTCAGATGGCGGCCATTTTGGATTTGCGCAATATGGCATACCCAGAAGGTGCCCTTCTTGGCGTCCGGCAGAAATCGTAAAAGTATGGTATAATCTACCTCTGGGCCAAATTTGGTGCTTTTAGAAGAATCTGCACCAAACAACCCCTATTTAGCCCTAACAGCCCCCTCTATTCTGTAATTCTGTTTACTCTGTAATGGATAATTGTGATTACTAGGCACAATTAGGCTGAAGTTGGTATCTTGTTGTGTGTGTGTATCGGGACGATCGGGACGAATATACATCACGATGTATATACTTGGTATGGACATATATAGTAAAGTAGGTTGTTTTGATGGGCGTGGTCCGTTTTGTGGAACCAAGACCTTGTAGATGGTCAGACCAGGGCCCTCTTTCACAAAACTTGTTATCCATTACAAGTATCGATAACAATAAGGTACTGATATCATGGCCTATGATTGGCTGAGAGTAAATTTGTCATAGAAATATGACGGTTGTTATCGATGACAAGTTTTATGAAACAGGGCCTAGAAACACTTTCCCTGGTCAGACTAAACTCGATCCACGACTGAAGCACCAAGTATTCGTGATAATCTCAATTACTCTCATTGGACCTCAACAGCAAGGCACATCAAAGAGTTTTCACAGAGCTATGTGAGAATTATCTTGGCCTGGCATGCTCTCAAAATATACATGAACGACGTGTTCTTATAACATTTTCACTGACTTTGTTCAAATATTTATTTCTCCCATGCCACATACCTTTAAAGGTAAAGACCAGTTATGGTCATGCGATTGCATTGTGAAAGAAACGTTGTGGAATCGATCAGAAAAGGTTGATCATCTAGCATCTAGCATCTGCAAGGTTCTGGAATCATCAAAATGATAAGAAATTTGGCCCATTCTTCGTAAAGTTACAAGCACTATACACAGAAAGATGTATATGGGACTACCCTATATCTCTCACAGACCATGAGAGAAACAAATTTACCAAATATATGAATTAGTAGGCGGTTTCCCGGTAATTTTTTTTATCATCATTGTATTAGTCAAAACATATTCTTTCACATGATTGGTAATGAAAGCTTTCATTTCATTTTTTGAAATTGGGGCGTTTCCAATACTGGTCTTTTACCTTTAAAGTGACTCGGTAACATTGTTGAAGGTTGATGAAAAAAATTGCCTAATGTTTGATGAAATGTTAATACTTACTATATTCCTTCTACTGTACTAACCCTCTGACATGCAAAAAATTCTAACAAAATTCTCAAACCACGAAGATATCTATGGTTTTCTTTGAAGGCGTCGATGTATGACAAACTGTGATTAACAGTAAATTTTCCCGACCGTTTTTCCATGAAAAAAAAGACGTAAAACAGGCTATTAAAAATATGTCAACACTTAAATGTTTGGAATGGAATGAAGAGCCATTTTATGGCTTTGTGACGATTTACATTCACCTAAAATGTAATTAAACTGTAATAATATAGTTGGAGAATTAAAGGTAATACAAAGTTTTGGTATGGGGCCATGAATTTGGTTCAAATGAACATATTGGAAGCATTTGCGACCCTACAATATGCAGTGATCGTTGTTGCGGTTGAAATCGAGTCTAAAGTTATGAAATTGTAAATAATAAACTCTTTATGTTGTATAGCACCCTCTCGAGGTCAAGATATTAATTAAGCTATAAAACAATGTTTCTTGAATAAAATCGACCGATTAGCTATTCCCGTTTGGAAATTATATATCACAACTACACATTCTGAGATTTTCATGGTCGCAGCTACCATTGTACGGCCGTAGGCGCTATTTGAAATTTATCAAAATTTACCGGGAGCACCGGTAAATTTTTATTTTCAATTTTTCTCGAAAGCAGAAGTGTTTTAGGGGCTAAATTTTCTAGTGCTGATACTACATCCACAGGGGCATCCAAATATATCAAAAATGTAAAGAATCCATATCCACCCAATTTTCAAAATGTCCCAAAACTTTGTATTACCTTTAAGGAATCGATCAGATCAGTTTTTCCCAATTAGTACCATGAATAATGGTCCGTTTTCACTCAAGTTTTCACTCAGATTATCTTTAATTGTACATCTAGCATTGAAGTCACTACCTTAGCACCACTATCTCTCATCTGAACAATGTTACCAACTCCCTTTAAAATCTTGATTATGTCTTGTTCAATGTGGTTGGTCTTTGATTTTGATCGATAAAAAAATGTAATAATTTGATTGCGTACATGTATCATTTATCTTCCTCTCTTTTCGTCTATCTAGTGTCTCAAAAGGGATTGCCATTCGTTCTTTTCTTTCTATGTGATGAATAAATGAGAAAGATTAAATATTTGTTTGAATATTGGTAAAAGATTTTTAATTTTTATATTCAAATTTTCATATGATGATTCCTTTTAGAGTTACGTGCATCAACAATAGGCTATTTTTTCGTAATGTAACCACATCTAATGCATACGTCTTTGTGAAGTGCCCCATACAAATTATTTCATTCACCTGTTACAAATAATTGTATCTCAATAGTCAGAATTCGAATTGCAAACAGTTGTAGTTGCCAATATAGGTACGACCAACAATATGGCTTGTCTTACCTGACAACACATAATGTATTCAGTTTGCATGCTGACTGTTGAAATACAATTATTCTTAACATGTGAATGAATAATTTGTATTGAGGCACTTCATAAAGACCTATGCATTGAATGTGGTTACATTACAAATATGGCCTATTGTTGTTCGAGTGATCGATTACTAATTTGAATAAAATTTAGATCAACAGAATATAATACTGTAACTAAATATATATTAGCCATATCAAAGCCACGAAACGTTGAGTCGTGGGTATTAAATTTCACGAGTAAAGTTTGTAAAACATCCATCCATCCCACCCCCACAGTGGTACCCCCGAAACAACTACAGCGAGGTATTCGATGGAAACAGGTCGCTCGGCGCCATTCTATGCACTAGAAATGGAGTTTTGTATCGTCAACACTTCATTGACAAGGATCCTTATTCCTAAATACAATACAATACTGGTTCACAAAACGGTTTAAGGATCAAAACTTTTAGGTCTTCTGTTGGGTTCATTGAATACCAACAAACCATTGCAACGAGCCAAAACTAAATAAAGGCGCCTGACTATCTTCCCAATTATATAGAGTGACTCGGGCCATGCCCTTTAAATGCTATGGTCACATTACCCAAAAGTAGACTGCTCGGCGGCCGAGCGGCGAGTTTTTAACCAATTCTGCCCGGCGGCTGCCCAGCCACCGAGCGGCTGCCGTCCAGGCACCACTCGTTTTTAGGGCATCGCTCGGTCGCCGCTGAAGTTTTAGCGCGGAGTTAAAATTTGGGCGGCGCCTGCTCACTTTTCACTCGCCGCCCAAAATACGCTTGGTGCCTGGGCGGTCGCCGCCCGGGCACCGACCTAATCGCTGGGCGATGCCTAATTCCAGCAGCGACCGAGCAGGCTACTGATCGGTCGGTCGCTGCTCTGATTTGTGACCATAGCTTTACCTATACATTCGAGGGTTGAAAGGGCAAAGAACAAAATAATAATTTATACCACTCTCTCTCTCTCTCTCATTCTTTCTTTCCGTCATTCTTTTCTTTATTCATGTATTTCTTTGGAGATATAAAGATGATATTAGTGGTCAAGTATACTGCGCTATACACAAAGATTTAGAATAGCACTTCCCATGTAAAACTTGCACTATATCTGACCGAACTTAGGTCAAGTACCTGTTTTCACATTCACTTCTTACACAAATTTCGGGTTAAGGCTTTTATTCAGCCATTCCAAGAGGAATTAGAGGTGTCGTAGTAGAGTGGTTTGGATACTTGTCAATGAGAATTAAGGTAATGGGTTCGATCACCCCGGCGGTACCCCGACTACGATCACCCCAACTACGTTCATTGCAAGGATACAGTCAGTAGAGCGTCCGCCTCACAACCGGGAGGTTGTGGGTTCGAACCCCTGCCGCGTCATACCAAAAGACGTAAAAAGATGAGAGTTGTTTCTGCCTTGTTTGACGTTCAACAATAAGGGATAGAGCAACGTCGATCTGGCGCTGCTCAGTGGCTGACGGGCTCACAATCAATTTTTATTGGGCAAAAAGAATTTCCGTTTTGGTTTAATAAAATTTGGAGTGGACTATTAGGCTATTATTGATATTGATCGATATTGATTGATAATACACCCTGTGTGGTGGATATCAGCGCTGTGGAAGAAATTATTGTTTTAATTCTTTATTGTCATCAATGATGATAATGATAATAATAGTGAGTTTCGTATAGCGGTCATGTCTGGCACATGCCACTCCAGGTGCTCCGTTATTTTGAAGCCGGCTTATAACCGATTCTGTCCCACCACCTGAGCAGAATCCTCCACCACCAGACAAGCCCATACTCATCAAAGGACTTATCCTGAAGTGGCCGGAGTGAAAATGCCTAAATCGAATGCGGACGAGAATGGAGCGGTGTGAGGCCAACAACATGGGAAAATAGGGCTATGCCCATGAAAAAGATGAAGACCTGGGGGGGGGGGGCGGGGCGTTTAACAAAACTTGTCATCAGTGACAAATGATAGTTTTTGTTGTCACTGATTTTTGTAATTTGTCATTGAAAAAAAGGCTTTGTGGAACGGGTTCCTGGCCATGATAAATGAGACAGCCATCGCAGCCATCGGGGCGATGGAAGAACTTAATTTAATTTAATTTAATGAAGGAACTGTACATTAATCTTGATCTCAGGAGACACGAACGAACAAACCAATCCTGGATCGAGTGTGGCAAATGTAGATTAATATCTCTTACCCAAGGACATAAGTGTGCAGCAGGGATTCGAGGTCACTTGAACGTTGAATGCCTGAATGGGGGATGGGGAAAATTCTGGAATGAAACATCACATGTCGCGCGTCCGCAATTATTCTTTGAAATCTCACGAACTATATCTGCCAAGCGCCGTTAAATATTGCGTTCTGCTACAAAAATAAGAAGAACAAAAGATACCAAAGATTATAAACAGATTTTATAAGAGATAGAATTGTAAAGGAACTAAGAGATTATTGTTGTTGCCCTTTTATCACATGACTTGGAAATAGTGCACACAGTTTATATTGATTTTTCTTTTTAAAATTGCGGCCCTTATCCCCTGTTCTCTCTCTCTCTCTCTCTCTCTCCATCTCTCTCATTCTCTCCCACTCTCTTTACCCCTCACCCTACTCTATTTTTTTTCTCTCTTTATAATCATGTTTTGTCCTCACCTTTTGCAGGGGCCCCCCGTTTCTTCGCAAATAAAATAGTTGACTAAGATTGTAAGAATAACCTCATATCGTTTATCCCGTTTATCTAACCCGTTTGACGAATTTGGCACTTAAAGACCGTCAACACTACTGGGCCAGAAGGGATTAGACCACATAGTGAGGTCACTAACAGGTGGCTATCTCATTGACTCAGCTCTCAACTAACATAAGAAAAGAGGATCATGGGGGACCAACAGGCACCGATTTGGGAAGTTTTCTATATAGAGGGAGCAAGTAGCTGCAAGTAGGACAGTGGGGCTTTAAAAGCTTTAAAGAGATCCATATCAATCATGGCTGAACACTAATGATAATAATAATATGGACATTTAGATAGCGTTGCTAATATACCTCTACTGCGCTATATAAAAAGTATCATGTTATTACCGCGGTTGTAGCTGAGTCGTCATTATCAGACGCTAAATTATTCAATATTTCTTCCTACCGGGTATCCGTTTACATGTACTTCACCTGGGTGGAGAGTGGCAAAATATGTAGATCAATATTTTGCCAAAGGACGTTGGTCATGCGGCGGGACACGAAGTGAGGAACCATGCGATCCACAGTCCGCTGATGTAACCACTAGACCACGACAACTCTACAATGATACAACTACTAATAATCAGTTGGAGGTGTCAGTAGAATTATTGATTGAGTTAATAATAACAGTAGATCTCTCTGAGAACTTAAAGACACTAATAGCATTGCCCTAGAATCAATCATTTATAATCATGAAGTTAATAACTCGTTTCACATTCCCAAAGCACTAAATCTTCTTCACAAAGACGAAATCCCATCATCAATTAACATTTGCCACATGATTTACTGGGTTCTAGGACACCTACCCCCTGGACATCCACCCCCGGATAACCACCCCGAGTCAACTACCCCCTAGAACAACTACCCCCTTAGGAGACCTACTCCCTGGATATCCACCCCGGACAACTGCCACCCGGACAACTACCCCTAGGATAGTTGTCCTAGGGGGTAGTTTTCTTAGGGGTAGTTGTCTGGGGGGGGGGGGGTAGTTGTCCTTGGGGATAGTTGTCTGAGGGGTAGTTGTCCGGGGGTAGTCGTCCCGGGGGGTAGTCGTCCTAGAGGGTGGTTGCCCTAGGGGGTAGTTGTCCTAGGGGGTAGTTGACTGGGGTGGTTATCCGGGGGTGGATGTCCAGGGGGTAGGAGTGTCCGGATACGGATTTACTGGTCGAAATGTCGTACAGTGACAGAAAATTTCATAACTTTTTATCATGATTTGAATTGCTTTGAATTTGGCCGCGGCGGCAAATGTGACCTAGGCATAAGGGAGGAGGACACAGATAATTGAAGAATACAGAATATTAAAAAACGAACAGAATCTGTACTACATCTTCTATTTCTCCAATCTAACGACCATTTTTTTTTCATTTTTCTTAAATCCTGTTTCTTTTGTGTAACTTTTAATCCGTTCCCACGCTCTTTATATACGGAAATATGTCCATTTCAGGCCATAACCCTAAGAAATAAATCAATTGTACGGTGTTACCAGTTTCCCTTTCAATTTACCAAAGTATAAACACTGAGCTGAGTCAACTAAAATCTTATACATTACATATTGAGATTTGTTCAAGAATTGGGAGGCTTTTATCCTATGAACCGTACTTGACACGTAACGAATGTCGGAATCTGACCGCAAGGGTAAAGTTTTTTTGTTTTGTGTCAATATAACAAATGTAATGGGGTAAGAGTAACGGGTGAACAAATCTTCTTTATCTATTTTCAAATCAAAGAAATGATACGGTTTGAAATTCTTCAATAAAACTTAATGTATTTTCCAATATACTATATGTGATGCAATCACCCATGATAGTAGGATGCCATAGAAAAGATAATCGATCCCGCCGCTCCCCGTACGCTGTCATTAATATAATCGCCTGTCTGTTCATGGTAAAATAAGAGATTATTTCCCGCATAATTTAATTTGATAAGGCATTTCTGTGGATTTATATTTTTCAGTAACCTTGTTTAACAGTCCTTGTCTTTCAAGTGCTTCGTATCAATTTCACCTGTTTTTTCACGTCTCATTATTTTCATATGAAAATCCCCGCTTCCATTGTGTTCAGTGGGAGTATATGTATAATGCTTCACAGTGTATTTACCTCCAAAGAGAAGGTTGGGTTTTGTAAAGGTGAAAGATAATTATGAGCGTTCTTCTCATTCTTTTAATGTCAGCCGGGAAGGAAATCAAAGTAGAAATGTCTCCTAAAAGGGTTGCACTTCAAATGCCCTCCGACATTCAAAATATGACCCCCAATCATATCAATCATATTTTGAATGATTTTTGAAATTATTTTTATTGAACTTTGGGACGAATGAAAATGGCCTGACGCCACTAACAGCATTCGTGTAGGTAAATTATTCATGTAGGCTATTCTCTGTACCGGTCCCACAGCGTAGGGTGATGAAAATTTAATATTTCAAGTTTATCCATAGAAAATATACATGATGCTTAATTGGGTGGTGAAAAGTTAGCGTAGGGTGGTGAAGAATGAAAATCCTAGTTTATCCATAGAACATGTACATACCGATGAGGTGATGTAAAGATTGCGTAGGCTGGTGAATAATCAATAGGCCTATTCCAGTTTACCCATAGAAAATGTCCATAACGCTGAGGTGGTGAAAAGTTGCCCTGAGACTGAGACGCTGCATAAAACGTACCGTTTGGGGTAAATGTGTCATTAATATCAACTACCAAGGCAACATCACTCAATATCCAACGAACTCGAAGTTTCCATGGAAGTAACCATTAATGGCAAAGTTACCATCATTGGTGAATTTTATGCAAAGGGCTTTAGGGTTCATAATGACTAAAATGAAATACGGTTCGTTATTCTGAAGGTTCATAAAAATGACACAGAGTTCTTTACCCACTCTTAAAATACAAGGTAAAAATGTGCCATCAGGGTAATTATGTATCCACCCTACTTTGGACATATTCTACTTTTAAACCAAACTTGCCCAAGACGAAGTAGTTATTCTATATTTCTACCCTAATTGGACAAGTCTTGTAAGAAAATGCCCCAAGTTTGTTCGATATAGTGCAATTTTTTACTAAATACTTTTGTTATTGATAGAACATTGTAATTAATCTCGTCCTGGGCATATTTTAACCCAATATATTTTAAGAGTTTATGTCATTTTCGGAATTATGAACCATAGGCCTATTTAAATTTGGGAATTACAAACACTGTTTCGTATTCGGAATTATGAAACTATCATGTTTTTGTTGGAAATACGAGCTTCCGGAATTAAGAACGTTTGGAGTAACACATTTAATTTCGCCTCGGTATACAAATCACAGTTTAATTTTCCATATATCCCAGCTTATAGGTTCAGAAGCTTTTGAATTATTAAACACTACGCACTGCGATGTTTCTACGTGATGACTTACTTTACTTATCTCATGCAATTGCTAATATATACTCGAAACAATGCTTAAAGATGAAGTTGAGTTCTGGTCATGCGATTGCATTGTGAAAGAAACGGTTTGGAACCGACCAGAAAAGGTTGATCATCTAGCAAATAAGAATTTTTGTGTATTGCAAGGTTCTGGAATCATCAAAATGATAAGAAATTTGGCCAAGTCTTGGTAAAGTTACAAACACTTGCACAGAAAGATGTGTATGGGACTACACGATTTTTACGATGTTACATGCATTTTTAGAATATGAAGGCATTTGAAGAGCCATGCTTTTTAGGGAACATGTCTTAACTGATGTTCTTCCACACTTGCATAATAAGAATGAGCAATGCTCACAACTTATTTTTCACCTCGTCCCAGAACTCAACCTTCTCTCCTCTCATTTTATCCTCTTTTTAAGGTTATTAGAAAGTTCATACAAAACTTAAAACATCAACTCAGTTCGCCATAATCTTTATCTTATTTAACAGCAGTGAGAGGATACAAGTCTCTCTAGAGATTTAGAAAGTAATCGGGTTAAACCCCCTGAAAATACTTTTCAAGACCGTCACCACTACTGGGCCAGAATGGATTAGACCACATAGCGAGGTCACTGACAGGTGGCTATCTCATTAACTCAGCTCTCAACTAACATAAGAAAAAGAGGATCATGGGGGACCAACAGGCACCGATTTGGGAAGTTTTCTATATAGAGGGAGCAAGTAGCTTCAAGTAGGACAGTGGGGCTTTAAAGGGAGGCGCTTGTCTTTCGGGACGTTCGTCTTTCCGAAGTCACATATTAAAGGTAATACAAAGTTGGGAATTTTGAAAATTGGCTGAATAAAGATTGTTTACAATTTTGAAATATGTGGATGCCCCTGTGGATGTATTATAGGTACTAAACAAGTTAGCCCTTAAAACACTTCTGCTTTCGAGAAAAATTGAATATCAAAATTTACCGGTGCTTCCGGTAAATTTCGAAAATTTTCAAATAGCGCCTACGGCCATAAAATGGTAGCTGCGATCATAAAAATCTCAGAATATGTACATGTAGTTGGGATATATATTTTTCAAACGGGAATACCCAATCGGTCAATTTTAGTCAAGAAACATTGTTTTATAGCTAAAATAATATCTTGACCTTGAGAGGGAGCTTTACAACGAAAAGAGTTTATGATTTACAATTTCATCACTTTAGACTCGATTTCAACCGCGACAAAGATCACTGAATATTGTAGGATCGCATAGATGATAGATAGATAGATAAATGGTTTATTCAAATCAATCAAACATGTAAACAATAAATGTTCATTAATTCCATGCTTCGTAGCTAAAAACTAAATTGCGCAATGGATTACAAAATTAATTATTACAAGGTAAAATTGCACTTACTAATAATAAACTACTATAGATAATAATGCAACTCTTGGCACCGGCGTCGAACCGCTGCGCCACCCCAGTCACCAGTGGGGCACGAGACAGTAAGATCATATACCCCCCTGATGAATAGCACGACGCAACGGATCAACACCCATGCATACAATATACAGCACAATTCACAGTGAAATAATGAATACAAAAGGACAGGTATGGCGGAGGAGAGAAAGAAAGGGGGAGGGAGTATAAGAAAATGAAAACTTTTACATGATTAAAACATTACATACTTAACAAGAAATACATGCGTAATACTGTACATGGCAATTAACTGGTTTAGAACATTTCAACTCTGAAAATAGTAGTGTTGCGTGTGGAAAATTACAAAAATATAAATCTATGTTTAGCATTAATCGTTCAATTTTCTATGAAATCACATTTTTTGTGAATGAATATGCTTCCAATAGTTCATTTGAACCGAATTCATGACCCCATACCAAAACTTAGTAATATCTTTAAATTCGAAAGGTTCGTAATTCCGCAACCCGAAATTCCCATACCATGGCCCCGTTGCGTAAAAAGTACCCTTGATGGTAAGTTTGCCATTATTATCAACTACCAAAGAAACATCACTCAATATCCAACGAAATCAAAGTTTCCATGGAAGTTATCATTAATGGCAAAGTTTCCATGGAAGTTTACCATTAATGGCAAAGTTACCACCAATGATAAGTTTTATGCAACGGGCCTAAGGGTTCATACTTAAAAATGAAATGCGGTTCGTTATTCCGAAGGTACATAAAAACGATAAATGGTTCTATCCCCACATTTGAAAATAATGGGTAAAAATGTGCCACCAGGGTAATTATGTATCCACCCAATTTTGGACGTATTCTACTTTTAAACCAAACTTGTCCAAGACGAAGTAATTTTTCTATATTTTTACCCTAATTGGACAAGTTTGGTAATAAAATGCTTTTGTTCGATACAGGTCAAATATTTGTTTCATTAATAAAATATTGTAATTAAGTTCGTGCTGGGCATTCGGAATTATGAACAATATTTAATTTTTGGAATTACGAACCCTATTTCATTTTCGGAAGTATGAACCCTATTTCGTTTTTCGGAAGTATAAGCCATATATCATCATGATCATGATCTTTTTTTTTCAAATACGAACCTTCAGAATGATGAAAGTTTGGAGTACCGAACCTTCGGTAAATTTGTTCCCCTTACATCGTGTATACATGTATGGCAGCGTTTGGAACCTTTTGAAATTTCAAACATTACGCACTGCCAAACGGCATAGCAACAACTTTACCATTTGCTTCTACTTTATGACCTATATTTACTTATCTCATGCAATTGCTACTTAGAAAAAACGTTAAACGCATGTCACCTGCTAAGATGCAATCATATAGGTTTACCATCCATTTTTGAATGGCCTGAAACATCATCTCCATTTTAATTTTTTGTTATACAGAAAGCACGAGAATTTCTTAATCAGTAATTCAACTAAATAAACTCCAAAAGGCCATGAGTACACCTTGATGAACCTAAACCCGTCTAATTTAAAGAAATTTATTATTATAATTTTTTGTTTCGTTCCTGCATTTTCATTGCCAGAACTATGTTGATTTTACACATTGATTTACATCATCTTCAGATCTTCGTCGAGATGGGTTTGGAGATAATCCTGTGTTCGAGAGCATCGTCCTAGAAGACAGGGAGGCTGATGAGGAATCGTCTATCTTGGGCTACGCCCTCTTTTTCATGGGCTTCTGCTCCTGGAAGGGGCGACTCCTCTATCTTGAAGATTTTTATATCAATTCTGAATACAGAGGTAGGCAAACAGTTATACAATGGATATTTTCAATACTTTGTTCACTAGAAATGTGCCCTCTCCTTGAAATGTGTTTGATTTTAAGATCAACATAGTGAGATTCTAAAAAGAATGTCTAGAGGGTAATTGCGCAGATCGAGGTGAGGTGCATGATAAACACTGGTCTTTTTAGACTATCGGGATGTCGTAATCGAGTGATTTAATGTGCAAAGGTCGTGTGTTCGTGTGTAAGTGTGTGTCAGTTGGGGGGGGGGGGGGGAGAGTAGGGCTGCATTCCCCTCCCGAGAAATTCGAAATCACCCATATTTAGGCACCTCTGATTATCTTTTCAACTTTACTTGATGACAAAATAATTTTTTTAATATATTAACATGTGAATTGAAAGGTCATATTCTGGAAGGCAGCCAAGATCAGAATGTTCCGGTACATCACGTATGTGAAGTGTAAAGTCTACTGCACGCAGTGCAAAGGCTGAGAAGGTGTTTTTTGGTACAATTGTTTACATTTTCATTGTCAATTTCAATGTGCAACATCTCGCTATCTTGATCACAACTGGAGCAAAACGTAAATCATTGTATGTGAAGTGTAAATTCTACTGCTATCAGTGCAAAGGCTTAGAAGATGTTTTAACACGATAAATACCTTTTCAATTTCAATTTTAATGTGCAACGTCACAACCTTTGATCACAACTGGAGCAAAAAGTACTATACTGTATTCAAGATATAAGATCCAAACATTACTTCCGTTTAAAATAAAGGTGAGTTCTGGTAAAAAAAAAAGAAAATTAATTCCCACAGAATCAACCGAAAATTACACTGACTGTTCAAGATTACAAATAAATGTCATTTGTCAAACAATTTTGGTAGAAAATGTATACTGGCTGAGTAATGAGCAAAGAAAGATTAGGAAATCAAGGTTAGCAGCCCCGACACCATTTGTGTAGTCCCATACACATCTTTATGTGTACAGTGCTTGTTACTTTACCAAGACTCGGCCAAATGTATCATGATTTTGATGACTCCAGAAATTTGCAGTACACACCAATACTTACATGCTACATGATCAACTTTTTTCTGATCCATTCCACTCCTTTTCTTTCACGATGCAATCAGAACTCACCTTTATCTTTAAGAGAAACTGGGAAATTTAACTTCCGTCTCTATTTTAACAAAAGAGACATAAAAGTAGACTATAATAGTCGATACACTCGTACGCGCTCGCATAGAAAAGGGCCCAAGTCCGACCTGGTCTCCGTGCATAAGTTTATTCTTTATTTTCTTCATACTCCTTTATCACCAGCCCTTCGAATGTAAGGTCAAGTTCTTTTTTGAAAGGTTGATTTGATACTCCTATATCTGTACACAATTTTGTTTTCTTCATGTAATTGATAAACTTTTCAGAGCGATATTAGCGTATTATATTAAAAGCATTTTCTGAACAATATAATTGAAGATAATAGAATAATAATTATTACAACAAAATGATTATACTTTTAACCGAGAAAGAAAGGGTAAGTAACACCATCAAGATATCAAGGTATAGTCAATGAGAATGATTCGGGAATCGTAATTAGAATTATAACTATTTATTCATTTTCAACCTTCTCAGAACAATATAGTTGACATAATAAAAAAGGAATATTACAAACAATATTATTCTTTGAACATAGAATATACATCTAGTATAATACCACCAAAACTTACCATTGATGGTAACTTTACCATCACTGGTAACTACCATGAAAACCTTGATTTTGATTGGCTGTTGACCCCTAGCTATTACAATGGTAGTTGCCATTGATGGCAAAGTTACCATCAATGGTAAGTTTTATGCAATACATGAGAATGGTTCGAGAATCGTTATACAAATTATACTATAAACCCCCCCCCCCGACATTCTCACAGAATTTATTTTTTCCCCCCTCCAAACTTGTCAGTTTTGTTTGAAAGTATACTCACTTGCTTCTCATTTGTATAACAAATCTTGATACATTGCTTTTAATTGTCTGGAAAGCCGGGTTTTTTGAGCGAAACATAATTGTTGTTTGGTCCGAATTATTAAACAGTTTAAAACATGTTTATTCTGCAACGTGTTATGTTACGTATCCAGTCGGTCAAACGATTACATAAGTTTCACAAAAATGATCATAACTTTGAAGTTTTCAATGAAATTCTTTGTAAGTTCACAGGATACTACTACTACTTTATTTATGTAATTTCACTGGGAATAGCCGGATAATTGTTAAGATGTTTAGATCAAATTGTCGTTGCATTGTTTATGAGACACCCTGTATATGTATATAGCACTCAAGTTTACACATGTTTGTTTACCAGGTACTGGTCTCGGTATAACTCTGTTACACGCCGTAGCGCAGGTATGTATAACTATGGACTTGGCCTACGCGTCTTCAAAATCAATATATCTAAAACAAGATCTTGTCCTTTGATCACATGCACCAACACGACCGACACCCCAGGGCCCAGGCCGACAACAGACCGACACCAGGCCGACAACAGACCGACAACAGACCGACACCAGGCCGACAACAGACCGACAACAGACCGACACCAGGACGACACTAGGCCGACAACAGACCGACACCAGGCCGACACTAGGCCGACAACAGACCGACAACAGACCGAACGAAAAATTCATGTATTGCATTACGTTTAGGGCAGAGAATCTTGTCTGCTTGGAGTCGGTCTGAAGTCGGTAACACCTGGTGTAACAGGTATACAGGTGTTACTGTGAAACATCATATTTTCATGCGACACCTCAATAGATTGAATGTCTGTGAACTGGTTCACCTAGCTTTTAGTACATGACTTGTAATGAATTGTTTCAGTTTATTTAGCCTTAGTATATACCATTAGATCCCAAATAAAACGTTCCCCATTTTCTTCCGCTATTTTCTTCTTTCTCCAACCCCCTTCTCTCTCTCTGACCTTCTCTCTCTATCTCTCACTCACTCATATTTTTCTCCCTTCTCTTTTCTCCTATCCAACCCAATGCAATCTAATCCCACAGATGTTCGATATGGTGCATTTTCCTTGTATTGTAGTTCCAAAAACGCTGCACAGTTATACTAGATCCACCTGTGTGGGCCACTGTAAACAAAAAAAAGGCCGAAACAATCCACTGTTCCCTTTGCAAAAGGATAATGGGACTTCAGTAGTGTCTTGAAGCGGTTAACAGATCTTGCTGTCTTCACAATAGTAGATATCTCTCCTCGTTTGTTTGACTGTCTGCCTCCGTGAACTCTTTCAATATTTGCGGATTTCTGAGGAGAGTGGTTGCAAGGCTATCACTATGAACATCACGGACAAAGGAAGCGGCCAAATATACAGTTCCTCTGGTAGACAAAGGAACATCCCTTCACTGCTATTATGTAAAAAGGTGACACCTGTTCAACACATTTTTACATAAGATAGATAGAAATGGTTTTTATTAAAAAGATCATCGCAGCCAATGGCTGAATTGCGATCCATTTCACAAGGTTATGTACAATACAATTGCAATTCAAATTGAAATAACACAAAATATGACATAAATCAATAATCAAACATATAGACATTTCATAAAAATTCATTGATCAGATTCAAATTTTTGTTAAAAAAAGAAAGAGATAGGGAGAGGTGTAGGAGAGGGAGAGTTGGAGTGATGACAAAGAGAGAGAAGGAGAGAAAGAAAGAGAAGGGGGACGGGAGAGGAAGACGGAAAGAGATATAGAGAGAGAGAGAAAGAGAGAGAGAGTTGAAGAGATGAAGAGACAGACAAAGGGTACCTTATCATTACAGATGAGGGGAGATGGCAAGAAATATTCAGTAATGCAGAAAACAGCAGTGAAGGGATGTTCCTTTGTCTACCTGAGGAACTGTACATTTTGTCCGCTTTCTTTGTCAGTCATGTTCATAGTGTATCCAGGGTACTGTCGTTGAATGGAACCCGGATGTCATGAAGCTCTACAAACGGATCGGTTCTAGGGATATGACGGAGAATGAGAAATGTCATCTAGTGGCCATTGGCCAGGCCGATGTCCAACGATTCGCCCAGACCGAGCTGCCAATGTTCAACGATGGATCACAAATCGTGTCATGTGAGCTTTATCTGTGAAAGACTGAACTGAACTGAACTGAACTGTCCTGTCAAGGGGGTGGGGGTGGGGGGGGGGGGGGTGGACTATATTTTTGACTCAGCATTTGTCAACGTTTCCCTCAAACTCAATGGTCTCGCTACAGGGGGAATGGTGACAAAAGGAAGAAAGAAAGTGACAAGACTAAAGAGAAAGGAAAGAGAGAAGGGGGAAAAGGACGTCTGACCTACACGTACCTCCCACGTCCTCCACTAGCCTTGCAAATGTGCATGTAATTT
This sequence comes from Strongylocentrotus purpuratus, assembly GCF_000002235.5. NCBI lineage: Eukaryota > Metazoa > Echinodermata > Echinoidea > Camarodonta > Strongylocentrotidae > Strongylocentrotus > Strongylocentrotus purpuratus. The sequence goes on along the minus strand of NW_022145597.1, from coordinate 15,558,408 downwards.
CCCGAGTAAGGAGTTTGCCCCGACAATCCTTCCAGTACAGTGACCTATCATTGGGTGTATCGACGTACGGGCATATTTTCGTGTAGGGGGGGGGGGGGGGGGGGAGTAACGCTGAAAAGCTTTCAATTTTTCTTGATACATGTATTTTATTTATTTATTTTTATTTTTTGGGGGGATACATATTTGGTTAATAGCATCACACATTTTTAACATTCAATTTCTCTCGTGCATGCACTACCACCACTACGTAGAATTAAACAAAGTGGCATTTTGCAATACATTAACGAGTTTTGTCAACTCCAATGTCTAGATGCCCTGAGATCTTTATTTATTTCATTTCAAAACAAAGTTATCAAATAACAAAATCATTGAGGCGGGCCGAAATAAAAAGGAAAAGAGGAGGGGGACAAGAAACAAGGGATTATCATAACAAAGTTTATTTGGCCTTATGACATATGCCGTCGTCATTGTGAGAGCTTTGTGAACACAATGACCATGATGGTTGGTATTGGATGACGGGAAATATATTTTTCAGGAGAACTGTATTTTCTCATACCCTGGCTTGAAAATTGAGTCCTTGTAAGGCATTTCACTACTTGAAAAATATTTGCTGTGTAAACAGGGATATTGTATGTCTCTGGTCTAAATAGAATAGGCACAGTGAATTCTTGACGTTTGAATAAACACGGTATGTATTATGACGTCATGGCACATTGTGTGCTGAATCATGAATATATGAATGCTAGGCCAAGTCCTAGGAAAATCACCTGTCTCCATAATAGATGTATACCCACAGGAAACTCGTGAAACAATTTGAATATTTCAAGATTTTCGCTTCACAAAGAATCGAGAATTCAATTAACAAAAGGTCGTGAGGGCCTCTTGCCCGGAAATATACCATCCGGATCCCGAATATTGAGAGCATATTTTTATTGCAAAGATGTTTTTTATTCATTAATATACACTAGATAAAGTGTCAAAAAATACACATCCGGTCATCTCTTTGCCACGAATCATCCTGATTTATCAATTTTGCAAGAAGTGAAAGGAACGATTTAGGGGAAGAATTTTGGTAAGAATTTTGGTAAGAATTTTATTTCGATATAAAAATAAAACAAATAAGGTTATATTCGGGCGTCATGCTGCCCGAATATCGTCATATCATTATGCGGATGGACCTCGCTGCCTAAAACTATTTCTACTTTGCGAGCGAGCGAAGCGAGCGAGGACAAATGCAGTTTACCATCTCTTAAATGTCATTGCCTCTTATCAAAATACCTTAATGGTATCTATAGGCGTGTCGCAGTTTCTGATACTTTGTTTCATGAAGTTTACCTTATTTCAAAATATATTGACTCGCGGCTCTCCGGTTGGCAAACGTTGTGCTATAGACGTTCAATATTTCAGGGGGAAGGGCGGATTGACGGAAGGCCGGTAGGGGATCAACTCCTTGCCCCTTTAGAGTGGGACAATTTGCATTTTAAAGTGAAAGAGACAAACGTACACATACTCTCTCTGTCTCTTTTCCAGTAGGTCTTCTATCTTTCACTCCTATTTCCATTTATGTTTTACACTCTGCTGTAGGCCTAACCTACAACAAGGACTCAGATCGGATTACTCAAAGCTTTCTCGATGATCGTTTAATGCACCTCTTACAACAGATTTCATTTAGGACTTATCAGGTTTGGGGCCCACGTTACTTATTCACATAATAGTATAATCTGTAAAGAGCGCTTTTCGAGCTACTCTCCTCATATCATTTCACGTTCTTGTGCATTTTTTTCTTCATTTCTCTCCTCGCTCTCACCTCTTTTTTTTTTTTTTTTTTTTTTGTGTGTGTGTGTGTGGGGGGGGGGAGGGATCTGATTTTCTTTCAATTTCTTTGTTGTTGTTGTTGTTGTTGTTGTTGTTGTTGTTGTTTTTTTTTTGGGGGGGGGGGCACATGCCCTCTGCCCTATACCACCAGTTTCCCCCGTGACCCCCGTATCTACGCCACTGATGGCTGCAGACTAGTGTATAGGCTAGTCTGGACTGACGTTTTGATGTTTAATAGACACGCTGATAACGGCTGATTATGTGGTGAATGTATAAAGATAAGATGATGCAGCTTAACATGTCAATAATGGCTTATCATAATCTTTGTCTGCATTTTCAATCGGTAATTTTTAACGACAAGAAAATGCGACAAAGGGGAAGAAGAAGAAGATAAAGAAGAAAAAGACGAAGAAGAGGAGAAAGAAGAAACGTGAGTAGATGTACTCTGCATGATGTGACTAAAATGTCAATCATAGCTTATCCCAATCATTATCTGCTCAAACGGCAATTATCAGTACGATGAGAGAATTGAAAGAAGGCCAGACAAAAAAACAAGAACAAAAGAAAAGAAAACAAAACGAAAACAAAACTCGAAAGAGAGGAGATGAAAAACAAGAATATGAATATATGGTTCAGAATGTTTGTTTTTAAAGGAATAACAGTCCGAAGAATTTCTCAGAAAAAAGAAATAATGAATAATAATGAGCTTTCCCTCTAAAAGTGGCCGGAATATGTCCTTCATAGTTTATAAACACATTCTATGTTCTCAGAATGCTTTTGTATTGAATTGGTAATTGTACAAAAAAATCTTTTAACATGTATATATGTGTCAGCGCTCAAAATACACGGGGGCGGTGGGCGATTCGCCCCCGTGAGCTCCATAATCGCCCCCGTCAGGTTGCTCACGGGGGCGATTGCAAAATTAAAAATCGCCCCCGTGGAATTATAAAATAAAGATTATCTTTTCTAATATAACTTTAACACAATATTGAGTATCAATTTTTAAACCTTACACCAATTAAATGGAACTTAGATGGCGCTTTCTCTCCCATCTCTATGAGTATTACAGATACAAATAACGAAAGAGCGCAGTGCAGCTAGTGCGACCGTCAGCAGTGGCTATACTGGGCCGGTAGTACCGGTGAGCACGCTGACGCCCAATATCTGCCGGAGCTGTAGACGATCGCGCAAGGACTGAAACATGGAGAAGTTTTTCGTTGTGAAAAGTGTGAATCCTCTGAAATCTGGTGATTCTAAAAGACCATCAAATAATGTAACTCGACCAGTAAATCAATATTGAGAAGAAGAAGAAGCCCAAAGATGTCGCAGGGGCGTATCTAGGCGGTTTAGGGGGTTTAACCCCCCCTCCCCCCTTGGGCTGCCAAGTGAAAATGTGATGTGCATAGAAAAATACTATCATGTGTCTAGACCTACGCAGTATTAGTAGATGTCAGTAGGTGCCAGGAAAACATCACTAATGGGTTCAAAAAAGCACCAAAAAATAGTTTTGCAAAGAATGTAATTTTGTAATACAAAAACTTCAAAAACCTGTGAGGGGTAGCATAGAGCTATACTGATGGGGGGGGGGGGGTGGCAGTGACCCCCCAATAAAATTAAAAAATGGGTTTATTTCTAATTTGATACCAGCGATTTACAAATGTTGCTAAAATGGAATTATTTTTCCATGAGCTCCCAGGGGCTCTACCCCTTGTACCCAAAGAAGGGCTCTTAGGCGGGCCCCTGGTTGCTCATCTGGCCGTTATTAAATGCCTAAAATCTCTGAGCTACCGGGGGCTCTGCCCTCTAGACCTCACTCCAACTAGTGACCTGCGAGTATCACAAATAAGGTATCACAATATGCTCATCTGACCGTTATTAAATGCCTAAAACCCTGACTGCTCATCTAACTGTAATTAAATGCCTAAACCCCTTAAGCTTCTTGGGGCTTTGCCCCTGGACCCCACGCCAATTTTAGCTCCACTTCCTTCGCTCGCTTTGCTCCACCTGATCGTAAATACTTTAGCCCCCCACACCCCCCTCCCCAACTTTTTTTGCTCATTACGCCACTGGCCCCTCTTACTCAATATGTTCCTTCATCCCTCACATTTTGTCCCCCGGGTCATGAAAAGAAATCGCCGCCCCTGATTGTAGGTGTTTGAAGCCCTAATTAATTAGAGAGCCAGCTAGCTTAAATCTACCCTATTCTCTTTCGACATGTATTTCTTTGTTTTTCCTTCAATCTATCCTCTTCTTTTTCATCATGTACTTCTTTGTTTTTTCCATATAAATGTATTCTCTTCTCTTCCGTTATGTATTTCTTTGTTTTTCCTTCTCTACCTCCTCTCCACCCTCCTTATGTATTTTTTGTTTTTCCTTTTCTATTATCTTCCCTTCCCTGGGTGTACATGGGTTCAAGTCTCAGTTTATTCAGTTTTGTTGCCTATATTATCGAGGCAAAACAATAAATAATCAAAGTCTAATTGTTTGTGACCTCTTTGCAGGCTTTACGTATATCTCGTTATGTATGAAAATGAGTTCATACTGGAATCTGGGCTCGCCGTGTTACGAAAAAATAACACGCCTCCGGCCATGACTAGAGGTTGTTGCAATATGAGCGTAGGTTGTCTCATTCAGTGACTAAGACTGCAACAGTTTATGTCATGGAAGCTTTAAAAATAATTCTATGCAAACCGTTGGGTATAAAACAAAAATACATACTGCACAGTCATTCGCTAGGGAGGCTAAACTCCGTTGCAGCTGACCATGTACTAGAGGAGACGACACTTACATCCTAAAGTGTTGTGAAGGGAAAATCCCTGTTTCAGCCCCAAGAGTTAGTGGCAACGACCCCTCGTGAACGGAGTACTCGTGATACGTGTTTTCTACATTATCTTTTTTGATATTCTCCATCTTTATTGAAAGCTTTTGCGTTGGCTCTTTCTTTTTTCATTTTCCTGGTGGCACTACCGGGTCATTAGCCCCCCCCCCCACAACGGCGGAAGATATGAGTCCAATCTCTTTATTCTAGCATGACAATAGGGAGTAGATCATGTTAATGCGTTAAATACTCTTGAAAGTACAGAAGGTTGACGGATTATTTGTGACAAAAAAAAGGGCTGTTTCTCCTTCTAACTTTATTCTATGAAGTTAATCAGGCAGTGTTAATGCAACAAGGGTTTCTGTTATTTATTACAATAGGGAGCAGAACATGCAAGGCGTAAAGTACTCTTCAAAGTACAGAAGGTTGACAGATTATGGGTGGCACAATAAAGGGCCGATCCTCTTACTTCTATGTCTTCAATCGAGCATTAGGGACTTTTTTAGATTTGCAAGTCGACATAGTGGACTGCTACGTGTGGCGTCCTTTTAAGGCACTGACAGTGCCTTAAAAGGACGTCATAGTGTCTTAAAAGGACGCCACACGTAGCAGTCCACTATGTCGACGTGCAAATCTAAAAATCCCTAGTGTCGAAGCAACCAGTGAACGAATGAAGAAATACGTTGTCCAATGTGATCTTCACTACCTCCTGGACAATAACCCTTCAGATAAATTAAAGTTTTCTGTTTAAAATTGAGTGTCCATTAAAGGTACTATGTCCCTTTTGCAGCTAACCTCAAATTCTGTAGAACTTTGCAGGAATTATGAATATGTCATGTATGTCCTATCTGTGAAATTTAAACGTTAGCAGTGTCCTCATATTCAAATTATGCAAGGAAACCCGTTTACTTGCTAGACTTCACTGCCAGACACTATTGACTGACTGACTGGCTTCTTTTCTTCATTGGTGATTAAATACATGAAAAGAGTTGTAAAGGGTACATGAGTCTACAAAGTCTACATCAATAACCCACTTCTTGTGATGGCCAAGATTAAAGTGATTGAATCTTTGCGCAGCATAAAACGTATGACCATTCGGTACAATAATTGTCTAAAAATCAAGACTATTACTTTTGGGCTCTATCGCCCTAAAGTCGATTTGACAACTAATAGTCGTTATTTTCCCACTTGAAGACATTTTCAAGCCCCACTTTTTTTAGGGAAGTTCTAAATTAATATTATCTTTCAAATGCAGTTGGAATTTAACTTTTTCATTTTTTTGGCCTGCAAATGGGACATAGTATCTTTAAGAGATAGAGAAATTTCACGTGACATGCGATCAGGACCGCATATAACGTGATTTTTTTTCTCCTTTGGGGCACTGCAAAAATGGATATGGATATTATCATAGGTCGTCTAAAAAGAATAGATCCTGAGTCATACCATTTTGAAAGAAAAAAAATATTTTAGTCACTTTGTGTGTTGGAACAAACAGAAAAGATGTCCGCCAGCTACATCACAGAGAGATTACTAATTCAGTCAATTTGAGAAGCCCGTACCGTAGTGATTACAACTTTAACAAACTTTATAATTTGTTTCATATTTTTATCTGTCCGATTTAATTCAAACTTTCACCAGTCAATTTTGTTTTGCCCTTATCTGCTTTCCTCTAGCCAAGAGTAGTTTGCTATGAAGGTTGAAGCACTTTAGACCTATACAGGAAATGCATAATGTAAAAATTATGAACCGCCGCTGACAAATATACGACAGGAAAATTAAATTTTAAACTTTAGAATCATTATCTTATCAGGAGATGGAATTCTGAAAGATGTGCACTTAAATGATGGGTCAGTAACCAACAAGTTATGATCTTGGAGGTCACGGAAATGAAAGGGATCCGGTAACTTTGTCTTAGATCCTTTAAAAAAAAATCCTTGATTTAACTCATGCTGCAATGATAATTATAATCAGTCAGGAACCCCATGATTTTTACAAGCCGATTGCCTGTCTGATTATCAAGATATTTATGATTGAAAATCGAATCAAATTTTGCGTTTGCCAAACGGTTTTCATAACTGAGTCTATTGGGGAGAGCTAGTATGGTAAAACCGGTCACTGAAAGGTTTTTACTTTTTTGAGGCACTTCTTGATGATTTTGAAGCGCAATTTTTTAGGGCTTTTATATAACACCATATCACAGACACTGATAACACGTAGGGCCGTTCTTCTCAGATTTAACATTGTTAAACGATCCCTTTAAATTTAAGCAATCGTCTCATACATTTATATTTGATTATAACACCCAGATTTATTTTATTGTCTGTCACATTATATTACCTGCAATAACAAGAAGACAAGATACCGGGGTCAGCTAGTAACTCCATGGGGTCATCAACCTGGACCTTGTTTATAATGTCTTAACAAAATACATCTGTCACACTAATGAAACCTAGGCCAGACCGTCTACAGATCGAGCAGCAAACTGCATTAACCCCAAAGGCCGAAATCGGTCGGTTCGGCGGTGTGACTGGTCCGGGATAAGATTTTGAAATATATGTAAAGATACCTGGAGAACCACAGTTTATTAGTACAACATTGATATGACTCCATACCTATAGAAAAGTTAAAGATAAACTCCAGTTCTGGTAAAAAAAAGAAAATTAATTCTCACAGAATCAAACGAAACTTACACTGAATGTTCAAGATTACAAATAAATGACATGTGCCAAACAATTTAGGAAGAAAATGTATACTGGCTCAGTAATGAGCATATAAAGACAAGGAAATCAATGTAGTACTAGCCCCGACACCATGTGTGTTGTCACATATAAAGCTTTATGTGTACAGTGCTTGTTACTTTACCAAGACTCGGTTAAATTTATTACGATTTTGATGACTCCAGAACCTAGCAGTGCACACCAATACTTACATGCTCCATGATCAACTGTTTCTGATCCTTTCCACACCTTTTCTTTCACAATGCAATCGCATTACCAGTACCAAAGTTTATCTTTAATTCATAAAGGTGATATCATAATGTCAGATTGAGTTCACCTCCAATTCAGAGCTTTTAAGAAGAAATATTCAATACATCGTCAAGCCCGGTTCTTTCACATGTTATACCTCGGTCCCAACGACTTCAGACCGACTCCAAACCGACCGATTCTCGGCCATAGATGTAATATCACGTAGACGTATTTTTTTAAAATTTTTCGTTCAGTATGTACTCGGTCTGATGTCGGTCTTGTCGTTGTGACTATTATCATTTTTCTAAATGTCAAATCTCCTATTAAAAAAAGGAAATCAACTTTCACTGTTTTTCTCTCCAATTTGTCAGAACCCTTCATGGGGGGGGGGGGGGGGGGGGGCGATTTTCAAATTTTCGGGGGTAAAAAAAAAATTAAAAATTCGTGCGCCTTACCCCCCCCCCCCCCCACCCTCGCTTATTAACCGGCTAGCTATTTCGCCCCTGATACCACGACAACTTCCACAAATTTCACTAGGCACAATGGAAAATGAATGCAAGAACACCCAATCTCCCTCTAAAATTATTTCTCTGGAACCGTTCCTCAATGTATCGACAAATGATCCGACTTAATTCAAAGACAAATCCATAGGAACTATTTTACTTTATATACCTCACTTAAGAAATCCAGCAATCTGATTGGTCGAAATTGTATTCATAAACTTTAACTATTCCTATAAAATTCCCGGTAAAATTCCAAACCCATTTAATAGTTCTAAAATAATATTTCCAAACTCCCAGTTACCATGGTTACCGGGAAAATAGTTGAATACCCATAGGTTCACATGTTAAAAACGGGTTTGAGCGATCGCGGATACCGTACGTGTGCGAAGAATTGGTCGATAATTTCAAACCGAAGGCAAAAATGGCTGAAGAAACTCTCCCAAGATTTCAACTTCTTGATGATGATCAAATGCAAGAGGCTTGCTGACAGCAGGGACATGCTATACAGAGCACCAAAAAGGGTACGTTAAATTCTCCATCAATTTTTTTCAAAAGTCTAGGCCTATAGATTCTAGTAAGTAGGTCTAGTGCTAAAATCCTTCCCGTAGAGATTGCACGGAATTCAGATTGCACACAACCCTATGGCTATGCATTGGCATTGCGCACTGGCGTTGCATTGCAATATGCATTGGCATTGCAAACTAATATTGCTCGTGATTCTGAAGGTGATACTCAATAAGTGAGGTGTCATATGAAAGCGCAGGTTTTTCTCCATATTCCCCACAGGGCCGGCTCACCCCCAAAATTGTGAAAATATCTTGCTTAGACTAGAATCTAGATCTAGTCTACTCTCAAAGATACACTCATAAAAAAACAACCGTACAGATAAACTAGAGAAAGGCCAAGGTGGTGTCATAAGTTGACTCTTTTGTTTCCGGCATATAAAAGTATTAATGACTGCTTTAATATTGAGCGTATAAACACAACTATTTCTCTCAGAGCAGTCATTAATACTATAATAGTTTCATATATGCTTGCTTGGTCAAAATTTCAAAGGAGATTAACGACAAAAAATCAGACGTAGATTGACATTTTTCGGCTGATCAAACAATTATATCCCACGGAATGCAGAGGTCATCTATTGATTTGAACCATGACCTCAGTATCAGGTCAAACAGGTAACTTTAAAGAAATATGTACAACTACCCCAGTTACAATGACCTATTTGTTTGTTTTTGAATACTTGAACCTCAGTCTACTTTGAGAAGAAAAAAACCTGGTACAACTTTTTTTTACAAAAATGGGTTACTTCCTTGGACCCCAAAGATGTAACACGATGCCTTATCCATCATAAAAGATGATTAAAAGGAAACGAAGCCAGTTAAAAAAAAAGTAGGCACTTTCCCGGTGCCATTTCCCGGGGCCATTTTCAACAAAGCCTCAAGTCTAATTTCTCTCCCCTCTTTCTCTTCTCTGTCTCCTATACTCACCCCATTGGATGTCCTCTATTTCACCTCTTTCTCCCTCCCCTCTGTCACCTTCTCTCTTTCGTTCTTTCAACTTCCTCTAAAACAATGGACGTGCTCCCTCGTGTATCTAATAATAATATTAATAATAATACATTTATAGAGCGCAGAAACTATCGAACATCAAGTATATATTCTACTGCGCTACAAGAGCTCCTGCATGGTATGCTTAGATTTACAGTTAATTGAAAAGATGTGGTTTCAGTTTTAATTTGCAGATATTCAAAGATGGTAATTTCCTGACTTCGAATGGTAAGTTATTCCAGAGTTTTGGGGCTGCACAGGCAAATACTCGATCACCTAGCGTTATTTTTGTTTAGATATCCATTTCCCCCATTTTTCTCTTTCTCCCCTGACTCTCTATCGCTTTCTTCTTAATAATTGGCATCAGGGCAAACCGCTTTATATATATATATTATTTCCAATTTGTTACCCTTTATCTGGGCTTTATCGAGACTTCATTCAGTTTTGCTTTCCGAAGAAAGCGAAACGTTGTCCCAATTACACCGAGAACGTAGAGCCCAAGGGCCGAAAAAAGGTTGTACGGATATATTCCGTTGACTGTTGGTCTGTAGTCGATTTCCTACGTTGACCTAATTCTTATCTTCAACCCTGAACCTTGCAAACAACCTTCAAACTCTGACCCAAACGACGAACCTATAACCTTAAATCTAATCGCAACCCTAACTCTAAACCTGTGACGAAATTAATTGGGAACAATAACCCTGTTTACTAATTATATCCATATTTTTTCAACACAAGTTTCCCTTTATAACTTAAAGGCTTGTTAGAGGCTTGCCCGGCATAGTTACAGCTAACGTATGCAAAGCGGATTCCATTCATAGAGAAAACGGTTGATAACCAGGGATACGGGAGAGAAACATGTACAGATTGATATACATTAAAGGGGGTGTAGCATGGCAAATACTGGTTAACGGCCTCTACGACTTCTTTTGGACAACTGCACGTAAATGAATGGACCTGATTTAACATTCTCCTCACGCTTCGGTTCCGCTTATGTTGCACACACGCGTGAATACTGTGGTCGTGTCGTCCCGATTAGCGTCACTAGTCCCGACTAGTTCCGAGTCAGGCACGGGATAGACACGTAGTCTCGTCATGCTACACTCCCTTTAATAAACAAGCCTATTATCGAAGTAGCACAATGACCTCAAAACGGTTGTCTCACAATCAAGAACAATTTTGACCTAGATTTCTATAAACCCGAGATTCGGACTTACATAACCCCGGCGGGCAAATACGTCAAATTACTATTGTGACGTAGTATGATTTGTTTCTTTCTTTTATTCATTATTTTATATTGCTACTCGCGTTGCTGTCTTTTCTCACGTCTACTAATTTGTTGACAGACTGAACTCAAATATTTTCCACAGGGTACGTGCTACATTTTGGCCTTGACATGCTCATAAACTTGACAAAGGTATCAGACGAAACGATATATATACGGCTTCCTTTTTCCTTTTTTTTTAACGTTTTTCTTTTAAATTCTCTCAGTAACTCAATTATTTGTTTTATTGAATGGTTTCTGTTTTATAAGCAAAATGAGTACACGTCCTTGACATCGAATGCTACCCTCCAATAAAATAAATTTTAATCAATTACAGTAAAGAATTTGCTGTTTAATATGAGATTATAAGATTGAAAACTAATCAAAAGCAAAGCTTTGTGGTTTGGTTACAATGCATTCACGCAAACTCCATCTCATTTCTACCTATATCGACCTACCTTCCCCCCAGTCGCTGAAATGATTGTGCAACTCCAAGCAAAATGAAAATGCTATTTCATTTGGAGCAAGTCGCTTTGCGTCCTCCTCGGTTAAAGCTTGGCCTGCCTTCACTCGTCACACTATCCTATAAGTAAAAAAAACTCTGCTAACCACTAAAAATACCTAAATTACCTATAAATGCAAAAGCTTTCTAAATAGAAAAAAAATCTTTGATACAAATAATCAGCTATGGTTTGATTCAAGATCCGTTTATTAATCACAAGTTAAATGGTGCGTGGACATTTAGCCTATGTGTCAATATCTTGACAATGTAGTTACAGTTGCAGAACTATTTAAATGGTTCATCAATTCAGATGAAAGGAAAATAAATCTACTAAAATTCCAAGTATATATTATTAAAGATTTAAAAAAGGGGAAAATTTAAATGTATTCCCGTAAGAGAATGATTAATTTTCTCCCTTGAGGCCGGGGAAATGAGTAATTTCAAAGGAATTCAAAGTCATGGTTGCCTTGCGTCCTACTACATTTTGGATTAAACGGTTACTTAACTTGCATTTCACAATTGTAAATGACCTTGTAACCTCGACCAGATGAATGCTCATTGCGGGATACATACGCATTCCATATATTCGCAAATAGCCTACGGCCGATTTTCATTGTATTTGCTACCGTTGAGAAGCCAAGCAAGTAAAAGAGACTAAATTGTATTTCAAAAACGGTTATTAAAGGTGAAGTTTAACCCCCAAATTTTTATTATTATTATTGTGATGGAGTGAGATATCAAAAACGATACAGAAGCAGATGACTTAAGCTAGAATACCTTTGAGATATATATATATATATATATATTTTTTTTTGGGGGGGGGGGGGGGGGTAGGAGAGGGAGGTGAAAATGACAGGTTCACTATCCCTGATAGACGCATATACGCATAAGCTACATACCGAAATCCGATAACAAGAAAGCTCAGGGCCCTGTTACATAAAACTTGATATCACTAACATGATACAAGCTACTGTTATAAGCTACTGAAATCATGGCATCTGATTGGCTGAGAGCAAATTTGTCATAGAAATTTAGCAGTTGTCATCAGGTCATATAGATAACAAGTTTTATGAAACGCGCCCCTGGACTTTTGAATCTGTAATCAATCAAACTCAAATTGGCAACGCTGTGACGTATCACGCGGACTCGTCTCTCATTTGCTCTGTACAAAAAGTTTCATCATGGACAGAAAGTCCTGTATCGTTTCATAAATATTCATTTTCTTAGTTGCTGATGAAGGATATGTATATGTTGTCCATGCAGGGGTTGTGTAGAAACATATGTGCCATGATCCACGCGGCATGTATTTGAGGGAGAAAGTACAAGATTACGATTTTACAAAGCAAATGAGTGGATCTTGCAAGATACGTCAAAAAGTTGTCTATTTGTTTTTGATCTATTGAAATTTTCAAAAATTAATACCTTCCTAATTTTTATAGGAATTTGCCCGAACTTTCACTGATCGGTTTCTCTCAATTTTTCTGTTTTTATTTTCATCTTTTAGAACCAACCAAATAGTATCAAGCTAGACTGCCCCTTTAACGAATGAAAGAATGCGAAGAGATTCTTTCACAAATGTTTATCGTTCCGTCTCGGTGTATAGGGTAGTTTTTTGTTCTTCTTTTCGCTTACAATTGTCCCTAATTCCGGATTATCAAAGAAAGAACTCTTACGTCAGGACCACTAATCTTGTATTCAAAGTCGTCTCGGAGGTGGTTTAATATTGCCGATACAAAGCCGATGTCTCTTGAATTACCACACGATTTTATTTATTACGTCACATAGGTATTTACAAGAAGAATTCGTATGCTACTATAATATAAATACGAGTGAATGAGATACTCGATTCGGGTACTACACCTATACTAGCATTCTGTATTCCCGAATTCGCACAATTTTGACCGAAGATTTACGCGGGAATAGCTGCAAAATCCCGCCATTGCATGATGCAAGACCGATAAAATTAAGAGGCAAGAACGAAGAGTCGTATTGCCTCATATGGCAAAGACTTTGTCGGTTTAAATTTAGTATCGATGGGTACATAGGAGTCCGTCTGCCGGTTCGACTGATTTTTTTTTGACAAGATGCTCGTAGCCCTTGATATTATTGTTCCTCTCTTCCTCTTCATCCTTCTTCTTCTTCTTCTTCTTCTTCTTCTTCTTCTTCTTCTTCTTCTTCTTCTTCTTCTTCTTCCGCATCATCTTGTTCTTGTTCTTCTTGTTCTTCTTGTTCTTCTTGTTCTTCTTGTTCTTCTTGTTCTTGTTCTTGTTCTTGTTCTTGTTCTTGTTCTTGTTCTTCTCCTTATTCTTCTCCTTCTTCTTCTCCATTCTTCTACGTGTCCTTCTTCTATTCCATCTTATTGCTAGGGCTCGTACAACTAAGATTTTCCATTTTTAACGCCGGTCATCACTCGACCTGAAATCTATCTCGTATTTTTGTCCTGCTACTCCGGCGTATATATCATTTATACATTGTAAATGCTCTGTTTTGTATTGTATTGTTTTGCTTTGTTTGACTGCACTGTATACTTAAATGATGTACATGTTTATTTTTTCTTATCGATTTAATAAACTTTGAACGTTGAGTTATCAAAGTTAGGGTAGGGATGATAATACTAGTCTGTATTCCAGGCTGTCGACTGATATCCCAAAGCAATGAATGATGAAACATTCAAACCTATTGATTGCGTTATCATTGACTCGTATGCTTTACTATATCATGGTTACACTATTTAGACGATATTATTTGTAGTGTTTTAGTTTGATATTGAAGGATACAAGAATTATATTGCGTATATGAACGAAACAAAATATGTGGAAAATAAAATGGAAAAGAAGAAAGAAATCTCAAACACAACAATGCTCTTTATGCCGTCATAAATCCACTTAACCTATAGCTACACACAACTAGTACAACCTAAATTCTCTATTTTTCTAACTTTTCCGGTTAATTGATGATATTATTGAAATGTAAATAATCATCAAATCGCTACTAAATCCCACGAATTGAGGATTGGTAAGCAGCCAAACTTAAACAAACACAAAACAAAAGGCAGAACTGTGTTCATGTATCTCCTAATCGTTAAAGGCCCACTGCACTACTTGTAGCTACTTGCGCCCTCTATATAACAAACAATGCCTAATCGGTGACCATTGGTCCCCCATGACCCTCTTTTTCTTATGTTAACTGATAGCTGAGTTGATGAGATAACCACCTGTCCAGTGACCTTGCAGGGCAGTCTAATCCCTCCTGTAAACTACGGCAGATAAGCTTTAAAACCAGAAATAGAACGTTCTTCGTATAATGATAGGTTTTCCCGGCCAATTTCGTCAAAGCAGCGATCAATTTCACTAACGTGCATTCATTTTTGAGCGAATTTTCTCCACTCGTTGTTCCCCTGTTTCATTTTTTTAACTTTTTGCATTCAATTTCGTTTCGAGTCACTGAATTTTCTAAACATGCACATTCAAATTAAAGCTTGGTTCAGTCTATTTGGAAACGCATAAGCGTCATTCAATTTCGCCAATGTTGAGTGGGAGGAGAATTCTTTCGCGAATTGCGGTTTCATTTTCGTCTATGGGTAACCTCTTTCGTAATCGGGCCATTCAAATTAAAACTAGACCTTATAATCATTGTTTGAGGCTCGATGTTTATACGAATAATCCTTATTTAAATATTTTTTATCTATGATCTTTTCTGACTTGATTTCACATTATACAATCTTTTTATTTGTCTGATAGATTTTTATTGCATTTAATGTTTTCTCTTTCTTTCGATATCTATTTTTGTTGAAACATTTCTTTATACATGTCTTCATATTTGTCATTACAAATGAGGTTATTTTTTAAATGGTTTGTTTTGATGAATCTTGATTGAGTAGGTCATCTTTATTTCATTTAATGTTACATCCTTTTCTTTATTCATCATTGTATATTGTTCCATCATGTCCATGTTTAAAGTTCAATTCTAACACTGTCCATGATTTGTGTACATATAGCTTGTGCTTAGAAGAGAAGTCACAAATTGTGCACCGTCCTTCTCTGGGGACAGTTACCTGTGTAATGACAGATATCTGCTCACGAATATGCATGTCATTCCTACAAGTAGACTTGGCATTAAATTACTCAAATGGAAGTGACAAGTTAACATCAAATGAAAAGCAATGCACAAATGTCACATATGAATGCCTAATCACGGAATTAAATGCTCGAATACATACCACCGTCTGTACGGCGCGAATTTGAATGCTCTTTGCACGCTTTTCAAAATTGAATACTCGTTTTGCACGTCTCCGTGACGAAAGTATGAAATCGCATGCTACTAAATCAAATTGAACGACGCAATTAGCTTTTTGAATGTTTATCTACATAGTCATTCAATTTCGTACGAACTTGAATGAACGTAACGTTAATTCTGATGCTAAGTTTACGAAGTTAGGCGGGAAAACCTATATTATGTTATAAATTTGAATAAATCCGAAATATCCCAAAACGTACAGATCTATACATTATCCTCGTACTATCAATAACGCACTTGTCCTAGTAAAATTGTCATTCTTAAGGAAAAGGGCTGACATTTTTTTACTCACTAGTGTCATTTGCTCGAAAAATAACTATGAGTTAATTGCGAAACTGCTGTTACAAATCGTGAGAGGCGAAACGAAATTGATACAACTAACATACAAATTAAGTAAAGAAGAGCAAATTCCTTCGCCACATTTCCGCCTACACCCATGCACATTAGGACATTGTCAATCTAAAGGATATTTAAAGGATATTTCTTGGAGAAATACATGGGTAAGCAATGGTCCAGGCCCGCCATTGGATAGCTGAAGTCGAGTTTTGAAAGCTATGTATCACAAAACGGGGGTTTCAAGAAAGTAATCAATCTGATTGGTCCAATGACAACACGTGACCGTGTATCACCCTTTCCTACCACGCCTACACTCTAAGAAAAAAGGGTGCAAAAAAGGGTGCAAAATAAGAGTTTGCACCCTTTACATAAAAATGAACCCTATTGAAGGAAAAGGGGTTCAAAAAAGGGTGCAATATAAGATTTTGCACCCTTCCCACAAAAATGAACCCTAACAACCCAAAAAGGTGCAAAATAAATGTTTGCATATCGCATGCATATTCATGATTACTTTCCACGTGTTCACATAAAAATACATTTATCATATGATTTGTTAAGCTAATTATGACAATGCACATCAATTATGTGATTTTTATTTTCCTTCGGCAATCATTAACCAATAGATTATTTTGTCTGATCATGTTACAATTACATTCACGTTTTAGCAATATATATATTGATTATATGATTACTAACCAAGAAACATCATGCATGTTTAATATGTATATGTGTACGAGCAAATGTCTCGAGTATTCCTCGATGATGGGTGCAGGATTGCACCTTTTAAAGGGTGCAGGATTGAACCCCTTAAGGTGCTGCTATTGCATCGGTTTGCACCCCTAAAGGAGCAGGATTGAACCATTAAGGGTACTAACATGTCTCCTAAAAGGTGCATTCTGGCACCCTCCTAAAGGGTGCAGGATTTAACCCCTAAAGGTGCTGCTATTGTTGCATCGGTTTGCACCCCTAAAGGTGCAGGATTGAACCATAAAGGGTACTAACATTTCCCCCAAAAGGTTCAATCTGGCACCCTTTTGAAGGGTGCAGGATTGCACCTTCAAAAAGGGTGCAGGATTTAACCCCTAAAGGTGCTACTATTGTTGCATCTGTTTGAACCCCTAAAGGTGCATAGTTGCACCATTTTTTCTTAGTGTGTACTCGACAAGTTTCGTTCATTATCCAACATGCATGCGTACGGTTCAAAATCAATGAATGCACCCGCAAAGATAAATTAGTTGTATAATGAGCTGTGTGAACTGACTGGAGCACAGCCACAGACACGCGAATCAATAGATTATCCCCTCTTTACTTGACTTTAGATAATCACGTGTGACTTCGCCGAATTGAATTCATGGTACAAGACATCAATTAGCACACACCATTGTTAGCTGACTTGATGAGAGTGAGTGGCAGTACAATTGCTGCTAGATACCAAGAGTTGTGGATGTTTTCTCAAAAATTACGGCCTTACAAAACAGTGATGTTATAACAACAGGGTGAGCAGCCAAACTTAAAAAAACAGAAAGAGAAAAACAGGTAGAACTATGTTCACGTATAGCTTAATCGTTAAAACCAGAGATAGAAAGCTCTTCGTATGATTATATGTTATTAATGGAAATAAATGGAGATATTCCCAAAACGTACAGAGCTCGTATTATCAATAACGCACATGTCCTAGTTTGCTCGAAAAATAACTATACAATTACAAAACTGCTGTTACAAATCGTGAGAGGCGAAACGAGATTGATACAAATCAAGTAAAGAAGAGCAAATTCCTTCGCCATATCCCCCCCCACCCCATTAGGACATACGGGGTTTGCCGCTCTAATGGGTCATTTCGTCACCAAAAATCCCTAAACATGGGTCCCTAGTTTTAAAAAATTACTTTAAAATGGGTCCGTTTTTTTAAATTTCTGAAATTTGCAAAATTTTCGCCTTGCAAACACCCGAATTGTAAAACATGGGTGTTTTTTTCGAGAAAAATGCCCCCAAATGCCCCCCTTAAAATGGGTAGGGGTTTCGAGGCTTAAGCGGCACACCGCACACCCCCGTCCAAACCAAATGTGAGTACCCCCCCCCCCCGGGATATTCCCCCTACATCCATTAACATTAAGACTATTTAAAGGATATTTAAAGGGTATTTCTTGGAGAAATACATGGGTAATCAATGGTTCGGGTGCTTTAATCCCCCATCCCTCCCATGGAAGCCAAGATCCAGGAACGCCATTGAATAACTGAAGTCAGGTTTTGAAGGCTATATATTTTTAAAAGGTTTTTTCTCTTCTTTCTAGAGAGTAATCAATCTTATTGGTCAAAAGACAACACGTGACCATGTATCATCCTTTCCTACCACGAATACTCGACAAGTTTCGTTCATTATCCAACATGCATGCGTGCGGTTCAAAATCAATGAATGCACCCGAAAAGATAAATTAGTTGTATAATGAGCTGTGTGAACTTACTGAAGCTCGGCCGCAGACACGCGTATCCATTTACAATGAAGATAATGAATAGATTATCCCCCTATTTAGATAATCGTGAGTGACTTTGCTACATTGAATTCATGGAACAATGTAATACCAAGTATCTCTTTGGTAATACTATGGCATCAATTAGCACACCTGTTAGTCGACTTGGTCGGAGTGAGTGGCAGTAGCTCTTCAAGTCTCGGCGCTTATTGAGAACACACTTTGAATAGGCAACAATTAGGCCAAGAGGCTTTCCTGAAAAATTCAACCTACTTCACAAATAAGAATTGACCCCTTAGCCTAAGACCTGACAAAGAAAGGTTGTCGACCCGGCCGTCAACCAGCCCAGACAGGCCAGAGAGTTGGGTTTCCCTCCATCCGCCCCTGCCCACTCACCAAACTTTGCCAATATGAAGGGACATGACTGTGCATTACGAAACACAACGAACTCACAGTAATCTCCGTTGGGATGAGTTGTCAGATCAGGGTCAGTTATCTTGCCCCTTATTAGCTCATAGAAAAAAGAAAAATGCGGAGAAGGAATAAGTATGACATGGAGATCACAAATAAATGAAAACGAAATTCAGTCGCCGGGGTCTCATCCCCCTCCGATAAAAAAAAAGAACCAAAGTGCCCTTGGACACAACGTTCCCCCATGCTCTGGGTTGAACATTTTCATTCAATTCCAAGACTCAATAACCAAGATGAACCAAGATGTGCCCCTTTCTGACATGTATTGAGGCGATGACCTTATGACCTTTATGACCCAAATATATTTGCCCGTTTTTAGTTTTTTATCAGAGATATTAAAAGAAAAAAAAAGATTTAAAAAAATGTAATGAATTTCTCCTTGTCAGAGAAATTCTTGTCATCATCATCTTCATCTTCATCATCATCACCATCATTATCATCATCATCATCATCATCATCATCATCATCATCATCATCATCATTATCCTCATTTATCATATGTATTGTGACAGGAATATGTGATATTGTCATCAACAGCTTGAGTGTTGATTTGCTTGTTCATCCTGATTATGTTCGAAGTAAATTTGTGGTTTGTATAATGATGATCCCGCCTGTCAGGTTTGGATGGCAGGTTGGCAAGCCCCCCCCCCCTCTCCCTCCCCTCCTCCTCTCAACACAATTGCGAGTAAATCAACTCGACTTCAATACCTTATTGATTGAATTACCTATCGAAATCAACGTCAATATTCCACTGAAATATTCACATATTTTAATGGAGAAGTGCACCCTGATATTTGTATTTGTATTTATTAACATTTATTTCCTTCTCAACAGTACAATATGAAACACAATGTGTATATATATATATATACATGATATATGTAACAATTATTTCAACATAGAGTATACAGTAAATAATTCAGATACGGAAGGAGGCGAAAACCCGGAAAGCATAGCTTGAGTTGGGAACGCCTATAATAAATTAACACAGTTACCGAAAGAACATTATAGATATAATTATGAAAATTACATTTTATTTAACAGAAAGTTGATAGGAAAGAACAAAAATAGTAAATGGAACAGAGAGAAGAAAAAAAAAATGAGGAGAGAATTAAGTATAGGAAGGCATGTTCACTTATAAAGAGAAAGTTATTAGGTTGGTTTTAAAAAAAGTAGAAAAAGGGAAGAAAAAATGGGCAAAACCCAATCAAAAATAGGATCATTATGAATTTTTCAAGTTGTCATTTAAAGATAAACTTTAGTACTGGTAATGCGATTGTATTGTGAAAGAAAAGGTGTGAAAGGATCAGAAACAGTTGATCATGTAGCATGTAAGTATTGGTGTGCACTGCAAGGTTCTGGAGTCATCAAAATCATAATAAATTTGACCGAGTCTTGGTAAAGTAACAAGCACTCACATAGAAAGCTATATATGGGACAACACACATGGTGTCGGGGCTAGTACTACCTTGATTTCCTTGTCTTTCTATGCTCATTACTCAGCCAGTATACATTTTCTTCCAAAATTGTTTGGCACATGTCATTTATTTGTAATCTTGAACATTCAGTGTAAGTTTCGTTTGATTCTGTGAGAATTAATTTTTTTTTTTAACCAGTACTGGAGTTTACCTTTAATAGTGAAACTCCTCTCCAATTTGCTCTCAACAAAACATCTCATAAACATTCATATTCGTAGTTACTGATGAATGTATAAATTTGTTTTCATACAGGGGTTGTATTAAAAAATATTTGCAATACAAATATTTAGGTTGAATGTATGATTGAAAATTTTCCTAAGAGAAAATGTCGATTTTTAAAGTTTTTTTAGTAAAGATCAAATGGGAGGAGATTGCAAGATACGCCACAGACTTGCCAGTTTATGTTTGATTGATTGATCCAGGGGGAAGCAGAATATCGATGGAAATTACCCGAGATAAAGGTTATGTTCGTTTGTCAGTCTTTGATATCCTGTTCCTGAGATGATTTATTCGGAAGATAGAAATCGTTTTTCTTTTGGTGGTATTTCTTTTCATACGTCACTCAAACAATCTCACATTGGAGGGGAGATGGCAAGATACGTCACAGCGTTGCCAATTCATGTCTGATTGATAGAACCTTCATAATTCATAATTTTCTGACTAAAAGGAGAAGCAGAATGCCTGTGGAAATTGCCCTGTTCCTGAGATGAGTTATGTGAAATCCGTGGTATTTCTTTTTATACGCCACACAAAATATCTCCCTGTACCACGTAGTACCAAAGGCTTCAAGTTTATTGAACTGTTTCCGAGCAAGATTACACTATAACCAGTATCATAAGGGTTGTCATGGTGCTGATCACACCGGCAATGGGTACGATTCTGCAAAGCCATCGTGTTGCACAAAGTGGTCTCTTTTTTGTCTAGTTAATCTTTGACAATATCCCTAATTAGGGGATCATAGGGGATCATATACACTGCAAAAAACGGTGAAGTTTCTATCGGCGTTAACAAAAAAAAAAACACACTGCAGAGGTCAGTTTTCCGATTTGGGTATTATGTCATGTTTATAGGTTAATAGCTTGGCAACTTCCGACGAAATACCGGAATGTGAGAAAACCAATGGATTTTGCTTGCAGTGCTCTCAATTGTATTAACCTACTACATAATTGTATCGACCAATCTATTGATCGAGACTAACATGCATCTGTCAAGGTTTTTGTGTTAATCGAAGACTTCGTGGAAAGAATGACAATTCCCGTGGGTGGTCATTTCTTGATGGGACATTAGATCATCTCATCAAATAGCGCACCATTCAAGGCATTGTGTCGGCTGGCTTTGTCCAAGGGTTAAGCTGTAGTTTGTGAGGATGTCACTCAACACTCTGTGCATCACATTGTGCAACGTATGACGCAATCATTTTTTCTTCTCTTTTTTTCTCCTTTTTATTGTCCACATTTTTTCCTCTTTATTTCAGCGGCGGCGACCACCCCCCCCCCCCCCGGACCCCGAACACAGCTAAAATCTGCCATTACGTATTGAATATACAGTTATACTCACTGGTGTGTCTAACTTAATGTTTAGTTCTACTTAGGATCTTTGTGAAACACCCCCCTGGTCTTGAAGATCATGCATGGTTTGAACGATATAAAGAAAAACAACCCGTTCATGAAGGAGCTGGAAACCAATTTAAAGATAAACTTGAGTTCTGGTAAAAAAAGAAGATGAATTCTCACAGAATCTAACGAAACTTACACTGAATGTTCAAGATTACAAATAAATGTCATGGCCAAACAATTTTGGAAGAAAATGTATACTGGCTGAGTAATGAGCATAGAAAGATAAGGAAATCAGGGTAGTTCTAGCCCCGACATCATGTGTGTTGTCCCATATAAATCTTTCTGTGTAAGTGATTGTTACTTTACCAAGACTCTGCCAAATTTATGATGATTTTGATGACTCCAGAACCTTGCATTACACACCATTACTTACATGCTATATGATCAACTTTTCTGATCCATTCCACACCTTTTCTTTCACAATGCAATTGCATTACCAGAACTCAAGTTTATCTTTAAGAGGCCACAACATTTTAAATTCCACAAGGAGCGTGCACATCTCAACATCCGCAAGTATAGCTTCACACACCGTGTGTAGTTGACACCAGGGGCCCGGTTCATAAAACTTTTGATCTATAACAAATGCTTAATTTCTATGATAAATTTGCTCTCAGCCAATCAGGTGCCTTGATTCAGTAGCTTATAACAGTAGCTTGTAACGTGTTATTGATATCAAGTTTTAGGAAACAGGTCCCTGGAACAAACCGATGTCAACTTCATATCAGAGGTAGATAAGATGCCCATCTTTCGAAACAGCTCAACAAGTTTAGTTATAGGCCCAGCAGGTGATAAAGCTTCACATAAAAACAAAGATGTTGTATTGCCCTTTGCGACCGATGCAAAAATCTTAAAATGTATGGTCGGCTTTTTATGATTTTTCTTTTTTTACCGTTTTAATGAATACAAAAATATGTATTAAAGCATTAAAAACTGGAAAAATATCAGCCCAAAGAAGGAGAAAGAAAGAGAGAGAGAGAGAAAAAAAATCGACCGACCGACCAAGATGCTGACACCTAAATGGCAATACAACATCTTTTTTTGTTAGGCCTATAATCCTGTTGAGTCTTCCCACAGATCGAGCTATGGACCTGTTTGCAATGTTGTATTGATGAGCTACATGGGAGGGTTTTATAAATCTTACTAAGGAGCCCGAGAAGACAGGTGATTACAGGTATGTAGCAACATCTTCAAAAGTCATGCAGCATAATGGTAAAAAAGAAGTGGTTAAAGGTACTATGTCCCATTTGCAGGCCAAAAAATGAAAAAGTTAAATTCCAACTGCATTTGAAAGATAATATTAATTTAGAACTTCCCTAAAAAAAGTGGGGCTTGAAAATGTCTTCAAGTGGGAAAATAACGACTATTAGTTGTCAAATCGACTTTAGGGCTATAGAGCCTAAAAGTAATGGTCTTGATTTTCAGACAATTGTACCGAATGGTCATACGTTTTATGGTGCGCAAAGATTCAATCAGTTTAATCTTGGCCATCACAAGAAGTGGGTTATTGATGTAGACAAATGCTCATGTACCCTTAACAACTCTTTTCATGTATGTTATTACCAAAGAATACTCAATACTCAATAGTGTCTGACAGTGAAATCTAGCAAGTAAACAGGTTTCCTTGCATAATTTGAATATGAGGATACTGGTAACGTTTAAATTTCACAGATAGGAAATACACGACATATTCATAATGCCTGCAAAGTTCTACAGAATTTGAGGTTGGCTGCAAAAGGGACATGGTACGGCTTTAAAGCATCATGAACATTATTGGGTTTTCTCTTGAATATGTCATTTTCATTTCAGGAATGTGATAGTAAGTAACATGTGTTAGTATTTCATGGGTAGTAAATGTAAATCGCTATATGCATAATCATCCAGTTTCTCTTCATCGCCATACTTGTAACGTCACAATGACACAGAGTTTCGATATAGCAACGCAAGAACATATTTCAATACCCATTTGCGTTAACCATAGGTATCTTGTTCGGACCATTCCCACATCCGCACAATTCGATAGGTGACCACAAGGGTCGATTTCTGGATAGTCTCTTTGACTGTGTTCTTTCTGTTCTTTGCATTACTTTGTAGGAGTCTCTTGGTTACTCCCGCAACGTTTTACTGTCATTATACCATTATCAACCATTACCGTTCTCTACATCAATGCATTCCGCCACCGCTCTTAATCACGGGTGAGGGATTCTTTGTACCGGTAATTCAATGGCTTCTATAATCTTGCAAAGCTCCTTGATCTAAACAACTGTATTTTGAGACATCGGCAAAAGGCAGCAAAACAAACCATAGGTAGTCGCAGGCGAGGTTCTAGAAGATATTTCAATTTATTTATTCGTTTGTTTGTTTGCGCATTTAATAATTTGCCCCCTTTTAGGGGGAGGGGTTGGATGTTCTTGCATTCATTTTGTACACGTGCCTCAGTTTTATTGATTTATAGTCAGATATTTTATGTTAAAGGTAATACAAAGTTTTGGTATGGGGTCATGAATTTGGTTCAAATGAACATATTGGAAGCATATGCGATCCTACAACATTCAGTGATCGTTGTCCCGGTTGAAATCGAGTCTAAAGTTATGAAGTTGCAAATAGTACACTCTTTATGTTAGATTGCTCCCTTTCAAGGTCAAGATATTAATTAAGCTATGAAACAATATTTCTAGACTAAAATCGACCGATTAGCTATTCCCGTTTGGAAATTATATATCACAACTACATTATTCTGAAATTTTCATGGTCGCAGCTGCCATTGTACGGCCGTGGGCGCTATTTGAAATTTATCAAAATTTAAAGGGAGCACCGGTAAATTTTTTTTATATTCAATTTTTCTCAAAAGCAGAAGTGTTTAAGGGGCTAAATTTTCTAGCGCTTATAATACATCCACAGGGGCATCCAAATAAATCAAAATTGTAAAGAATCACTATCCACCCAATTTTTAAAATTTCCCAAAACTTTGTATTACCTTTAACACCTCTGCCGCTTTACAACTGTCTAGTCGTACATTCTTACATGTATGTGCAGTCTCCATGACCTCGTACGATAAAGAATATATATTCTGAAAAGTGCGTTTGCTTAATGCTTCACACGGTACAAGTCTGTTTCAATCTGTTTCAGTCGAAAGACGTCATTTATTACGGAACAGGACTCTGCGAATGCAAGTCTGATATCTATTGTATCCCTATAAAGAGTACACTATGCTGCACCCGTCTTTTATTGACTTTCTTTTTCAAACGCGGCTTACGTTCATTGTAGTGGTAAGTTTGCATAATTGCATAATGGCGGCTTCATGCCAAAAGATGTGCGGTTTAATAAGCGTTTTTTCAAATATTCGTTCTCGTCAAAGTTTGTCATTGTCAAAATCTTGTCACATTCTTCCAAGATTCTAGGTTTTATAAAAAAAAAATCACCAGATGCTTTAGGCCAAATAACAAAAATGAAGTGTTTCCCGTCCCCGCCCGCCTCCTTTTTGGCCGCCACCTCCTTTTCGTTTTACTATTTACTATTCAGAAGAACCCCCCCCCCTAAAAAAAGCAAATAAAACTAGCTTGTGATATACCTATTGTTTAAATAGCTTCTTAAGTGATACACATCATTTGTTTTGTCAGTATGCTCACATAACACAATATCTATGAATTTATATGCTTGGTCAACTATAATTAGCATTGCAGCCATCTTGGAAAAAATGCAAAAAATTGCAAACTAGTAGATAGTAATGCCCTGCCTCCTCCTTTTTTAAAAAGTCCGAACGAGAAACACGTTATTTTTGTTACCTGGCCTTTAATGTACTCAATAATAATTGTCCAATACATGTGCACATAATGCATGATTTGCTTCAAGAAATTTCATTACTTTGAGCTCAAAATTACAAAAGAAAGTCGTTTGGATCATGTACCAGAACGTTGCTATCATTGTTATCATTATTGCGTGCTACAAACCATGGGAAATTTTTAGTTTTCAGGCACAAATGAACAGTTTAACTCCAAAAGGGGCTAAATCCATTTTTGTAACTTCAGAGAAAAAAAAAGAAATTGTTTACCAGATTTTGTACAGGCGTATATAGAAAAGTGATATTAGAAGGTGCATTTGTTCATAATTGCTCCCAAAATTTATGTAAACAATTTTGATGAAAGACAGGAACTTAAGTGAATAATGTTCTGATATCAAGAACTCAATTTTCATCAAAAGTGGATTAAGCCCCTTTTGGAATTAGGCTCTTCAAATATTTGTCAGTCGCAGCGGCTGTGCGTAGCAGGGTGGGCAACGCGAAACCAGGGACTTGGGATACAGAGGAGATTTTACATTTGGTGAAACCATAGACCTACTTAGAATGGGCACTTGGTCTTTAATAGTAGGTCCATGGATAGGCGCTGTACTTCAGTTTCTCCGGACACAGAAACCATGGACCTATTTGTAGTAGGTCCATGCAGAGACTGACAGAGTTAGGCTCTTCTCAAGGATTTAGGAATTGTGGTTATATCATATTAAAGTCTGTGCATTTATATTTAGACTAGGGAATGTATATTTCAGTACTGCAACTTCTATAACTTCAAACATTCCAGACGATACAAGCAGAAATTTGATTATTTGGTATTTATTAACATAATATATATATATATATATCCAATGTCATAAAAATAAAAAGTATCGACGCTTTACAATATAATTTACATTTCATGATACTTATATGTACAAAATGACAAGAAATGTATTGTTGTCAAATCAATTGGCTCCAATAAATAAATTACATAATGAATTAAAATCCTTCACAATGTTCAATATGTATTAAATCAAGAAACTATAGTTATACAATGTCAATTTGAGAGTTAAAGGACCTCAAATGTTCTTGTATCGATTGATTGAGTGATGTTAATTTATTTTCCATATATACATCAATATATGATTTTTAACGCGTTTACATAAAACCATATATAGACAAAAGGGGTTCAAAGCTTTAACCGACGTCCTCATCATAACTAAAACATGGTCATACAATATCTATAAATAATATGTAAATATTAACTGGCCTGTTTCTAATTGTTATTAAGTGTGGCTTTCACTTTATAACCAAAATTGAGTAATTTCTGGTCTACTATGCGAGTTCTTTTAGTTATTTCATCTTCACATTCATCAGTCATGTCCTAATCTGATACAATGGCTTAATTTAAAAAAGATCCACGGTTAAACCCCATTTTAAGTCCAAGGCAGATTTGATTGAATAATTGAAGAACTAGTGAAATCCTGAACTGCTTTTTCTAAAGTTAATACGATAATCTGGATTTATAGAGCGCTTATTACGGAATACCGTCTCTTTAAGCGCTTTACAGATGTTATTAACCCGGTCATCGGATTCATTCACGCACATTATGCACTCCACTGCACTCCCTGGGAAGTATTCCTACCGTATAGGCAATTCCTAGTGAAATCCTGAATTGCTTTTTCTAAAGTTAATATAATAATCTGGATTTATAGAGCGCTTATTACGGAATACCGTCTCTTTAAGCGCTTTACAGATGTTATTAACCCGGTCATCGGATTCATTCACGCACATTATGCACTCCACTGCACTCCCTGGGAAGTATTCCTACGGTATAGGCAATTCCTAGTGAAATCCTGAATTGCTTTTTCTAAAGTTAATATAATAATCTGGATTTATAGAGCGCTTATTACGGAATACCGTCTCTTTAAGCGCTTTACAGATGTTATTAACCCGGTCATCGGATTCATTCACGCACATTATGCACTCCACTCCACTCCCTGGGAAGTATTCCTACCGTATAGGCAATTCCTAGTGAAATCCTGAATTGCTTTTTCTAAAGTTAATATAATAATCTGGATTTATAGAGCGCTTATTACGGAATACCGTCTCTTTAAGCGCTTTACAGATGTTATTAACCCGGTCATCGGATTCATTCACGCACATTATGCACTCCACTCCACTCCCTGGGGAGTATTCCTACCGTATAGGCAATTCCTAACAGAAATGCTTTCGTCGTCCTACCGGGTCCCCAATTCTCTCTTGGGTAGTGAGTGGCAAATGTACATTATTGCCTTGACCAAAGTACATTCGTGCCGTGTCGGGGATCGAACTCACGACCTTTGAATTTGCAAGTCAAGTGCTTAAACCAATCGGAACATTTAAAAAACATTGACTCCATTGTTAAGTTTAAGATTGCTTTAAAGACGCACTTATTTAACATTAAATTCATCCATTTTGTCTGTTACCCAGTACATCTTGTTTTTGTATTTTGTTGTGTTTTTCTCTAGAGCGCTTAGGGACATGTTTTAATACGATGTGTTATGCGCTATACAAGAACGGTTAATTATTATTATTATTATTATTATTATGATCAATAGCGACTAACATAGATATAACTCATGGTGATATAGTGAAACAAATATGCATGATATTTAAGCCCAATGATAGTCAAATAAAAATAAGCAAAATTCAATGATAAAAGTCCTCGATATGTAAATTTTACATATCTGTCTCGCAACTCTCGCTTATAATTTGCCGGAATCCATCCATTAAACAACATAATCATTAGGCCTGCACACATGATCATGGGGCCTTTAATGTATAACAAGCTTTTCGGAATTCCGGTTGTACAAGAATGTCACTGAACCATGCTTCATTCGGACCGGCTAGAAAACCGAAGAAGACCGACAATCCACGAGATCGGCAATGTTAAAAGGACCGCGAGCCTGACCGTCCTTCTTACCTTCGGTTTATATCCCTGCAGTATTATGCTACGCATGACGTAGGTCAAACGGTGTCGGTTCTCACAGTGACCTGGTGCTACTTCCCGAATCCGCTTTTTCCATCGGCGTTCAATGCAGGGCACATGGCCGAATGATGTCACATCTCACAACATTTCTAGTCCACTCAATTTACTTCGGCTGTTCGGTTAACATCGGATGTTCGGGTAACTTCGTATGTTCGCTTCCACACGAACCTTCACCGTTTGGTACCATGACTATCCGAACCAACATATGATTGTTTCTTAGTTTGGTCATAATGTCACAGCTCACAGGTAACGATTTGTGATCCGTTATTTAAGGCAGGGATCCTAGCCTTAGCGAATCTACTAACATCAGTCCCACCAATAGCAAAGAGGTGATATTTGTCATTTTCGGTCATATCCGTGGCCCCTATCCGTTTGTAAAGCTTCATGACATCCGTG
Source organism: Strongylocentrotus purpuratus (assembly GCF_000002235.5). Classification (NCBI taxonomy): domain Eukaryota; kingdom Metazoa; phylum Echinodermata; class Echinoidea; order Camarodonta; family Strongylocentrotidae; genus Strongylocentrotus; species Strongylocentrotus purpuratus. The sequence goes on along the minus strand of NW_022145597.1, from coordinate 15,529,132 downwards.
TTCCATTCAACGACAGTACCCTGGATAGCCTTGCAACCACGTTCCTCAGAGATCTGAAGAAAAAAATATGAAAAAACAAAAAACAATGAGCTTTAATTTGATGCTCTGAAGTCTTTCAGTATGGAATTCAAAAATTCAATTAATTTATTTTTCAATTTCATAACAACTTGAACCTCGCAATCAAATTGATTGGATGACAGCTAGCAAAAGTGTCTGCTTTCTTTCATATTGTCAGGTGTGTAGTCACGTGAAGGTCGGAAGTGACCATAGTTTTGTTGGGGGATGAATACCAGAGCCCACCGGGTGCCAGGGGGCTCATTTCCCACGTCTCATGGCCAATCACCCAACCCTTGACCGCTTGGCATTCTTTGATCACCCCTTGTGTAAGGACCCATGTCACGTGGTGTGGTAAGGACATCACCTGACAGTTTCATAAAACTTGTTTTCGAAGTCCTTCGACCTGACACAATGAAAAATTGAAATAACCCTAAAGACAGGTTTTAAGTTTTTGATAATCGGTCAACCTGGACCAGAATATATATCATGCTTTATTTATTGATTTACTTCTAATCACTTGGAAATATATTTTTACAGATTAGCATGGTCAGTTACAAAACCGATTTCGACATTGACCCTCCTGGCCCAGACAATAATCCGATTAAAGATTGAAATCATAGATAAAAGTACAATATACATAAAATGATTTAAAGGCATACTTAAATAAGAATAATCTATTAATAACGATGGCAAATTATAAGATAATTCTTTTGAACAATTATAAGACCTTACCTTAGCAATTGTGTGGAGAAGAGCAATGCCGAGCCCAGTACCTAAAGAACAGACAAAATAAAATTGTTCAGCATTAAAAGGTTTCATCACAATCATGCATCCTTAAAAGGAACGAAAATGAAGTCGAGAATACTATAGGTCAATAATCTTCCCGATAAATCAACGCTAATGGCAGATTAAAAAACCCGCCGTCAAGAAATCTATTAAATAGTGATTAAAATCAAGGCTGAATAGCAAACTGTAAGTCCGACGGGAATTGGAATGATAAGGTTTTGTTTTTTTCTTTTCTTCTCAGTAATAATCGTAATAATCCAATATCCTGGGTTTCTATACTGTCAAAGTAGTGGCCAGTCAGCACCAGGAAAGCTCGCCCTGGCGTAAGTTATGTGGATTCTTAAAAGAGCTTACAGGTATAGAACAGTTTTGGAAATGCACCCCCCCCCCCCAAAAAAAAAAAAAAAAAAAAAAAAAAAAATGAAATGAAAGCTTTTACTACCAATCACGAGAAAATGTATGTTTTGACTAATACGTGATGATACAAATGTTGCCGGGATACCGCCTACTAATTGATATATTTGGTAAATTATCATATCGATCCGCCCTGGATAGATATCAAGTATTGCCATCTAAACCTCTGAAGGTAATAGATAAACAATATTGAATAGATATTTTGCAGTGTTGCACCCAAACCCCTTGAACCGCTATTTTACTACTACCGGTCTATATCTTGAAATACTTGGCCTCCAAAAGTTTAAAGAGAGAGGGGGGGGGGGCGTCTTTATGCTGATGCGGGATACGCCAATGACTGTGAAAATGTACTAATCAGCCCTTTTTCGGCAAAAGGAAATATTTTATCGAGGCCTGATAATGAAAGGACCTGTGGAATGTTCTAAAATTGATTCAATCTTTCCGCTCGAGTCACATGTCTAAATTACCATAATAAATCATGATTTATGGCGAGTTATCTTGGGGTAAATAACTGCTGCTCGGATAATAATGAGCCCTGTTTTAACCTTCTTATCAATAACAAGTTATACTAACTGCATGTTACAACTATATATGCCAATGAATTCATTGCATTTGAATGCCGGCTGAAAAGAATTTGTCATTGATAGAATTGTAATATTTGTTATTGACAAGAGGTCTTATAAATGAGGGTCCTGAGGAGGTAATTTAAAGAAAAAAAAGTCATTTTATCTGTTTAGGAATTTTTGTTCACTTGTCATAATAAAATTAAATTTATGGCGCATTATTGGTTAAATGATCGACTGCTTAAATGTCACTGACTTGGCGGAGAACATCTGCCCAAACGTTAATAAATAGTTGCAGGTCAGTGTTTGTCGTGAAATTTTGAACCCTTTTACTGTGTTACATATTAAATAACTAATAACACGACCTCTGATAGCAATCAGCGTGATGAGGACACCGTTTACGAAACAGTCACAATTATGAGTTCACCTACATCCCTTCAAACGCCTTTTCATTTTAATATACACATTTCATTTGGATATTAAACGGCGAACTTATACTTGGCGCGTTCATGAAACCATGCCTAATGAGTTAAATAATTCTTTTGAAAGGATGTGCATCAGCATTTTGATATGAAAATGACGGCACAAATATAATTACATCAGCTGTTTACCTCTGTATTCGGAATCGATGTAAACATCTTCAAGATAGAGGAGACGCCCCTTCCAGGAGCAGAAGCCCATGAAAAAGAGGGCGTAGCCCAAGATAGACGATTCCTCATCAGCCTCCCTGTCTTCTAGGACGATGCTCTCGAAGACAGGATTATCTCCAAACCCATCTCGACGAAGATCTGAAGATGGAACAGAGAGGCAATAACATGTTTAAGATTTCGTCAACTACCTTTTCAAGTCACATTCGCGAACTCATATACCATTAAATCCCAAACGGCATCTCTATTTTAGTGATTGAGTACTAGATTTATGCGCATTCATATGACCTTTCATTATAATTGTAAGCTGCAAACAAGTAATATCATTCTGCTTATAAAACACTTTAGAGTATAGAACACTTATACTAATACTAATACGACATCGTTACATGTGGTAACATGCCGAATTTCCCTTTAAATAAAAAGAAAAGGAAAAAACAAAACAGAATAAAACAAAAACAGAATAAAACAAAACAAACTAGACACACACAAACAAACAAATAAACAAAAGGAACTCACCATCTTCGGAGACTTCCACCCGATCTCCATAGTCTTCACTCTCTGCGAGTTCCCTCATAAGCACTGAGATCTGAGAACAGTCGTCAATCTGTCCTCGACGTATCACATAGCGTGTCATAGTCTTGGACATTGAACAGTTCTATAACAAAAAACAATAATGATAATGCGGTGAATAACTGTCATATTCCGAATATACTAGTAGACGAATGTCAGTAAAAAAGGGTGGTCTACAATGTATTTATGCCTTATCTCAAATTACCTTCTAGTGTGGGTGGTACTTCCCAACTAAAAATGGGAAAAGAAAAGGCGTTTACAGCTACAGCCTACATGACCAATAGAGACCGGCAGCCCTCGACCGACAATATCCGTCTTTCGGGCCTTCTGAAAGGTTATCCGAGGGTTCAACAAACCCGCGACGCACCAAAAGAACCGACAGCCTACACTATCGACGACCAGATAGACTGACGGCCCACGAGACCGACATGACTGACGACCCACGAGACCGACAGCCCACGGGATCAACCACCTATGATCTACAGTCAACGAGAACGACCGCTCAGGACCGATAAACGCGGGCTTTCTAAGAGTCTCCTCAGGGTTTACGAGACCGATATTAGGGACTTTTGGATTCAGTGGACGAGAACGGCGTGAACGTCCACTAATCATGCGTGTCTATACGGCAAGCCGTTTTAACATTTATTCCAATTTCTTGATATCAAGAAATAATTTTTAGTTGTGAAGCAATGGTAATTCTTGATATCAAGAAATGATTTTTCAGTTGTAAAGCAATGGTAAAACGGCTTGCCATTGACACGCAAGATCAGTGGATGTTCACGCCGTTATGGTCCACTTAATCTGAAAGTCCCTAGTGTCTCTTAGGTGTCGCTCGACTGGGATGCCCCCCGTTTTCAATATTTTTTTCTCATTTCAATAAAAAAAAAAACCATCAAAGACGACAGTTTTGCCCTCCAACACGTTTACGCGTCCGAAAACGCGTCTCCATTCAAGATAAATAGAGTGGATATCCATTATTTATTCTTCACTCAGACGCAACTATTTAGTCTATAGATATTTCGAAGGGCGATTCAACCCTGTATTTCAAAATCAATACTCAGATACGAAGCTATTCAGTAAAGTGGTCTACACAAGCAAAGCACGGGTCAAACCATTATAATTTTGTTAACCACTAAACGTGCTCTAAAACGTATTTTTAGATCCATATATTGACAAAAAAGCTTTGCAACGAGGTTTGAATATCAGTTTATTCTCCGTAAAACCAATTCTTGGTAAAACATGGTATCTGTTTTTCTGCACACTGAAGGGTCTACCTATTCAATAGTCCAGACATACTTATTCCTATTATATGTACAAGGTTTCTAATTGCTGCATAGGTACTTGACGCCCTGAACAAATAAAGCGAAAGTTATGTGAGATTAATGTAGTACATTGTGCATTCGTTTAACAAACGAATGACGTGACAAGAGGGATTAAAGGGGATGACCCCCCCCCCCCCCCCTGGGATCATGTAATTAGTCGAGGAAGGATGGGACGGTGGTAATCGGTCGTGTCACGGTCCTTGTGGCGCGGCAAACCGCCGCCTAAATTCCGCCTTGGTTTTTTTTTTTTGACGAGTAAAACTGAATGGCAACTGCTCGTAACAATGATCCAGCACATATTTAAAGAGCTTTGTGTTCTGAATAATAGATATTGAAATGTGAAGCGTCTTGCATTTTACGTCATAAAAGCACAAAACAATCCGCGTCTTATCTGAACAAGCCCCATGTGTATCTAAACTTCAAAAGGACAAGGGGGGGGGGGGGGGATACATGCTTCATGCTTTTTGATATTTATTTCCCTCATTTTCGTCCCTATTGCATTGTATCTGCACTCAAATGCACGCGACTTTGTTTCATGTTTTGATTTCCTCAAAAAAAAATCTCATTTTGATAGCATTCTTGTGTACACCCGTCAGACGCGATGAACGTTTGATTTTGGTTCTTTTACGATAAAACATTGTTTTGAGCCATCAACCTATGACAAACTCAGTACATCGTTTCACTCCTATTTTATCTTGAACTGGTGAATATTGGGCCCCCTCTTTTCATAGTTGCCTCTTGTGCCTTACTTAATGTTCCCTTTAGTCCCCTTGACACATATTTTCATAATCTCATTGCATTTTTGTTATTTACCCCAATTCTTACAGTTTTTAAAAAATAAATTGTACTCTGTTTCCCTCCTAACAACTTTACAACCCTCTCTTCGAAAACCATTTTCCTTTAATTTTTTTTCCTCCCCTTTGAATATGTTTGATGATTTATGCGAGGGATTATCCGCATTCAATGTGTCGGGCACATTAGTACGGTTAGTAAGTCCTCATTCAGTCATTGATATCATTTGCCAATAAAATGTGATATGCTCCGAATATATTCATTGTATGGTAAACATTTATGAAATGCCTCTGGCTATATCAGGTTTCGATACCACTAGTCCAATCTTGCAAACAGTTAGTCATGCAAAATTAATTATAATGGTGATTAAATGTTTACCTGTGCAAAAGAAATTTTAGAGCAGACAAAGGGCGGATAGTAACCCCAACTTATTTGGCAACAGATTACGAACTACTATTGTAGTTGATCCCATGTCTGATCCAGTTCGAGCTGACATTTGAATTACTTTGGAAGAAGATCTTACAACTATTACAATATAACAAGAAGCCTTAATTTCAGAAGCGTACTAAGTCTTGAGCTGTCTTCAGTATACCAAATTCTTTAATACTTCCTATAACCATTATTCTCAAGACATTTAGGCATGACTGCACATTCCAAATGATCTTTTGTGACGGATCTTTTATACGAAGACAGTTTCTAACTTTCCACTATTCAAGAGAGGTAAATAGCATCTTCTACTGTGAATCCCATCGCTGTATTCGTGTCAACGTTGAAGAAAAGACGTGCTAGGATCAACCAGGAAGGATTGTAACTAGAGAGTTCCGTGGAGGAAAAACGCCCACCCTGTATTGAACTCGGGCACCGAGTTCAACTGCCTCCTCCTCTTCATAATAATCATGAGATCGATACAGGGTATCCATGTGTATAATATGTTTCACATCCTTCCACAGGGATCCATTATATCAACGTTTGCCTCCTTAATGTATCAACACTACAAATAATAATAATAAATAATAATAATACTACTAATAACAATAATAATAATAACAATAATGATACTAATAACAATAATTGCTTCTTATTTAGCGCTTTTAGTTTACACAATACTGATCAAAGCCCTGATACAACAAACACCAAAAATGCATATAGAACAATAATAGCATATATAATATACATATAACACTTATAGTTATACAAAGTTATAGCAGTATAGTCAATATTAATTTACAAAGATTGGGCATAATAATACTAACAATGGTGGAATCCTATAAAGCGTTAAGGTCTTACAGACAGACAAACACATACACATGTAAATTATGTATAATAATACAAAATATAGCAATATAGGGCCTATGCAACTTAGGCCAGGGCTGCCATTTTCAGTTTTCTAAATATAAACCATTTAATTCAATTCATATTCTATGAAATGTGAACATGATACCCAACCTAATATAACCTAATGTAACCTTAACCTCGCCCTCCAAAGAGTCAAAAACAAAATTACAATACCAGACAGACCCCAAAGTAGAGCAAAACACATTTATTTCCTGGTAGAAAGTGTGATCGAAGTTTCACATGTGTAGCCGTTTGCAGGATAACTGGCGAAAAAAAGACTTCGTAACCATCGTGCTGAAAATATATTTTTGCACAAGATTAGGAAGCTGCTTGGGAAATCTCGAAAGAATATGTACAAAATATTCCCAGAGCTTTTGCTCTCATCACTTCCTCATGAAACATAATCTTGGAAAGTGAGAAAAACCAATGCCTGGGTTGATGGTTCTTTCTCGGATCTAACCGAGTTCGCCAAAAATATACCACTCTGCCGGGCTATTTCGATATCATTGTTAATACCATGCCATGAAGTCGTGGAGTCCATTCCCCACTCCCTTGTTTTATCTCAAAAATTCGTTAATTTATCAATGGTTGAAACTGAAATTATCTAGTGTAATGTCAAATCATCATCTACGCAACACTTGTTTGCCCAACGTCAGTGTTGTCTCCACGGCATAGAACCGTTTTATATGAGATAACAATACTTTTTGAGTTCTGAAGAAAAATGAAATAAAATTTCTCACCTCAATCTTATCACCCTGATCTTTCCCCAAATCAATGGCGCGTTTGTCTTTCAAGACCAGCTGTGATACGGTCGTGATTAGTCCAGCGATCTTGGATGATTTGCCACTCTCCATCAGTGAGTTTTGAAAGAGTTAAATCCTTAGGAGGAGTCACAAGACAGATAATGATGAAGAAACGAACGCTTCCGAGAGAGTTACGTTTTAATAATAGTTTTATAAATCCAGCACAATATCCACGGGGCAGAGCGATGTTGACTTTCACTTTGACTCAGGTGTATAATTCTCTGCAAGTTTACTTAGCACAGGAGTTGATGAAAATACGGAAACAGATTTGCAGCTACCGGCTACCGGCTACCGATGGTTCTTCAAAGGATCAAGCAAAGAGAACGGCGAATACTGAGTTATACGATGACAACAAGTTATGAGGTTCTGATTACGGCAGACAAGTGATTTGAGTCTGACGAGTTGGCTGATAGTGCTCTACGGTGTGTGAAGTGCACTTCCTATGCGATGATTTTATATAATACTGTTCCGAAGCGGAGAGAGAGAGAAAAGCGAGACATCGATCCGCGCATATGCACTAGGAGAGTCCTGATTGGCTGGATTTTATGCAGCACGTCGGGGGACCAACACTGAGAGAGAGAGAGAGAGAGAGAGAGAGAAGGTGGGGGGGGGGGGGGGGTATATGTTGCGTGCAATGATGTCAGGGGAATATACCATTTTTTTTCGGTATTACTTTGATTGTTGGACCGTTAGCCTGAAATAATTTCAATGGAATAGTCTAGTGTTTGCATACCGGTGATAAAGAATAGATCCGGAGTTTTGTATGGATGTTCGGGGAAAATGCCACTTGAAGTTCTACGACCAATATTAGCTCCTGTGATATCAAACACACCTTTGCTTTCATGATATCACATTGTACGATATTTACAAAGCAATTTCCTGCTCTTCAACAAACGAGGCCAATGTCATTTATACTAAAGTTTGTTGATACTTGCTATACTTCATAAGATTGGAATCTTTAATGTCGGGATATTACAGTAACCTGAAACAACGTTATGAATGAGAGCCAAAGCGGGTATTTTTTAAATCTAAAAATCATGATTATTACACCAAAAAAGTAGCAATTTCGTAATCTTCCAATACACATAAACACATTACGTCATTATGTTATATATGCATACAGTTTGTACATTCAAGAATTTGTGTAATATATATATATATATTTCTATTGTATTGTTTAGCTATAGTTTGTTTTAACTTCAACAAAATGGAAAACAATTATTTTTTCCCCAAGGCAATAACATATTATTATATTTTGGGGCATAAAGCTATCGAGGTAATAATATTTTGACTTAGTAAAATCAACCCTACGAAATGTTAAGTACATGTAAAATAAATTAACTGTATCATCGGTTTTAATGCAATGACATGCTGTTATGACGTTAGCTAACAATACATGCACACGTCAATGTATCTCTCTCATTACCATCACTGTTGTAATTTAGCATTTTAGGTATTGATTGGAAGTGAAATTAAAAAAAAAGTCTTGAAGTATGAATAGACGTTTTTAACATTTGTGAATTGAGACCAGGCCATCTGGCATTTCGACCTTGTTTGGTATTTGAATACCGCCTTTTTTATCGAGTGCAACACGATGTTGTTTGTTTATCAAACTTTTCTTATAATGGTTCTGCCATGTAACATTTATAATTAAATGTATACTAAGCTCGTACAGCGAGAGGGGCATATAGACTAGAAAACACGCACGAAGAAACGTCGTACAGTGTATAAAGAAACTAATTTTGAAGCTCTAGGTCAATAAAGTATTAACATTATTCTCCTAGCCAATCAGAGCGCGCTTACGATAGGCCCCGTCCCTGAAATATAACGATTTGTAATACTTGTGTACCACCACAAATATTAGATATTTTGAAAAAATTTGAAGAAAAAAAACGTTGAAAAAAAAATGAAATAACGCCATTTACGTCGTATGTCAGCCAATGCCGATGTTGGCTTTTTTGTTGGCATTTCGTGTTGCTTATAAATGTTACCCACAATTAGCCGGCTCATGTATTGTTATTTTTAATTAAATGATTAATTAACGGTCACCGTGTTTTTTTTAAAGTGGAGCTGAATTAGTATGATCGTATTTGCTAAATTTCACACATTTTGGGTTCTAAAATTACCTTCATAACAATTTTAGGTTCTAAAAGGGCACTATAAATGTCATAGGTAAGAATAAAAGCAATAACCATGCACTTTGAAGGCACTTGCGGTCTGAAAACAGAACCCAACTATCCCTTTAACAACGTTCAGACTAGAGAAAATAATTGTTTATCGTATACGATGATTTTCTTTTCTTGTCGGAACGGGTACAGATCTTTGCGGCCCGTTGTGTAAATGTAAATATTGAATGTGAATAATTCCGCGTGAGATTCCGTGTGCGCGCCCATTACAATGTCATTGATTCACATTCTTTCTAAATAACGCCTTTTTATTGCAAGTCACGTATATTGTGTTTGTCTTAAAGCCCATCTGTATGTACTAGTGTGACCAGGAGTGATTAGACTCCCCTACAAGGTCACTGGAGGGACCAATGGTCACCGATTAGGCATTGTTTGCTATAAAGAGGGATCAAGTAGCTACAAGTAGTGCAGTGTGACTTTAAGTGATATTTTCGTGCGATAAGCCTAATATTCCTGAACATATGCTTAATTGAATTTATCCTTGAATATTTAATGACAATGCGTCGATTGTTTTGTTGGCTACTTTTCCGAATCTTCGATACATATCATACATTTTTCTAAATCTTTTATGATATTGCTGTGTGATGTTGCCATTGATATTTCTTTTGTATTTCTTTTGTATTTTGACACTGTTTTTATGTTGTGAATATCCGATTGCATTGTAAACAATATCGGCCTTGAGCTGCATGTCATGTACATTTGTTAATATAAGTTAACCAATTAAATTAAAATAAACATGATGTCCTGTTGGGGCCAGCAAAATTAACCCGTAAGTTTTTCTCAATGTTTATTGACTGTGGCATTTATCCTTGCCCTAGTCAGTGTGATCAATATCTTTTTTTTTTTTTTTATCATAAATTTATAATTGTTTTGCTTATGAAACCAAATATTCTAAGGTTGTCGGGAAGGTATACATCAAATAGGGTAAGGACACGAGCAATATTGCAGATAAATGTCATGTTTCATTGCTACTACACAACACGGCTACAACAACACCTTTACTTTTAGAGGTAACAGGGCAAAACGTGCTCTCCCTAATATGTAACGCGTTTTTGTCAAGGGGAAGTTAACCGCGGTAGGCAAGAGGGAGAGAGAGAGAGAGAATGAGAGAGAAGAGAGAGAGAGAGAGAGAGAGAGAGAAAGCGATTGATTGTCTGGTTCATGTTCAACCCCATAAATAACTGGGCTTATTTTCTCTGAAAACACAAGTTCACATTCCTGAACTGAGCGGCGAAGATGAGGGGAAAACCATTTTTGTTGCCATATGGAGTAGATTTGAGAGAAAGTTCATATAATCGTGACCCCGATTTGGGTTTCGTTACAAGGTTCAGCAGAAAAGGGTAGTGCATCGTTAGGTCGCTATTCGTGCTAAAAATGTGATGTTATCTCATGATGTGAAACATAATGTAATAAATCTCCTCAGAGTAAGGCTTTTTTTCCAGGACTCCAGGGGCCCCCCTCCAAGAAGGTTTATTTTCGATTTTTCCCTAACCGAGAAGAACGGATGCCAAATCAGTTCTTTATTCGTTTCTACTTTCTCGTTCATCGAGGGCCTATTTGTACTTTTGAAAACCTTCTTTACAGGTTGTCTGGTTTGTCTCTTAAACAGTCCTGATCGCTAAGAAAGTGTTTGTTTACCGGGTACCGATGACTGTAAGTCCTCTCCGAGGGACTTGGTAATGTGGATTAATGTCTCACCAAAGGGCATTTGGTTCCGACCCCGGGACCTCCCCGTTATGAGATCGCTGCTCTACCATAGATCCATCGCGCCTCCTCTATCCCTTCTATTATTTATAACCAATTTTCTCTCGTTTGTAAGGCTCCTTGTCGTGTGAAATCACCCCGTGAAATCTGGACTGTCAATGGTGTTTCTTCCTGTCTTGAACCCGTATACGAGTTCAATTCAATTCAATTTTATTTTCCACATTAAAACATAATAATTATATAATGAATACTTACAAAAGAGATGATGTAATAAGCTGGGATTCAGTGTTCCTTGTTTCATAAGAACGGAAAGAAGAATTGACCTTAAACATGTCGTTTTTTTACCACATGTCAATTTTCGTAATATATAAGTAAAAAGTCTATGTTGACAGTTATTGAGTGAGCAAACGGTGTGTACTTTAATACCAAACCAACTTCATACAAATTCATATTCTACACAATCGTGCTGGTCGAATCATTACATGTTTTTTGATTATATAAACCACACAGACTGTATTGATGTATAATTTCCATAAGCAAAATTATTTGTGGTGGGAAATTGAATAAGAACTTCATATTCAAATTATACATCAATGCAGTCTGTGGTGGAAAATTTTGCTTATGGAAATTATACATCAATACCAAGTTTACTTGATTTAATGAGGTCAAAGACTGGTAAAGATGTCAGATCATGAAACAAACAAACACCGGGGTTTATATAATACAAAAAACCTGTAATGATACGACCAGCACGATTGTGTAGAATATGAATTTGTATGAAGTTCGTTTGGTATTAAAGTACACACCATTTGCTCACTCAATAACTGTCAACATAAACTGTTTACTTATATATTACGAAAATTGACATGTGGTAAACAAAATAGTGTTGTAAATAGTCAATAAAATATTTTGTGGTAAAACATTAATATTATTATCATCATCATTTTTATTGTTTTTTATTAATTTTTCATTTTTTAAGTATTAGTTTTATAATGTTACAACTGCTAGTCATGTCACTATTCTGTCAATATTTACATTAGAACAACAATCAACTACCTCACCCTCTCCACAAAAAACTATAGATAAATGAAAATACATTGACTTTCAATTTGTTCACGATATCGTATTTATCCATTTGTACTCGGGAAATAAGTCAGTTAGGGGTTACGATAACAAAATTAACCAAATCCTTAATAATAAACCCTCTTTAATTACTTTTTATAAGAGCATTCAAATTGAAAGTCTTGTTTTACGACAATGTTCGAGAAAACGCGTAGCACATTTAACATCAGGGTATTGTCCTGTAGACTTTGCATCTAAACAGCAATTATTAAGTATTTGGCGTCACCTTTGCCTGAGGAGGGAAAGGCGAAATGATTTACTGTGACCCTTGGGTCTCTCCTTCCGCTATGACTGATTGGGGATGTGCAGGTGGGCCACTACAGCGGGGCTACCCCCTACTCTTATACGAATAGGGCAAACGTATGGTGTCGGTGGTGACACTCCTCTACACTGGACGTTCATTTAACGTCCTATCCTAGGGACGGAGCATTTCCATTGTCATCTAGCACGCGTCTATGAAACAGAGGTAGGGCACATAACCATGAAAACACAGGCTTGAGTCATCTACCTAGGTTGGATTCGAACCTATGATCTTTGGTTAGACAGACGCTTTACCGACTGAGCCAATAAATCCGCCTCCTACCCATTTGCATGGTGACAACAATTTATATCACGGTCATGCATGCTTTATTTGCTTCGCATGGAATGATCAATTACGTAGGCATATTCAATTTTACAAGTTGTCTTTCAAACAAATTCATAAAAATGATTATAAACTTCCTCGAAGCTTGCCAAGTTTGGAGAGACTGTATAACAATAATATTGAGGTAATATAAATGCAATCTTTTCATACTTTTCACATTTATTGATTTGATTTCTCCGTAGATAAGATTTTTCCTTTTAGCTGCTACTGTTATCACATAACTGAGGACAATGGTCTCTTCACACAGAATGTATGAACGGCACGTTCAAATATTTATAATATGGTATAGAAAATGGTGAGCGTACAAGTACGTGGTCAAACAAAGCTCATTATTTCTACTTCCAGGTATACACGGTCACAAAAGGGCTAGACTAACCATATAGACAGTTGAAAGGGGGGGGGGGGGTGTGCGCAAAAAGTGTGGACATTTATAAGCACAAATTGAGGCTTTCGTTAACACCATGTGGTAGCATTACCTAAAAAGGCTGTTAATATTATTCTTTCGTCCAAAGAACCCGCTTATGGGGCGTTTAGAGAAGGGGAAGAAAGGAAGAGATTTTAATGAAATCATGTTTTATTAACCACGTACAAGAGACTATTTTGGGGGAATTTGTAGGATTATTTTATTTCTCTCTTTTTACCATCTTTTAAAAATTGTTTTCATAAATACACAACTTAGCATTCAAAAAGCAATGACGAATTACGTAACATTTATTCATTTAGTTATGGTTTTTTTTAAACAGTGTGTTAGTGGGTTTGTATGACCCCTGTTTTCAACCCCCCCCCCTTCCACCTTCAGATATTACCCCTATTTCTTTCGGCGTGCCCTTTTTCGTAACCTGATATATTTTGTATAGTTTCTTTTCGTTAGCATATTATGTGCGTGTCTGGTGTGTGCGTTTGTGTGTATGTTTTTTTTTTAAGTCCCTGTTTCTAACAAAGTATATCAGCTGGAACATTTAAAGCCCCACTCCACTACTTATAGCTACTTGCGCCCTCTATATAACAAACAATGCCTAATCGGTGACCATCGGTCCCACATGATCCTCTTTTTCTTATGTTGATTGAGAGCTGGTTTGATGAGATAACCACCTGTCCAGTGACCTTGCAGAGTGGTCTACTCCTCAATGTACACTAGTACAGATGAGCTTTATAAAGTCTGTGGATACCGAAAACATCAATAAAATTCCTGGCAAATGAGATTTTCATTATGTGAGGTACAAGGTCCCTCACACAATATATCAGTCAAGATTATTTGTGTGCGTATGTGTTTGTTCGTGTGTGAAAGAGAGAGTGTTTTTTTTGTACTCTTTGTATCTTTCCTAATGTAACTCTTTTCTTTTTCTTTCATTTTTTCATTTTTTCTTCACACCACCATATCAGCAGTCATGCAGTTACTGAGAGAGAACATGAGTTTTTGACCGTAGATGGAGCTGTTACAGTAAATCTCTCTCACATAGTGGAGTTCGTGGGAGAAAACCCAACTAATTACTATGTGGGTCTGCGGTAAAATGTGCAAGATAGTCCGATGTAAGCCTTCAGTTTGGAATGGTTCACTGGCCAGTGGCGGATCCGGGGGGGGGGGGGGGCCGCTACCCCCCTTATTTCTCATTTTGCATAAAAGAATATCGTTACATGTTAAATTGATATGAAATAACAGGAGTAAGAGAAGTGTTAATGGTTAGATCAGGAGATTATTGGAGTTTGTTTGGAAGTAAGAAAGTATGGAAGATAAATATTTGGATTGGAGTGGTTGATGAAAGTTGGATTTGATGCAGATATAAGGAGATTTATCAATGTTTCTGGTCTTGGGATATTCTGATATTTAAAAGCAGAGATATTTGTCTTTATTCCATTGTTATGATAGTGTTAGTTTCAACATTCATAATATAATATGTGCTTACTTTGAAAAGGGGGAGCCAGGATAGCCCTATTTAAGTTAATGTTATTAGGATATATTTGCATTGCATGTTTTAACATTACAATGTACAAGTTTAAGGTATCATAGTTTATTGAACAAGAATTAAGGATAAGATGGCTTCAATCATTTATTCAGTAGTGATATAGAGGTCACGTGATAAGGTTGTTCAACCTAGCTTGGTGTGTTGGTTTATCCAAATTTGTGAATTTGTTGCTTTATAGTTATAGGATTTTTATATTGACAGTTACTTACTTGTTTAGGTATTTGGGTCAGGTACCGGCATTTACCCGTGTTAATATTGAGAGTTTCGGCTACATTGTACTGTGGCAATTGTTTTTAAAGGGCAACTTTATTTGTTTTATGTTTGATAAAATGACATGTTTTGGAGAATGCACGATCTCCTTGATAATCAGCATTATGAGATATGTAATGTGATTACTACTAATAAAGACCTTCCTGTGCCTTGCTCTTACAGATACTGAGACCCGTTCCTCACTCGGCTGTTTTGTTCTTGACCTCTACAATAATAATAATAATACAGCATTTATTATGCGCCATCGATCTAGTAAACTATTCTGCTAAGAGCGTCCCCATCGTTCGCTAAAAGAGGGCAGACGCGCTTACTTTACCAAAAAGCAATGTGGTATACTGATATAGTCCTCTGTGGGTGCTGATAGTAGTTTCTCGACTTACTATCAAGCATGATACAAATCTATTTGCTGAAATTCTCTCCGCCTTCCAAATCTTACAACATATCCTCTAGACTCGGTATATTGAGTACCATTCAACACCTTATTGGCTGAGAGTTTTTAGTTCCCACAAACTCGCATTTTACCACCAGGTTTCTTTAATTACAGCTACGATCGGGCAGACCCCTTCTACTAGGAGTTCATCCAATGTCTCATCCACTCTATTCTACATTGCATGAGGCAGTGACTTTGTCCCGGGGTTAGAATTTGGCTTGGACATTTTGCAGCTTGCCTAACTTCTCAGCGTTGAAAACATGTTAATGTCCTCCAAATACAATACCTGGTCCCGGCAAATGTGGACAAAATACATCAATTCGTTCCTGATCCTAATAAGTGGACCTATTTTTTAAACAGTTCCTGGTCCTAATTGTCGTGGACTAATTTTCAAACAGTAATAGGGGCTAGGCCTTTTTTGTAACGGGTTATAAATATGGCCTGAGACCGCGAGACCTTAATTCTGGAATTACCCACGGCAAAATCTCTTAATCATATTCATTTGTTCGACTTACCACTTCGCGGCACTAGTATCGGGCTTGTTTCGAATATAGACCTACTTACAATAAGTTTTCATTAATAACATAATGACTTGGCTTCGGTGAATATATTTCTCGTGCCAAGCTGTCAACACAAACCAAAATTTCAGCCGAGTTCCCTTTTTCGTGTTGCTTTCATTAGAATCTATTCATTTAGTGCTTATAAGACTTGGTCTTGGCTGGTTGGCTAGTTCATGCTTAACTAGACCTGGGCTGGGCTGGCATGGTCTGGGCTGGAATTCAATTGTGCTACACGGCTGTGTCGGGCTGGTCCTGGGCTGGAACCCATCTGGACCGTTTGGCTAGAGCTGGCTGGGCTAATTAGTCTAGAGGGTCTACTCTAGGCTTAGCCTTGGCTTAGGACTGACAATGAAATAGTCTGTTACGGGACCTGGGCTTATTTAGGGCTGAGCCTGGCCGGGCTTTCTGCTGGTCCTGAATGACTGAAGGGCTTATATCTGATGGGCTACATCTGCTAATACTGGCTTTTATACCACCGGGCTGCTTTATTGGCTGGCAGCTGTCACACTGCAACGCGTACATACCAAAGTTTACATAACTGGTACTGATGATGTCATTACACTTACAGGATGTGCCATCCAGTTAAAATCCATAATCATCCATTCTTTTCCAGTTCCATATACAATCCGTTCCTCGTCGCCAAATTTGTTATGTTCTAGGTACTATGTGGGACACAGTGACCATTATAATGTTGACTTCGAACTCCATGTTTAATGCCAAACAAGTGCCAACTCTGCGCATGCGTGCAAGCAACGCAATACAACGATGTCATAATACAACTCGATATATAACACGTCTCTCCCCATGGACCCGGCCATGGACCTACCAACAAGGTCCATGCTCTACCTCAGTCAGTGGCGTACGCAGGATTTTTTCAAGGGGGGGTTTTAACATTTTGAAATCGGGCCAGAAATTTCCGCAATGACTCAGCCAGCCGCTGAATAACAAACAAACAAAAAATCATGCCAATAGATGCAGTATAAATTATAGATTAAAAAAAAAAATAGCCAGAAATTGTGCATGAAAGGTAGTCTACCACTTGGGGCCCCAAACTAAAGATGTGTCCTGTTTATGGAGCGAGTGATAAAAACGTGGGAGTCCCCAAATCTTCCGCAATCCGGAAACTGAAACACCTATATTATACCAAAGAGATTTGTAATATCCTCCTTGATTATACAATTCAATGTATATGTTTGTTGTACCTATATGTATCTGATTAGTTCTCCCTGTGTTGCCCACGCATATTGCTGACAGCAGTTTGCCGAGTGTTTTAATTCAGGTCATATGACTTACAATTCGCGACATAATTCATGTTTAGGACGGTATTTCTCGTTTCCATAATCGACATAACATTTGATGCTTGAAGTACCTTGGCTGATTCCATTTCAAATAGTGTAGGGTATGTACACATTTGTCAGCATTGTCGTGACAAAGATAGATAAGATACTGATCGAATAACGTGTTAGTTTCATGATCGAATAACTAAGTTAGTTTATCATGTCTACGTCTGAGTCCGAGTCCGAGTACGGGGAGGAACCTTTACCACAAGGTGTAGTTGGAAGAGTGAATCAGTACAATGACGACCGTGGTTATGGCTTTATCCGAGTGAATGACACTTACAAATCAGTGTTTTTTCACATTTCAGCTGTTCAAAAGAAATGCATTAAAGTTGGAGATGTGGTGAAATTTGATTTGGTTGTAGGACCAAAAGGGCACATTGCAGAATCTATTGAGGTTCAAAATTTGGATAGTGAAGATTCTGACTCTGAACCTGATGAAGCTGTGAACCAGGAGGCGCTCCTGGATCCTAATGCAACTGGCGTTGTGACGCAATATCTAGACGGACGTGGATTCGGGTTTATAAAGGTGGATGAAACCTACAGCAAGGTATTCTTTCACCTCTCTGATGTATTGTACAAGCCGCTTGAAGTTCAAGATCCAGTCAAATTCCATTTGCACAAAGGACCCAAGGGATATTTTGCAGAATCTATCAAATTTTTAAATTTGGATGGAGAAGATTCTGACTCTGAACCTGATGAAGCTGTGGACCAGGAGGTGCTGCCGGATCGTAATGCAACTGGCGTTGTGACGCAATATCTAGACGGACGTGGATTCGGGTTTATAAAGGTGAATGAAACCTACAGCAAAGTATTCTTTCACCTCTCTGAAGTGTTGTACCAGCCGCTTGCAGTTCAAGATCAAGTGAAATTCCATTTGCACAAAGGACCAAAGGGATATTTTGCAGAATCTATTAAGGTTCTAAATTTGGATGGTGAAAATTCTGACTCTGAACCTGATGAAGATGTGGACCAGGAGGTGCTCCTGGATCATAATGCAACTGGCGTTGTGACGGAATATATAGACGGACGTGGATTCGGGTTTATAAAGGCCAATGAAACCTACAGCAAAGTATTCTTTCACCTCTCTGAAGTACTGTACAAGCCGCTTGAAGTTCAAGATCCAGTCAAATTCCATTTGTACGTAGGACCCAAGGGAAACTTCGCAAACTGTATCAATTTTGACGGGCTAGTTGAAGAAGACGATGACAGGAATGAAATACATTTTGGTCAAACCTCGGGGTCCCATGGAGCCAAAGATGGCAGCAATCCTGCAAAAGCAACACACACAGAGAAGTCTGACCAACCAAGTAACGGTGAGAGATTTAAACAGAGTTTTGGTTACTACTACTACTACTAATAATAATAATGATAATAATAATAATAATAATAGCTAAACTTATAGAGCGCACGCACCGTCCAAGGATGCTCATTTAGATATTCAGTTATTTCATATCGGCTTGAAATGCGTCTAAACACGATTATAGATTTACTGCAAATACAACAAAATACCAAAATGACCCAACCCCATGCTGCATGCAATAGTGTCATACCGGTTGTCAAATTTCTGGGAATGAGGGAGGGGGAGGGGATGCTTGTCATCGAGAGAAGGGGGTATGAAGAAGTAGTGTTTATTATAATTACATAATTTTCATATATTTTCCACTCCGCTTTTCCTTACTAATTTTTCCGTAATAGTCTTCTTCCCATTATTGGCCATTGAACGACATACTATTGTCATTCAGCGTATTTTGGAGGTGTTGTTTGATATTCTTTACTGTTAACGGTATTGTTCGTTGTTTGTATAATCTGTCTGAGTATCGCACTATTTTCTGTTTGTCTAGTTGCCGGTCAGAAAACAACCCATGACACCTCCAGAATGTCAAGAGAAAAGGGTAACACCTTTTACAAGTCAGCTTGTGATCAGGAAAGCGATATTGACAAACTAGATTGCTTCAAGGTAGCGTACTAATGCTACTAAATTTACTCCGATTAAGGTATACTTCTAGTATGTTCATGTTGTTCCGGAGGTCGAGAACTTCTAGAAACTGTTGAAAAACCTTTTGTTGCAATTTTGTTGGGGTCAAACCATATACCGACCCGACTAACTGCCATTGTTCGTTTCTTTACGGGAATGGCTAAAATCACGACTCCAATTTCGACCAATCAGATGGCTAGATTTCTAAAGAGAGGTATATAATGTTTAATAACATTGAATGAAAACAATAATGTCCCTTTGTCCTCCCAAATATTGTTGTCAAAGTGTAGTGCATTCCAGCAACAACAACAACAAAAAAAAACAAGAGAAAAAAAATGGGCGTTATTAAAGATAAACTTTAGTACTGGTAATGCGATTGCATTGTGAAAGAAAAGGTGTGGGAAGGATCAGAAAAGTTGATCGTATAGCATGTAAGTAATGGTGTGTAATGCAAGGTTCTGGAGTCATCAAAATCATCATTAATTTGGCAGAGTCTTGGTAAAGTAACAATCACTTACACAGAAAAATGTATATGGGACAACACACATGGTGTCGGGGCTAGTACTACCTTGATTTCCTTGTCTTTCTATGCTCATTACTCAGCCAGTATACATTTTCTTCCAAAATTGTTTGGCACATGTCATTTATTTGTAATCTTGAACATTCAGTGTAAGTTACGTTTGATTCTGTGAGAATTTTTTTTAATTTTTTTTTACCAGTACTGGAGTTTATCTTTAAACTACATTCTCACCTGCTCATGTGCAACGGACAGATTTCGCTATTGAGACAAAAAGAAAGAAAGATAGAAAAACAATTAACCATTCTTTGATGTGATAGCTTCAACACGTTTCGCTATTAAAAAAAAATCATGTACATGAGCAATGCTCATGGTTATCCACATGTACCCGGAAATGACATTGGATTTCGTAGGTAATTGTTAGCAGAATAGAAGACTATAAATGTATAAAGTTCAATTATTAATGTGCGAACCTACACCTAACAAGCATTGCTTTCAAGTAGGTTCGTTTTTTTCATTTCCTGTAACCAAATCATTTTGCATGACAATGACCAAAAACAATGTCAAAGATATTTCAATGCTCACTTCCGTTATATCATTACGTTAATTATTGTTTGTCATTGTTTATATTATGTGAAAAGAAATGAAAAATAAATTCGCTCTGTATAGAGCTGCTAATTACTTAGTCCACGTCCTGGACGATTTTTATTGATGCGCAACCCTCTAGCTCACATAACCAACAGATGGCGCATTCATCTTACCGCGCTCATTCACTTACTCCAGTGATTCACTTACCCCGAAAAATCTGCATGTGTGTATGTGTGTGTGCTATGGGATGTGCACTCAATTAACCAGAACAGTCCAGGGGATGGACTACTACGTACTATGATTATACATGTATGTATACGTCTATTTTTTTATAGAGTGCTCTGGAGTGTTACAAGAAAGCTTCCGCCAGTTCTCAAAAGGATGATGATTTGGTTTCAGCGGAAAAGAACACCGGAACTGTATTTTGGAAGCTAGCTAAACTGAAGATGAATGGATGTTCTGATGAGCGAAAGGTTTGTAGATGTGTCATATAATTGTTTAGGTTCAGTCCCCGATCATCCTACACTGACATAATGCTTGACTGTATTCCTTGACCAAATACTCTACAAACCCTACTCCACTAGGGTATCACTAAGACCAAAGTAACATTTACATATGGCCTGACCCATATTTCATTCATCAGCCCAAACTTGATACAAGGAGATTTTTGACAGCACTTTTAAAAAGCCATGTTGGTCAGTCATCCGTGGCAGAAAAATATGAAAATGGGTTTCACTAGACACTAGTTCTTGCTATGAACTAGATTTCAAAGTCACAATTATTATGACTTTTTAATCATAACCTACCAAAGTTGGGTGTAATTGTTTTTGCACTTTACTAGAACCCATTATTATTATTAATAAATAAAACTACAGTTGTTTGGCATGTTTTTAATATACGCAATGCATACCTATTTTACAAAACAGGTGATACATGCGTACTTTAAAGCAGCTCTGCAGCACTTCGGTACCGCTTACACTAAAAGGAACTGCATGGTCGAAGAATGGGGCAAACATCTGGAGAGATCTATCAAGGAATGTCTAGATGACATCAGAACCTGGATCGCACCAAGAAATGACGGAGGTACTCGTGTTTAATAAAAGTCTTGTCCCACCTAGTCGATAAACATATTTGTCAAGATTAGAATGATGATAGTCATAATTATGAGGACTAATGATAACAATAATAATAATAATGATAATAATCATAATAATACTAGTAATAATAATAATTTGGTCTTATTTAGTCAAATCAGTATTAACACAGCTTTTCCCTAGCAATTGCATGGTACCCATTTCTACCCTGATGGAGAGTGGCAAATAAGGATTAACTTCTCGACAATTGACGTTAGTGCTACAGCGGGACTCGAACCGCGAACCATGTGACCCACAGTGTGTGTCGGGCTGGAAATTGGCCAATGAACCCTTAGATTGAGAGTCAAGAGCTAATCACTTTACCACGACAAATGCATATGGGTATGACCAGGTCCTTAGAAATCTGGGGGAGGGGGGGGGGGGGGCAGTGACATGGACTCCAACAACAATTGACTTTATAAGTAGGCATTCCAACGCACTGTAGATTAAAACCAAGTAATTTTCATAGTACTGCGTAACTATAGTTTATACAAAAATGACAGCCTGTTAATAAGATGTACGTAGTTGTGTACTTAGGGTAACATTCTAAAAAGGGGCAAGGGCCGCTTGTGCCCATCTTAACCCGCTAGTGGTGCCGAGAGCCAATTGTTGTATACGTTCCTTAAAAAAAAAAACCCACAAAGAACAAACCACTGACATTGTGTTAAATAAATCATGATTTTAAAGCCAATATTAAAAAGGTATGACTAAAAAAGACCAAATTGATGGTTGGTAATATCTCAATTTTTTTTAACCACACTATGTTTTCTCAAGTTAACACTTATTATCAACAGGGAACTCTCAGTAACAGACGGCTTACGAGACGAACGGACGTCTAGAGCGACTATCGGTCTTATGCACCTTCAGAAAAGTTGTTAGAAAGCCCGCGAGGCCGACAAGTCAGTCTTATGGCTGTGGGTTTCATAAACATTCAGATAACCTTTCGAAAGGCTTGTGAGACCAAGACCAACATTGCCGGTCTCGTGGGTTGTAGTCTTTATCGACTCCTACATGTCTTTATTTATATGTTTTCGACTCCGCCAGATCAGATCGTTGCCCTCAAGGAGTACGTATGTTACATGCCTGAATGTGACGCTAAGGTCAGCTGCTATATTCGCACCGCAAATATGTATTTCAGAAAAGGAAAAGATGCTCTGCAGCACGAGGAATACAAGATCTGCCAAGGGTATGTTATATGTGTTAACATTATCAACAAGATTTATATTTAGTTTCCTCCAAAGATTTCCTAAACATACACAAAAATATCTCAGGGCTACACAGTGGTGGATCAAGCGGGAGGTGGGGGGGGGGGGGGGGGTCCCATCCCCTGGAAACATAAATGCAAGCCCACGTGATGTCAATTGACCAATCGGATTGCTAAGATTCTGGAACCCGCCTTATAATGTAACTTGTAATTGATAAACGTTTTATAGACGACACACAATATTGCTTCTGGAATTGCTTCAGGTTAACTGTCTGAAAGTCTCTCTAGACTTCCAGCGTAAGCAAAGTATTGCTTTGCACTCATTTAGTGTATGTTGATATTGTATCTCTAGATACCTGGATGATTGTAGTACAACCCTGCATGAAGCAAAGAAAAGATGTACAAGTGCAGATTCAAACTTCAAAGTAAACATCATTGACCTGGAGGAAGACGTCCAGCGCCAAACAGATGTCGTCCAGAAATGTTTATCAAAAGCCAAAGGTAATACGTTAACTCACTATCTTCTACCTCTTCATTAATCAGTATTACCATTTCGTTGAAAAAAATATAGATAGTTGGGGCCCAATAATAACGATAATCAAAAACAAAAGTCATAGCAGGGACAGGAAGGGTCACCTACCCCAATCGAATGACGAAAAATGAGGGGGAAGAGAGAAAGAGAGAGAGAGAGAGGGGGGGGGGTAGAAAACGTGAGAAAGAAGGGGAGAAAACGTGAGAAAGAAGGGGAGAAAACGTGAGAAAGAGAGAGATAAATAGAGAGAGAGAGAGAGAGAGAGAGAAACAACCCCAAAATTAAAGGAAGAGGGAGACTCAAAATATGTTGTTTGTATAATCTTTCTGAGTATCGCACTATTTTCTGTTTGTCTAGGTGCCGGTCAGAAAACAACCCATGACACATCCAGAATGTCAAGAGAAAAGGGTAACACCTTTTACAAGTCATTGCCAAACTAGATTGCTTCAAGGTAGCGTACTAATGCTACTAAATTTACTCCGATTAAGGTATACTTCTAGTATGTTCATGTTGTTCCTGAGGTCGAATACTTCTAGAAACTTTTGAAAAACCTTTTGTTGCAATTTTGTTGGGGTCAAACCATATATCGACCCGACTAACTGGCATTGTTCGTTTCTTTACGGGAATGGCTAAAATCACGACTCCAATTTCGACCAATCAGATGGCTAGAAATTTTCCAACATCGGTAAGTTGTGAAGATTACCTCCCTATCTCTCTCTCTCTCCATCTTTGGTGAGTTTTGTACAGTTGTGTTTAAAATGTTGAGAATCAATCGAGGTCGTCATTTTGCTACACAATGCTGCTATGTGTGGCACTGGCCCTGCAATCCTCTTATAATTACGCCTATACAAACTTAAAACTTGGATCAATTTCTCGCCTCTCTCACTCCCCCCCCCCCCCACTCCGTGAACCGAGGGATACCATGCGTGTTCCCAAAATGTCCGGTAAAGCTAGGGGTACTTTTCACACACCAAAGTCGGGCTCGTAGCCGTACACAAAAATCCGACCCGTATTGACTTTACACACCGGACTTAGGGGGGTGTTTTCAAAAGGAGGGAACATGCATATGCGTACCCTATATTACACTGAGTGGGGGGGGGGGGGGGTGGGGGAGGGGTGGGTCTCACTCACACAAAAAGCTGCCTAAACCGTTCAAAAACAACACGTCTGCCGTTCAAAAAGTTCAGTTCAAAATACCTCGTACAGGATGCGTTTAAAAATTATGCACACAAATTTGTATTGTCTGCTGGTAAATCGCAAATAGAAAGCTATGAACATGCAATTCAATACAAAAAAAACACAATTACGCTGCTTTCATAACAATTTTCGTAGGTAATTATTAGCAGAATAGAAGACCATAAATGTATAAAGTTCAATTATTAATGTGCGAACCTACACCTAACAAGCTTTCAAGTAGGTTCGTTTTTTTCATTTCCTGTAACCAAATCATTTTGCATGACAATGATCAAAAACAATGTCAAAGATATTTCAATGCTCACTTCCGTTATATCATTACGTTCATTATTTTTTGTCATTGTTTATATTATGTGAAAAGAAATGAAAAATAAATTCGCTCTGTATAGAATACTTAGTCCACGTCCTGGACGATTTTTATTGATGCGCAAGCCCTAGCTCACATGACCAACAGATGGCGCATTCATCTTACCGCGCTCATTCACTTACTCAAGTGATTCACTTACCCCGAAAAATCTGTATGTGTGTATGTTTGTGTGCTATGGGGTGTGCACTATGCGGTGGTCACATCCCGCCGTACTTGCAAGTGCGTGCTGTCTACGTGCAAAAACGTGGGCAAAATTTGGGTATCGGTACGTGGTGAGTACCGCCTCCGTACGGATTTGGGAGCACGCAGACACACCGTAGCACTTTTAGTGCACGAGGAACTTTCGCTGCGTTCGGGCTACCGATTCACCCCCAGTGCGCGTGACGTGCGTGCCCGGTACTGCCAACGAGCGCACAACGCACTGACTCCGTGCGTTTTTAAATTTGTTTCCCACGATCACTTGCTCTACGGAAGGCGCACTTAGCACGTGCGTGCTGCGCACGTGATAAGCGCGTGGTCCGTGCTTACTCGCCACTTCCCCGGTTCAACTTTCTGATGAGCACGCAGAACTCACGTGGACCGTACCGAGTAAGCACGTGCTCCGCACTTACAACGCACGTTGTGCGCACTGATTTATGCAGTATACAAAAGCCGAGCAGACGGAAGAGTGCCAACATTTCGTCTCCAAGATGGCGCCGAAGAAGACACAGAATAAGGGGTCAGCTGCATCTGCAGCTCAAAAGGCAGCGGATAAGAAGGCCAGAGAGGCCCAACAGAAACGGGCCGCGGAAGATGAGAGGCCAGAGAGGAAGAGTGGAGGAGGAGCGAAAAAGAGTCAGATGGTGACGCCAAAGCGTCTGATCATGAGGAGGGTGCTGCTGGTGGATCGAAGAAGGGGTCACATGAAAAGGTTGAGTTCTTCTCGGTCAATCCGGTCTTCTTCGATAAGTTTCCCAGGGTTTTCCCTTCCCTTGAGGCCCGTTGGCCGACCATCTGGTTGGGTTCGGTCATCTGCACATCCTCCCTCCAGGCCCCGGGGACCACGTTGCCATCCTCATCCTCGTGGTCCAAATTAAGGTCCTGTAGTCCGGGCTGGCGCTTTCGCAGCCAATTGTGAAGGGTGAGGCAGCCCAACACATCGCGAATCACCCTGTCAGGCTCCAACAGCAGGGTGGTGAGTAGGCACCGCCACCGGTGAGCCAATATCCCGAAGCCGTTCTCCACAACCCGACGGGCCCGAGAGGTCCGATAGTTCATCACGCTCTCTTTGTGGGTCATGGCACGGCGACTGTATGGCTTCAAGAGCCACTTTCGCAGGGGAAAAGCATCATCGCCTATGATGAAGTAGGGAAAGTTCCGGTTGTCGCCTGGAAGTGGATCCGGTGCTGGGAATCCAATGTTGTCCTCCAGTGCTCCCCGGAGGGTGGACTCGTTGAACACGCGTGCGTCTGAGGATGAGCCGTTTGCCCCCACCTTGCACCACAAGAAGGAATAGTTAGCATCCACGATGGCCAGGAGCACCACAGAACAGAAGCGCTTATAATTGTAATAGAGCGATCCACTTTTATTGGGCTTCTTGATGGCGATATGTTTCCCATCGATCGCCCCATAACAGTGGTGAAAGTTCCATCGCGTTCCAAACTGGCTGGCGACGGCTTTCCATGCACTCGTCCTGTGTGGAGGGCATGTTGAACATCTCCTCCTTATATACCTCGTAGATGGCGGTGCAGACCTCCGGCACGAACGTGGATATGCTGTTGTGTGCCCATTCGTTGGGTCCATTCGGATGTATCCGACATATAGTCCCCCCGCGATTCACGCTCTAGCTCTTGGAACACATTTCGTACTGCCCGAAAAGCCTCCTCCTCTCGATCCATGGGCGAACCCACCATCTCCTGCGTCGGCATCTCTGTTGCCTCTCTCTCTCCCGTATCAAGGCAAGTAATACCATGTCGTGCTCATGCGCTGCCACTTGAAGGTGTTCTTGCAGCATCAGAACCCGGAGTCTCTGCGGTGGAATGGGCGGCATCTTGAGGAGGCAGCAGCAGCTGGCACTTCTAGAGAAAATGGGAATGTCGTCCTATATACTTCGACATACCCCGACTCACCAAGTTCTTCGTACGTGCACGCACTTACAACGTGCGAGTGAGTAAGGACACCGTACGTGAGCAGCACGTGTAAGTACGGCCTCCGTAAGATAACGTGGCAACCGCACGGAGACCGTACGTTGTAAGCACGTAGTAAGCACGTTGTAAGCACGTACAACGCACTTACCACGTGCGCAACGTACGATGCACGCAACCGCTCTAGGCCAGGCGTGGCGTGCGGGCCACGTACTTACACCGTGCGTGTGACGTGCTTTGCCGGTACTCCCTCCCTGCCTTTGCCACTCTCTCCCTACGTTTTCAGAAAACGTGGCGGCCGTGGCCTCCCCAAAAACCGTACGGACTAAAAACACGCACGGTGGGATGTGACCAACGCTTATGCGGTGGTCACATCCCGCCGTACTTGCAAGTGCGTGCTGTCTACGTGCAAAAACGTGGGCAAAATTTGGGTATCCGTACGTGTTGAGTACCGCCTCCGTACGGATTTGGCAGCACGCAGACACACCGTAGCACTTTTAGTGCACGAGGAACTTTCGCTGCGTTCGGGCTGCGTTCGAGCTACCGATTCACCCCAGTGCGTGTGACGTGCGTGTCCGGTACTGCCAACGAGCGCACAACGCACTGACTCCGTGCGTCTTTTAAAGGCGCACGTGGTAAGTGCGTGGTCCGTGCTTACTCGCCACTTCCCCAGTTCAGCTATCAAATGAGCACGCAGAACTCACGTGGACCGTACCGAGTAAGCACTTACAACGCACGTTGTTCGCACTGATGTATGCAGTATATAGTCTCTTCGGTGGAATGGGCGGCATCTTGAGGCAGCAACAGCTGGGACTTCTGGAGAACATCGGAATGTCGTCCTATATAAACACCGAGTTCATCGCACGTGCACACACTTACAACATGCGAGTGAGCAAGGACACCGTGCGTGAGCAGCACTTGTAAGTACGGCCTCCGTACGATCACGTGGCAACCGCACGGAGACCGTACGTTGTAAGCACGTTGTAAGCACGTACAACGCACTTACCACGTGCGCAACGTACGATGCACGCAACCGTTCACGGCCAGGCGTGGCGTGCGGGCCACGTACTTACACAGTGCGTGTGACGCGCGTTGCCGGTACTCCCTCCCTGCCTTTGCCACTCCCTCCCTACGTTTTCAGAAAAACGTGGCGGCCGTGGCCTCCCCAAAAACCGTACGGACTAAAAACACGCACGGTGGGATGTGACCAACGCTTTAACCAGAACAGTCCAGGGGATGGACTTCTACTTACTATGATTATACATGTATGTATACATCTATTTTTTTTTTATAGAGTGCTCTGGAGTGTTACAAGAAAGCTTCCGCCAGTTCTCAAACGTATGGTGAATATGTTTCAGCGGAAAAGAACAGTGGAACTGTTTCTTGGAAGCTAGCTAAACTGAAGATGAATGCATGTTCTGATGAGCGAAAGGTTTGTAGATGTGTCATATAATTGTTTAGGTTCAGTCCCCGATCATCCTACACTGACATAATGCTTGACTGTATTCCTTGACCAAATACTCTACAAACCCTACTCTACTAGGGTATCACTAAGACCAAAGTAACATTTACATATGGCCTGACCCATATTTCATTCATCAGCCCAAACTTGATACAAGGAGATTTTTGACAGCACTTTTAAAAAGCCATGTTGGTCAGTCAGAAAAATGTGGCTGAAAAATATGAAAATGGGTTTCACTAGACACTAGTTCTTAATGCTATGAACTAGATTTCAAAGTCACAATTATTATGACTTTTTAATCATAACCTACCAAAGTTGGGTGTAATTGTTTTTGCACTTTACTAGAACCCATTATTATTATTAATAAATAAAACTACAGTTGTTTGGCATGTTTTTAATATACGCAATGCATACCTACAGGTGATACATGCGCACTTTAAAGAGGCTCTGCAGTACTTCGGCACCGCTTACACGAAAAGGAACTACATGGTCGAAGAATGGGGCAAACATCTTGAGAGATCTATCAAGGAATGTCTAGATGACATCAGAACATGGATTGCACCAAGAAATGACGAAGGTACTCGTGTTTATTAAAAGTCTTGTCCCACCTAGTCGATAAACATATTTGTCAAGATTAGAATGATGATAGTCATAATTATGAGGATTAATGATAACAATCATAATTATAATGATAATAATCATATATAATAGTAATAATAAAAATTTGGTCTTATTTAGTCAAATCAGTATCAACACAGCTTTTCCTTAGGGCCCTGCGATTAATCTGACCCTAGCAATTGCATGGTACCCATTTCTACCCTAGTGGAGAGTGGCAAATAAGGATTAACTTCTCGACAATTGACGTTAGTGCTACAGCGGGACTCGAACCGCGAACCATGTGACCCACAGTGTGTGTCGGGCTGGAAATTGGCCAATGAACCCCTAGATTGAGAGTCAAGAGCTAATTACTTTACCACGACAAATGCATATGGGTATGACCAGGTCCTTAGAAATGTGGGGGAGGGGAGGGGTGCAGTGATAGGGACTCTAACCAAAATTAGAACAAATTACATATGGATGGAAAGATATTCTCTTGAAAAACACGAATAATTTGCTGAAAATCATATAGATATCATGAAAAGGCGTAAAATGCAATTTTTCAAGACCCTTCTTAGACCCCCAAGCGCCTCCGAACGTAAGCCAAACACACGAGCGTAGCGAGCTCTGAATAATGACGTCACACCCTGGACAAACAGCTCGGTACCGGCCGGCGTTATTTTTTTATGCGGCACAGATTGGGGCTTTTTTTTAAAAGGGGTCTTGATTTACAGACTAATACTGGTCGTGTGCGTACTAGACAGGATAAGTAGTAGAGGTCTGTTTTTAATAGTGTTACATCTAATCCACTACCGCATGGAAAATCATTACATCAACAATTAAAATCAAATTGGAAATCTGAAGAGGAGGCAGCATGTCAATAAGGAGAACATCACAATAATTAGTCAATAAAACTTAACTAACTTAAACGAAGAGGAATGTTATCTAAACACATAGTTCGCGATGGATATACAAACTTCTTCGCAGCGCTAATGCGCTAACGAACATGACTAGTCTCACGTACGTGCAGACACTATTCAGAAGGGAAAGAACGTACTTCCCATAGGTTTAACACGCGCCATGCCCCAATCTGTGCCGCATAAAAAAATAACGCTACCGGCCGCATACCGGAGTCGCGCGTGTATTAGTCTGCAGCTAGACAGCCGTGTCCAGGGTGTGACGTCACAATAGTGACGTCATACGAAGGACTGCTGAAGGCAGTAAATCTGGATCTCAAAACTAACATTTTTGAAAGTTGATTTCTGCGGGCCCCAAACATATTTTGAAGAGGAAATTTGTTGTATTTGATCAGTAAGGCTTCCCCTTCGCAATGATATGAATATTGCATCAATTCAAGTGGGTCTCGTGGGTCGTACCTTTGTCGACTCCTACATGTCTTTGTTCATTTGCTTTCGACTCCTCCAGATCAGATCGTTGCCCTCAAGGAGTACGTAGGTTACATGCCTGAATGTGACGCTAAGGTCAGCTGCTATATTCGCATCGCAAATATGTATTTCAGAAAAGGAAAAGATGCTCTGCAGCACGAGGAATACAAGAGCTGCCAAGGGTATGTTATATGTGTTAACATTATCAACAAGATTTATACTTAGTTTCCTCCAAAGATTTCCTATACATACACAAAAATATCTCAGGGCTACACAGCGGTGGATCAAGCGGTAGGGGGGGGGGGGCGGGTCCCATCCCCTTGAAACATAAATGCAAGCCCACGTGATGTCAATTGACCAAACGGATTGCTTAGATTCTGGAACCCGCCTTATAATGTAACTTGTAATTGATAAACGTTTTATAGACGACACACAATATTGCTTCTGGAATTACTTCAGGTTAACTTTTTGAAAGTCTCTCTAGACTTCTAGTGTAAGCAAAGTATTGCTTTGCACTCATTTAGTGTTTGTTGATATTGTATCTCTAGATACCTGGATGATTGTAGTACAACCCTGCATGAAGCAAAGAAAAGATGTACAGGTGCAGATTCAAACTTCAAAGTAAACATCACTGACCTGGAGGAAGACGTCCAGCGCCAAACAGATGTCGTCCAGAAATGTTTATCAAAAGCCAAAGGTAATACGTTAGCTCACTATCTTCTACCTCTTCATTAATCAGTATTACCATTTCGTTAAAAAAAAATCTAGATAGTTGGGGCCCAATAATAACGATAATCAAAAACAAAAGTCATAGCAGGGACAGGAAGGGTCAACTACCCCAATCGAATGACGAAAAATGAGGGGGAAGAGAGAGAGAGAGAGAGAGAGAGAGAGGGGAGGGGGGGGGGGAGAAAACGTGAGAAAGAAAGAGAGAAAGAGAAAGAGAGAGATAAATAGAGAGAGAGAGAGAGAGAGAAACAACCCCAAAATGAAAGGGAGAGGGAGACTCAAAATATGTGAAAGTAAATGTGATAGATCCCCCTCCGTGAAACTCTCCTTTCGCTCACTAAGTTCGGTGCCCCCTAAGATGACCCCTACCCATGAAATGGCAGAATCTACGTACGCTACGCCACTGGCTGGAACACTCAAGAAAATGAAAGATCAAAAGAAACTGAGGGGGAATAAAATATTCAATGGAAGGGGGGGGGGGGGTCATATTGTTGGTATTATTATTATTGTTATTATTATTATTATTATTATTATTATTATTACTATTATTATTATTATTATTATTATTAATATTATTGTTGTAATTATTATTATCACTGTTGTTGTAATAATTATTACCATAAACAGAAAACCCCATGTAGTTATGGGTCAAATGCCCCCTTTTTTAAACTGTACAAAAACTATTCACAGATGAACAGGCGCGTCGAACACAAGAAGAAAAGGAAGCTAAGGAGGAAGAGATTGCAAAGGAACAACTAAAAGGCGTTCTAAAGACATTGGGAAAATTCTCAAAGTTACCCATTGACGAATTCGTCGAACGAGTATACAAACATTGGCCTCCGAAAGGGATTGATGAGTCGAAGATACCCAGTGCATCGTCATCGTCGTCGTCGAAGGGTTCAAAGAGGAGGCTCCTGAGACGTGCCATTAGCCATTATCACCCAGACAAGGTGGATAAAAATGCTCATGGTCTAAACTGGCATGTTTTTTCCGTCGAGATTACAAAATGTCTAACTCTTCTACTAGCTGAAGTTAATTCTTGAATAAGTGCAGAATATCATCACGTGCAAGCTTCCTTAATGAAACCATACTGTACTAGAAGCACTACCGTAAAAATGAAGATAAATCCCTCTAGCGCCAAGGAGTTACTCTTGTTTGCGCCATCCCAGATCAGCTGTAGCAGTATACAGTGCAGTGTGAGCCAAAAAAAGTTTACACCTAGATAATTGCTAATTATTTTAAAAGTCATCTATGAAAAGTAAATTAATATACATCTTATGAAAGAGTTTTTCATCCCAAATCATTTGGTATCATTTTCGTGAGGTATGTTCACACTTGGATGAACAGGAGGCATTGTTTGCGAGAGTGCAAAAATCGACTTGCGCCAAAGTTACTTATGTGATGTTTGAATAAAACAATTGGGATTTGGGTATCAATTCGGTCTTTGCAGATCCGAATTACATTCCTTACAAAATTAATCATGCCACACATATCAAATATCAAATATCAAATATCAACGAACATGTGTGCGCGTGTGTGTGCGTGTGAATTTGCTTCTGCAAAAAGCATATGCAATGCATTTCATTTGACACATTAAATTCATTCTCTCACTTCGCTAATCCCAACATAATACACGCTGTAAGCATCACTTTGGCGCAAGTCGAGTTTTGCACTCTCGCAAACAATGCCTCCTGTTCATCCAAGCGTAAACACATACCACACAAAAATGATACCAAATGATTTGGGATAAAACACTCTTTTATAAGATGTATAATAATTTACTGTTCATAGATGACTTTTAAAATAATTAGCAATTTTCTAGGTGTAAACATTTTTTTGACTCACACGGTAGTTCCGTATCTCGCTGATTCCCCCAGCTGCGCTGTTGGTTCTCGTATCGCCTCGAACTGCGGATAGCAAACGAAGAGTGGAACTAGAGGTTGGGGGCGTGGTTCACTGTACAGACGTGTATCAATCAGATATGATTATTTACGTCTGGGGACCGACTGTTAAAGGCCAAGTCCACTCCAAAATTAACTTATTTTCAATAGGAGCCGAAAAATCAGACAAACCAAACAAAAAAAGTTTGAGCAAAATCGGATATCTAATAACAATTTTATGATTTTTTGAAAAAGTCTGTAAAACTATGGAACAATAAAAATCACAAGACAAATTGGAAATTCACTCATGAGTCCGTGACGTCATGTCCTCACTATCCACTAATTGTTTTCACACCAGCTTCACACCAGCATCCAAGTTAGATTGATAATAATACATTATGTTATTGTGTGGATGCACTAATATAGAGTAATTTTTTGTCAGTTAAATCATGAAAATATGACTATTAATAAACTATTTAGATAAAAATCAATAATTATGAATATACAATAATAAAACAAAATATCAATTCTTCAAAGTTCATAAGAGATTTTGTGCAATGTTATGCACGCAATATGATACAGTCATATAATCTGGGCAAAGGCATGGGGAAATCAAGTTTCTGGGAGATAAAAAGAGAAATTAATGGGATTAAACTATATAAAGCAATTGATAAATAGTGAGGACATGACGTCACAAACTGATAACCAAATTGGCAATGTGTGTAGTGATTTCCATTGTTCTATAGTTTTACATACTTTTTCAAAAATTCATAACTTTCCCATTGGTTATCCGATGTTTCTGCTTCTATTGAATTGAAAGTAAGTTATTATTTTTGGAGTGGACTTGATCTCTATCGTCACCATCCGAAAGACGTAACCTAGTTTCGAGCCTGCTCCTTGTCTGAACCAGTTTGTAATGTACATAGTTTGACATACTTTTTCAAAAATTCATAACTTTCCCATTGGTTATCCGATGTTTTTGCTTCTATTGAATTGAAAGTAAGTTATTATTTTTGGAGTGGACTTGATCTCTAACGTCACCATCCGAAAGACGTAACCTAGTTTCGAGCCTGCTCCTTGTCTGAACCAGTTTGTAATGTACATAGTTTGACATACTTTTTCAAAAATTCATAACTTTCCCATTGGTTATCCGATGTTTTTGCTTCTATTGAATTGAAAGTAAGTTATTATTTTTGGAGTGGACTTGATCTCTATCGTCACCATCCGAAAGACGTAACCTAGTTTCGAGCCTGCTCCTTGTCTGAACCAGTTTGTAATGTAAATTGTTAGCTGGATTACAGGCGCACGCCACAACGCCCCTGTGGAAAAGTCAAGGCTACGTGTCACTCTTTATGCATATTCATTGGATAGAGCGCGATAAAATTTAAGTTCGCGGGGGTAACCAATTTCCAACACACCGCTGTTATTTATATGTGCTTTTTATATATATCTCAGAGTACTCAGACCTCTAGTAGTTCCGCTCATGCAACCTCAAGTTCCGCTGTTATTATTGTATGTGCATTATTGCACAGACCCGACCTCTAGTTCCGCTCATGCAACATATACACACACACACACATACATACTTATTGATATTTATATAACGCATTTACATAAACATGCTCAAAGCGCTTTACATTTGTAAATAAAACAGAATAGACCATTTTCGTAATGTAACCAAATTTAATGCACAAGTCTTTGTGAAGTGCCTCCATACAAATTATTTCATTCACGTGATAAGAATAATAGTATTTCAATAGTCAGTATGCAAACTGCATAAATCAAGTGTTGCTAAGTAGGTCAAGCCATAATGTTTGTCCAACCTGGCAACAACTAATGTATGCATTTTGGATTCTGTCTATTGAAATACTATTTTTCTTACCAGGTGAATGAAATAATTAGTATTGATGCACTTCACAAAGACTTACGCATTAAATTTGGTACATTACGACAATGGCCTATTGTTTTGCGTTCCAAGCGTATGAACTGTAACATTTGTAGTGTAAAGCTGCGTAAGGGTGAACAATCTAATTTATAAATTTATAATTTGCTCAAATTGAGGCTCTTCGTTTATTAACACCATGTGGTGAGCGTTACTAAAAAGGCTGTTGATATTATTCTTTCGTCACAAAAGAACCCGCTTATGGGGCGTTTAGAGGAATTGAGGCTGAAGTATAAAGAGAAGGGAAAGAAAGATGATAATGGAATGAAGTTGTATTAATCAAGTACTATTCTTTCACTGTTGTGTACACCACAAATGAGGTGAAATAGAAAGAGGATAAGGGAACGAAAGAGTGATCGAGTATGAGAAGGTTGTGATGAGCAGAACGCAAAGTTGAAGAGGGGGAAATGAAGGGTGAAGTTCTGAACAGCACAGTTGGTATTCCTCTGAGGAGTAAAAAAGAAAAAAAAAGTAAAAAGATTTTATGAACTACATTATATGATTATCCCCAACCGATAAAAGTTGTTTGTATCATACAGTATTCTTTCGTGAAAAGGAGTGTATCTGATACACTCCTGTGTAAAATGTGCACACACAACTTATCCATAGAAACGGGGAGATAGGCTATATATTTAAAAGAACAAAAACAAACGCCCCCCCCCCCAATCTAAGATTCTGTGAAGACTGCGATATGAATCAAATAGGATATGAATTCCATTTAATTATGAAATTTGATAAATATTAAGATTTACGAGTAGATTTTCTTGATTTTTTTTTTGCAATTTTGAGGAAAATGTGTGTAACTTGGAATATCAAGAAAAATACATATATATAATGAGATTAGACAATAAAGATATGATATATATTTTCTCTTCGTTCACCAAAAACATAATTTCAGTGAGGGGTATCCTTTAGATACTATGTAACAACGAAGTAAAAGTTAAATTTTACAGTAAGGCGCATATATTATGTATAGATACTATAACGTCATTTTTTGTTTAGGCGAAACGATTATCTATTGCATTCCATGTACCTCATTTATCTATTTTGTATAGCATGAGTTTTGATTTATTTGGAAAACTGCAATATTACAAACAGGTTTTATATATCTAAATCTCCGGATGTATTATGATACATGATATTATTTACTTTATGCATCATTTGTCATGTTATTACAAGAAGAAAATAAAGATTTTTTTTGCTGTATATAATTTTCATTTTGTTTTGCTAAATTGCATTGTCAATTGATTTATATGATATATGTTTACAAACAGAATATTGATTTGTTATATTGCATTGTTTATTGATCTATATGATTTATATGTCTATAAAAAGATTATTGATGTAAATCAATGAAGTTTAATGAATACAATACAATACACAAATACACGTGGAAAGGTTTCTTCTCTAAATATATTCCAATCCCCAAGAACAGCATTATTTTACCAACAATTCTTTATCAACATTCGGTTGACTTCGAAAAAAAAATCCAATGCCTTTTGTACGCACTGCCTCTTATAACGTTAAGTGTGCTAAATTCACCGAGCGTACGTTATTCGCTGTTTTCCAAGTATTTGCCTGTACTCGATTTTTCGAAGTTGTGTCTGACTCTTTATAGTAATGTAAATTTACATTCTTTTTCTTGGTATAAAATACTCGAATGATCAACATGTAAATTCAAACAAACTTATCCACTACAAATGCTCAATGCTCTTCAGCTCTCATATTTTACAGAAACTTGTTTTAATTTGTAATGGGCGTTCCCTGATTGCTTTCCGAGTTGTACGCCTCTTTCTGTTTACTGAATTATTTACTGCCCTGATCTCTTTGTCTTCCATATTAAACCAATAATGAGAATGAAATAAATATGAATTAATCTCAAATTTAATTGCAATATCAACGAGTCATTTGTCAGCGTACTTGTACTTTGTACTTAATTCCAATGAGTGCATTGTGTGACTTTGTTTTAGAATAGAAATCCATTTGTCGATGTCTGCTATGTCTATTTTTAGAACATTTGACTTGCTGCGTGGAAATACCCACTGGCAAATTTTATGTGAAAGAAATTATTTCACTTCTCTCTCTCTCTCTCCCTCCCTGTCTTGCTCTCCCTCTCTCTCGTTATTTGTCTTCCCCTTTCTCTCTCTATATCTCTCTCTCTCCCTTTCTCTATTTCTGCCCAAGATAACTACAACAAAAAATCATGCCAATAGATGCAGTATAAATTATATATATTTTTTTTAAATAGCCAGAAATTGTGCATGGAGGGTAGTCTACCACTTGGGGCCCCAAACTAAAGATGTGTCCTGTTTATGGAGCGAGTGATAAAAAGGTGGGAATCCCCAAATCTTGCGCAATCCGGAAACTAAAACACCTATTTACGATTCAATGTATATGTTCGTTGTACCGATATGTATCTGATTAGTTCTTCCTGTGTTGTACACGCACATTGCTTACAGCAGCTTGCTGAGTGTTTACATTCAGTTCGCGACATAGTTCCTGTTTAGGACGGTATTTCTCGTTTCCATAATCGACATACATGATACCACTCGTCGCTTGAAGTACATTGGCTGATTTCTTTTTAAGTGGTGTATGGTATATACATTTGTCAGCATTGTCGTGATAGAAACTGGTCGAATAACGTGTTAGTTTCATGATCGAATAACTTAGTTAGTTTATATCATGTCAACGTCTGAGTCCGAGTCTGAATACGAGGAGGAACCTTTACCACAAGGTGTAGCTGGAATTGTAGAGCAGTACAATGACGACCGTGGTTATGGCTTTATCCGAGCGAATGACGCCAACAAATCAGTGTTTTTTCATATTTCAGCTGTTCCAAAGAAATGCATTAAAGTTGGAGATGCGGTGAAATTTGATTTGGCTGTAGGACGAAAAGGGTACATTGCAGAATCTATTAAGGTTCTAAATTTGGATGGTGAAGATTCTGACTCTAATTCTAAACCTGATGAAGCTGTGAACCAGGAGAAGAAGAAGCTCCTGGACTGTAATGCACGTGGCGTTGTCATGCGATATCTAGACGATCGTGGATTCGGGTTTATAAAGGTGAATGAAAAATACAGCAAAGTATTCTTTCACATCTCTGAAGTCTTGTACGGGCCGGTCGAAGCTCAAGATCAAGTGAATTTCCAATTGTACGAAGGATCCCAGGGATACTTCGCAGAATGTATTGAGTTTCTAAATTTGGAATTGGATGATGAAGATTCTGACGCTAAACCTGATGAAGCTGTAAACCAGGAGAAGAAGCTCCTGGACTGTAATGCACGTGGCGTTGTCATGCGATATCTAGACGGTCGTGGATTCGGGTTTATAAAGGTGAATGAAAAATACAGCAAAGTATTCTTTCACATCTCTGAAGTCTTGTACGGGCCGGTCGAAGCTCAAGATCAAGTGAATTTCCAATTGTACGAAGGATCCCAGGGATACTTCGCAGAATCTATTGAGTTTCTAAATTTGGAATTGGATGATGAAGATTCTGACGCTAATCCTGATGAAGCTGTGAACCAGGAGAAGAAGAAGCTCCTGGACTGTAATGCAAGTGGCGTTGTCATGCGATATCTAGACGATCGTGGATTCGGGTTTATAAAGGTGAATGAAAAATACAGCAAAGTATTCTTTCACATCTCTGAAGTATTGTACAGGCCGGTCGAAGCTCAAGATCAAGTGAAATTCCAATTGTACGAAGGATCCCAGGGAAACTTCGCAAAAGGTATCAATTTTGACGGGCCAGTTGAAGAAGACGATGGCAGCAATCCTGCAAAAGCACTACACACAGAGAAGTCTGACCAACCAAGTAACGGTGAGGGAATTAAAAAAAGTTTTGGTTATTACTGATAATAATAATAATAATAATAGTGTAAACTTATAGAGCGCACGCACCGTCCAAGTAGGCCTATACTCATTAAGATATTTAGATATTTCATATCAGCTTAAAATGTGTCTAAACAGGATTATAAATTTACTGCAAATAAAACAAAATACCAAAATGACCCAACCCCATGCAACAGTGGCAAACCGGTTGTCCAATTTCTGGGCATGAGGAGGAGGGGGGGGGGGGGGGGGGGAGGGGATGCTTGGTCATCGAGAGGAGGGTGTATGAAGAAGTAGTGTTTATTATAATTACCAAATTTTTATATATTTGCACTCCGCTTTTCCATACTAGTTTTTCTGTAATAGTGCACTCTAATAAGTGTTTTCTTCTTCCCACTATTTGCCATTGAACGACATGCTATTGTCATTCAGTGTATTTTGGGTGTTGTTTGATATTTTTTTTTTACTGTTAACAGTATTGTTCGTTTTTTGTATAATCTTTCTAAGTATCGCACAATTTTCTGTTTCTCTAGGTGCCGGTCAGAAAACAACCCATGACACATCCAGAATGTCAAGAGAAAAGGGTAACACCTTTTTCAAGTCAGCTCGTGATCAGGAAAGCGATATTGCCAAACTAGATTGCTTCAAGGTAGCGTACTAATGCTACTAAATTTACTCCGATTTCGGCATACTTCCAGTATGTTATTCCTAAGGTCGAATACTTCTAGAAACCGTTTGTTGCAATTTAGTTGGGGTCTAAGTCTAACCATATATTGACCCGACTAACTGGCATTGTTCGTTTCTTTACGGGAATGGCTAAAATCACGATTCCAATTTCGACCAATCAGATGGCTAGATTTCTAAATAAAAAAAACACAAAGAAAATGCAATAAATATTCCATTATTCAATGCATTTTACCCCGGCCTCCAACATAAAAAATCCTATGTACAACCATGCTTAATAGCTCAAGGCATGGGCACACAGATTTTTTTTTCTGTTGGGAGGAAATTCAATGAATTATTGAAAATTTATTGCATTTTCTTTTTCTTTTTTATTTGTGGGAACTGTCCCCTACCCTGGCCCCCGCTGCGTACAGTCATGGTTCAGTGGCCAAGCAATGGCCTCGTAACTGTGAGGCCCAAGATCAAAACCGTGTCGATGTGCCATATTAGTGCCCTTTTGTGGGGCATTAATCATCATTACTGTCATTTATGACTTAAAGGCGTAGGTCCCCTAGTTGATAAACATAGAAGCATACACATGCTTTAGCAGTCACACAAGACAAACACTGGCAAATTATTATTCAATTAAATCTGAGAATGTATACTATTATCAAGGTCTATTAGGAATAAATCATTGTCAAAATAATTCCATAAATTGGGGTAAAAAAAAATGTTCCAACTATATGAGCGACAGTGTATGTATTATGTTGGGATTAGCGGAGTGAGAGAATGAATTGAATGTATCAATTGAAATGCATTGCATATGCTTTTTGCAGAAGCAAAGTCACACACACACACACACACGAGCAGAAATGTTCGTTGATATTTTATATGTGTGGCATGATTAATTTTGTTAGGGATGTTATTTGGATCTGCAAAGACTGAATTAATACCCAAATCCCAATTGTTTTATCTCGCAAACAATGCCTTCTGTTCCTCCAAGCGTGAACACATACCACACAAAAATGATACCAAATGATTTGGTATAAAACACTCTTTCATAAGATGTATAATCATTTACTGTCCATAGATGATTTTTAGAATAATTAGCCATTTTCTAGGTGTAATCTTTTTAGACTCACATTATATAGTGCAATGAATGAACAATTCATTTTACAAAACAAATAAATGATCCATCAAAACAAATGCTCCGCCAAATTTCGCGCCCGGAAAAATCTACGGGTTTTTACGTACGCGCGACATAGTATGGTATGGGTCGAGTTATTTACGACCGATTTTGTATATTCGAGTTTACACGGATATTCAGCGTGTGCGCGACGACCAAGAAATGCACACAATGAATACCAAGTGGCTGATCGGCAACATTTGACAATAAATTTAGTAGACAGTAGAGTTGAATTTACAAAGGATTTTTCCAACATCGGTAAGTTGTAAAGATTGTCTCTCTCTCTCTCTCTCTCTCTCTCCATCTTTGGTGAGTTTTGTACAGTTGTGTTTAAAATGTTGAGAATCAATCGAGGTCGTCTTTTTGCTACACAAAAAGTATAAATGCTGCTACACTGTCGCTCATAAAGGTGGAATATTTTTTGTTATCCCAATTTATGGAATTATTTTAAAAATAATTTAAAAATAATAGATCTCGATAATAGTGTTCATTCTCAGATTTTATTGAATAATAATTTGCCAATGTGTGTTTTGCGTGACTGCTAAAGCATGTGTATGCTACTATGCTTATCAACTAGGGGACCTATGCCCTTAAGTCATAAATGACAGTAATGAGGATTAATGCCCCACAAAAGGGCATTAATATAGCACATCCACACGGTTTTGATCTTGGGGCCTCACAGTTACGAGGCCATTGCTTTGTCACTGAACCATGACTGTACGCAGCGGGGGCTAGGGTAGGGGGCAGTTTCCATAAATTAAAAAAAAAACAGAAAATGCAATAAATTTTCAATAATTTATTGCATTTTACCCCGGTTCCCAACATAAAAAAATCTTTTGTGTGCCCATACTTTGAGCCATAATGCATGGACGTCTAGACATCTAGCCGTCTAGACATGTATGTATACATCTTTTCTTTCTTTTAATGTAGGAGCCCTTTTCTATTTTTTTTATAGAGTGCTCTGGAGTGTTACAAGAAAGCTTACACCAATTCTCAAACGGATGATGATTTGGTTTCAGTGGCAAAGAACATCGGAACTGTTTATAAGAAGCTAGCTAAACTGAAGATGAATGCATGTTCTGATGAGCGAGAGGTTTGTAGATGCAGGGACGGATCCAATCGGCGGCAAGGAGCCAAAGTAGGGGCCAAATTTGTGAGATTTAGCGGCGAAACAGCCAGCCGGTGAATAGGAGGGGGGGGGGGGGGGGCTAGTGAGCAAAGCGTGCGAATCACTTAAAGAGCGCGCAAAGCGTGCTCCCTAGGGGGATTGGTGCAGGGAGGGGGGAGTTTCCGCGAAGCGCGGAAGCTTTGA
Organism: Strongylocentrotus purpuratus; assembly: GCF_000002235.5. Taxonomy (NCBI): domain Eukaryota; kingdom Metazoa; phylum Echinodermata; class Echinoidea; order Camarodonta; family Strongylocentrotidae; genus Strongylocentrotus; species Strongylocentrotus purpuratus. The sequence continues at coordinate 15,487,004 of NW_022145597.1, read as the reverse complement.
AAGAAGACGATTCGTTGTACCTTTCTCGACTCGTAATCCTTGTCTGAATTCAGTCCGCCCCACCTGCGCATAGCGCGGAAGCTTTGACGTATTATTAGACAAAGAAGACGATTCGTTGAACCTTTCTCGACTCTTAACCCTTATCTGTATTTAGTCCCCCTTCGCGCGAAGCGCGGAAGCTTTGACGTTTTATTAAATTATTAGAGAAAGAAGACGATTCTTTGTACCGTTCTCGACTCCTTTTCCCTTTTTCTTCCTACGTCCTCTTACTTTTTTTCTTTTTTTGTGAGGGGGGGGGGGGGGCGACCGCCCCCACCGCCCCCTGGCTACGCCCCTGTGTGTGTTTGCTCAACGAGGAGGGGGAAAGTGCCCATTAAAAAAACTTAACAACCACTACCCCCCCCCCCCCGTCGAGCACAGAAAAGGGGCCCATCTTCTTTTAAAAAAAAACACCTGCCTCCTGGGCCCCTTCTGGATCTGCCACTGTGTTGATGTGTCATATATTTGTTCAGGTTCTGTCCCTAATCATACTACACTGACCTAATGTTTGACTGTAATCCTTGACCAAATACTCTACTAACCCTCCTATACTAAGACCAAACTAACACTTAAATATGGCTTGACCCACATTTGGTGCATCAGTCCAAACTTAAAATGGAGATTATTACATCACTTTTGAAGAACCATCAATGGCAGACAAAATTATGAATGGGCTATCACTAGACAGAAGAAAGTTTTCTATCGTTTTTTAATCATAACCTACCAGAGTTGGATATCTTTTTATGCGCACTGTACAAGAACCCATCATTATTATTAATATATGAAGCTACAATTGTTTTTCATGCTTTTTATACACGCAATGCATACCTATTTTACGAAACAGGTGATACACGCGTACTTTAAAGCGGCTCTGCACCACTTTGGCACCGCTTACACGAAAAGGAACTGCATGGTCGAAGAATGGGGTAAACATCTTGAGAAGTCTATCAAGGAATGTCTAGATGACATCAGAACATGGATCGAACCAAGAAATGACGAAGGTACTCGTGTTTAATAAAAGTAAATCAAGAAATTTTCATAATACTGCGTTACTAGTAGTTATACAAAAATGACAGACAGTTAGTAAGATGTACGTAGTTGTGTACCTAAGGTTACATTATAAAAAGGGGCACAGGTCGCTTGCGCCCCTCTATCTTAACCTACTAGTAGTTCAAAGAGTCAAGGTATTGTATACGTTCCTTTAAACAAAAACAACAAAGAAAAAACCATCGACATCGTGTTAAATGTATCATGATTTTAAAGTGAGCCAATATTAAAAAGGGATGACTGAAAAAGACAAATTTGACGGTTGGGAATATCTCAGTTTTTTTACCACACTATAATTTGTCAAGTTAACACTGATTTCATCAACAGAGGCTTCCTAGCAACCGACGGCTCACGAGACGGACGGCCCTCGAGAGCGACCACCATTGGTTTCATGCACCTTCAGAAAAATTGTTAGAACGCCCGCGAGGCCGATACAATCGGCTTACGCCGAAAAGGTGGGAGCGTCGCGTCAAGTTGACTTGAACGCGACCATTCGTCCAAAGCCCCCCGCTTGTGCCGAAAGGGTGTGTTGGGAGTGGTCTATTTATATTATTTGAATTTAAACGACTTAAATTTCTTTTCCTTAAATTTTATTATAAACGACTGATGTGGAAGATTAGTCAACGCACCCTATCGGGGGCTTTGGACGAATGGTCGCGTTCAAGTCAACGCGACGCGACACTACGCTACCCATCCTTTAGGCATAAGCCATCTCAATCTCATGGCTATGGGTTTCATAAACATTCAGATAACTTTTCGAAAGGCCTGTGAGACCGAACAACATTGTCGGTATCGTGGGTTCTAGCCTGTCTTTGTTCATTTGCTTTTGACTCCTCTAGATCGGATCGTTGCCCTCAAGGAGTACGTAGGTTACATGCCTGAATGCGACGCTAAAGTCAGCTGCTATCTTCGCATCGCAAATATGTATTTCAGAAAAGGAAAAGATGCTCAGGAGCACCAGGAATACAAGAGCTGCCAAGGGTAAAGTTATATGTGTTAAAGGTACCATTGTCCCATTTGCAGGCCAAAATAAAATAAAAGGTTAATTTCCAACGGCATTTGGAAGATAACACTAATTTAGAACTTCCCTCAAAACGAAAGGGCTTGACAATGGCTTTTAGTGGGAAAATAACGGCCATTAGTTGTCGAATCGACTTAAGTGATTGCAATCACCTAAGTAATAGTCTGAGTTTTAGACCCTTTTTTTTTGCTGCACAAAGATTTAATCAGTTTAATTTGGCCAGTACAAGTGGTGGGTTATTGGTGTAGACAAATGCTCATGTACCTGTTACAGCTCATTTTATGTACAGTATGTTATTACCCCCCCCCCCCAAAAAAAAAAAAAAAAAAAAAAATATCAGTCAGTCACTCAATAGTGTCTAAGAGTGAAGTTTAGAAGGTAAACGGGTTTCCTAGCATAATTTGAGCTATGACACTGCTATTGTTAAACTTTCTCACATACATGACATATTCATAAGTCCTGCAAAGTTCTACAGTATTTGATGTTGGCTGCAAAAGGGACATAGTATCCTTTACCATCATTATAAAGAGATTTGTACTTAGTTTCCTTCAAACACTCCAAATGTGATGATGGTCAACATTTTGACTGACAGCGCATATTCTGCGCACCTGTAAATAACTGAATGGGGAAAATTCCAATGTAATGAAACAAACAACAACAAATAACAAGATATTTGGAATAATCGAAATGCATTAGTCATTCTTACATTATTGATCAGAGGAGATAAGATTGATTTGGATCGTCGTGACACTTCTGGCGCTCCAACCTTAACAACAGAAGGACATTGTCAATACACCATTTTATTGCCTAAAGTAGTAATTGGGCAGATAATGTACAAAAACTGAAAAACCCATCGAGACGAATGCTAGCTTGGTGTCCATGAAAGTGATATAATCAGTATTCACTTATTCTTTCTAAGTATTCATTACTTTGGCAGTAATTTTTTTACATGTACAAAGCACAAATTCGAATGGGATTTGTCCATGTTTAAAAGATCCGTTTCATAAAACTTGTTATCAATGGCAAATGCTAAATTTATATGACAAATTTACTCTCAGTCAATCAAGTACAACGATTTTTGTAGCTTGTAACAGTTATTGTAACTTGTTATTAATGACACCTTTTTCTAAAACGGAGCCCTGAATGGTTTATAGACGACACACAATATTGCTAATGAAAGGTTAACTTATTGAAAGTCTCTTCATACTTCCAGCGTATAAGAAAAGTGTTGTTTTGCACTAATTTAGTATTTGTTGATATTGTATCTCTAGATACATGGATGAATGTATTACAACCCTGAATGAAGCAAAGAAGAGATGTACAGGTGCGGATTCAAGCTTCAAAGTAAACATCGATGACTTGGAGGAAGACGTCCAGTGCCAAAAAGATGTCGTCCAGAAACGTTTATCAAAAGTAAAAGGTAATACGTTAGCTAATTATGATTCAATGTTTACATTAGATAAAGACTTCTCCACTAATCAGTTTAACCATTATCTAGGAAAGTTGGGGCCCAGTAATAATAATAATTATAGAAAAATAAGTGCAATGCAGGGGCACGAAGCGTCACCTACCTCAATCGAATGACGCAAAGTGAGGGGAAGAGAGAAAGAGAGAAAGAAAGAGAGACATGGAGAGAGAAAGAGAGAGAGAGAGAGAGAGAACACTGGATGGAACACTCCGGAAAATGAACGACACATCAGAAGCTGAGGGGGGAATGAAATGTTCAAGGGAAGGGGGAGGGGGGGGGGGGGGGGTCTTCATTGTTGGTATTTATTTGAAGTATCTATAAGGAAGAAACCTATTCCCCCAGTCGTATATTGTGATAAACCATTTTCTGAGTCTATGTATTTAATGTTTCTCTTGAGATTCTGTGATTTTGTAGGCGAAATGGTACGTTTTGGCATTTAATAGTATTGTTGTTATCGTTTTTATTATTATAATTATTATTATTATTATTATTAAAAAAAAAAAATAATATTGTGTTATAATGATTCTTATCATAAAAAGGAAACCACATGGAGTTATGGGTGCAAGTACTCCCTCATAATTATTTTGTTTTTTTTGTTTACTAATCGCAGATGAACAGGCACGTCTAAGAAAAAAAGAAAAGGAAGATCTGGAGAAAAATATTGCAAAGGACCAACTGCAAGGCGATCTGAAGAAATTGGAAAGTCTCAAAAAGTTACCCGTTGACAAATTCGTCGAACGAGTATACAAACAGTGGCCTCCTAAAGGGATCGATGAGTCGAAGATACCCTGTGCATTGTCATCCTCATCGTCGTCGTCGTCGTCGAAGGGTTCAAGGAGTAAGCTACTTAAATATGCCATTCGCTATTATCACCCTGACAAGGTGGATAAGAATGCTCATGGTGTAAAATGGTATGTTTTGTCCGGCGAGATTACAACATGTCTAACTCGTCTACTAGCTGATGTTAATACTTGAATAAGTGCAGAATTTCATCACGTGCCAGCTTCTTTATTGAAACCATACTATACTAGAAGCCCTACCGTAAGAAAAAAAAAAAATCCCCTCTAGCGCCGAGTAATTACTTTTGTTGGCGCCATATCCCGGATGCGAATATTTTTTTTACACGCTAGCCTGACCAGTTTCGCCATAATACTCGTAAAAGTGCGCTGGTGGTAAAGCCTACATGTAGGCAGGCACTACCGCAGTTTAACTTGGTTGCTCTCTAGCTGAACGTTCGTTCGTTCGTGTCTCCTTAGATCAAGATTAATGTAAAGTTCCTAAATTAAAATAAAATAAGTTTTTGAATTCCATCGCCCGTTATTTTCAAGGGCAAGCTATGTCTTTATCTGATGATTGTCATGCATGATGTACATGTGTATCATCATCCACCTCGCATGTAGGCTGCTAGATTAATATTAGTCGTTTCGATGGTGTTTATCATAGAAATGGCCAGGCTAGCGTGTAAAAAACAAATTGCGCCGCCCGGATCTAGTCCCGTAACTCGCTGCTTCCCCAGCTGTGTTGTTTGTTTGTTCTCGCATCTGCGGATAGCAAACGAAGCGTGGAACTAGAGCCTAGAAGTCGGGGGCGTGGCCGATTGTGTGTGTGTGTGTAATTGGGTTTATACAGACGTGTATCAAAATGATACAACTGATTTCATATTTGTTTTCATCAATTGTACAAAGTATGCAATGTTATTGTTTTGAATTTATGTCAAAGGAAAAAAAAAAGTACTTTATTTCTAAAAATTAATTTGTATTGTTTGGATTCAATAAAAAAAAACTGTTAAAAAAAAAAAATCAATTAGATATGATTATTTACGTCTAGGGACTGACTTTAAACGTCACCATCCGAAAGAACTTGTAATGATACGACCAGCACTTTTCTGTAGAATATGAAATTTATGTATAAAGCCACCGTTATAGTGCTTTGTACACGCGAGCGCGCTATCGATTGGTTGCTTCATTCATTAAATATCTGTAAAAAATTGTAAATTTATATGCTCAAATATAGGCTTTCATTAACACCATGTGGTAGCGTTATTAAAAAGGCAGTTGCTAATATTCTTTTGTCAGAAGAACCCACTTATTGGGCGTTTAGAGAAATTGAGGCTGAAGTATAAAGAGAAGGGAAAGAAAGAGATGATAATGGAATTAAGTTGTACTAATCACGTACAACATACTATTCTTTCATTTTTGTGTACACCAAAATGAGGTGAAATAAAAAGAGGATAGGGAAGCTAGGGTACGGAGTGATCAAGTTTGAGAAGGTTGTGAGCAGACCGCAAAGTTGAATGAAGGGTGTAGTTCTGAACATCACTGTTGGTACTCCTCCGTGGAGTAGTTCTAAACAAATATTCTGAACTACATTATAAGATTATCCCCAACCGATAAAAGTTGTTTGTATCATACAGTATTCTTTTGTGAAACTAGGAGTATATCTGATACACTCGTGTGTAAAATGTTTTTACAGTTTCTCCAGATACTATCATCCATTTGCAGAAACGTGCGCACACAACTTACCCATAGAAACGGGAAGATATAAAAGACCAGAAAAACGCCCCCTAAACTTGGAATGTCAAGAAAAATTAATATAATGAGATTAGACAATAAAGATATAATAGACATTTTCTCTTCGTTCACCAAAAACATTATCGCAGTGGGGGGTAACCTTTAGATACTAAACAACAAAGTGTTTTTGGTTTAATTTTACAATAAGGCGCATATGTTATGTACAGGTACTATCACGTCATTTTTTTAGGCGAAACGATTATCTATTGCATTCCATGTACCTCATTTACCTATTTTATATAGCATGAGTTTTAATTTATGTAGAAAACTGCTATATTACAAACAGGTTTTATATATCTAAATTTCCAGATGTATTGTGATACATAATATTATTTACTTCATGCACAATGTGTCATGTTATTACAAGAAGAAAATAAAAGTTTTTCTGCTGTATATAATTTTCATTTTGTTTTGCTAAACTGACTTGTAAATTGATTTATATGATTTATATGTCTATAAACAGATTATTGATGTACATCAATGAAGTTTAATAAATACAATACAAAAATACACGTGTAAAGGATTCTTCTGTAAATATATTCCAATATTCAAGAACAAGGTCCGAAATACAGCTTCTCACCCCGCAATGCTCCAAATATATGAATATGAAATGTAGATATATTTTGATTTGATTTGATTTGATTTGATTTGATTTATTTATTTTCCACTCAAATATCCACAAATTAAATGACATATATAAACCATACAGTAATACAATATATAATAGAACAAATGAATTATACAAGTAACGAAAAACTGACAAGTATGTTCGTAATCAAATAAGTTTACAAAGTACATTTATGTTTGAGAATTAAACAACATATTTTAAATTGCTTGATTTAACTGAGAGGGGAAAAAAGGGAATCTCAGAAAAGCTAGGCTTGTTGAGCGAGATTCCCAGTATAAATTAAATAATGGACCATCATCAACGTGCATCAAATTCTACACATGTCCGCTCCCAGAGAGACCAGAGACGCACGAGCCCACTCGCCCGCGCCAGATCCCCGGGTCCCCCCCGCCAAGGCCCATTCAGCGTACAACAGTCTGCCGTTGCCAGGTCGAGCAAGCTCAAGGTCTGTCCGACCTAGCAACGAGCAACATAAAATATTGCGCACCGAACAGGCCCCGACAAAAGAAACACAAAGATCCGGCATAGGCAGCCGAACCCGCGCGTCCGGAGACTCTCCGGGAACAACACGCGAAAACCGGACACACGCCTAAGATGGTCCAATAGTATTTTGTACAAGCGTATAATGAACGATAGAAAAATAAAATAGATGACAATAAAAGAAAAGAAAAGAAAAGAAAAAAAAGAAGCATGTGATGAAACACAAAAAAGGATGAGAAGGATGGGAAGGTAAGAGTAGTGCCACGTAATAGGTAGTCTATTTGTATTTTATTGCTTTGAATTATGAAAACTACTTTTAGACTGTGGGGCAAGAGAGGAGAGGAGTTCAAAGCAATAAGAAAAATCTCAAGTTGTCATACATGATGTCAAAACAGATTAATGAACGACAACAGCATTAGAATTAGCTTGGGGTCTGCTATAGCCTTCACTAGAATGTACATGTATCCATTACATATAATTAGTTTTGAAAAAACTTCATGCAATATGTTGAGATTTATTTATTTTGTCTTCAGAACGTTTCTGGACAATGTTTGTCAGGAGCAGGAGTTGATGCGCTACGCAACATGCTTAAAGAGTACTGAGGACATTTATTGAATGCTAACCAGGGCAGCGTTTCACGAAACCGTCATAAGTACAAGTTCACAGACATCCCATTAAAATACATGGATTGAGTTGACACGCGTTTCAATGGGATGTCGGTGAACTTGTACTTATAACGGGTTCATGAAACGATGCCCAGGCCTCTCCCTCTAAGGAAATCAATTCAAACAAAAAAACCTTGACCATTGTGGCTAAACCATTCGATATATGGGGGGATTAAAGGTTTCATTATCAAGTCTTATCGACAATTTTGCGATTTGAATATATTATTTCATTTTTTTTTTCCTTCTTGTTAATATTTTTTCAGAAATCCACAACTGAGCATTTTTCCAAGAAAAAAATAGAGACGAATAACGTTAAATTTATTCATTAAGTTAAGGGGAATTTTTTTAAAATGTGTGAGCGGGTTGGTTTACCCCCTGTTTTTATCCCCCCCTTCCACCTTCTGATATTACGCCCTATTTTTTTTTTTCGTGCCCTTTTCCATATCTTTTTTGTTAGTGTATGTGCGTGTGTGGTGGGTGCGTTTGTGTGTGGGGGAGGGGGGGGGGGTAGTAGTGTTTTGGTTGGATGGGGTTATTTGTTTTATGTTACAACTAATTTCATTTTTGTCTTCATTAATTGTATAATCTATGTAATAAAAACAAATTGAATTCATGTCAAGGAAACACAACTGTATTTTATTTTAAAGATTAATTTGTATTGTTTGGAATCAATGTTAAAAAAAATATTGAAAAAAGAAGAAAAAAAGTAGGTGTTTTTTCTAACAAAGTATATCAAGTGGAACATTGAAAGTATGTGGATATGGAACACCTCAATAAAATTCCAAGCAAATGAGACTTTCATATTGTAAGGTAGGCTACACGGATACATGCTATGAAATAATAACTGTATGAACTTGTAAATGTCCTTGCATAAATATCAATGTTACAGATAGAGGCGTTAATAATACAAGTTGTTTTGAAATGATTAGAAAACAAGATAGACCCCCTATCAACAACGACAACGAGATATTTCACACCAAAAGCCCACCCTTCAAACAACACTGTAGAGTGCCCCCATTAAAATAAACCGCTATTGCTATCTATATCAGTCAAGATTATTTGTGTGCGTGTATGTTTGTGAGTGAGAGAGATAACAAAATTCTCTTTGTATCTTCCCTATTGTAATTTTTTTCTTTTTTTAAATCCCCCCCCATTCTTTCCTAACACCATATCAGCAGTCATGCTCAGATAGAGAGGACATGAGCTTTTGAACGTAGATGGAGCTGTTACAGTAAACGTCTCTCACACAGTGGAGTTCGTGGGAGAAAACTCAACAAATTACTGAGTTGGTCTTCTGTAAAATTTGCAAATAAGATGAATTTCTTACATAGTGATCTCCTAAAAACTTTACATACATATCTCGCACACTAGATGCACATACCATGACTAGGTCCATGAACATACACCATAGCACTGACGCCAGTGCCTAGACCAGGCCAAAAAAAACACGCACCCCTGCTTAAAACTAAATTGTTTTTCAGCCATTTTAATCTATACGTAAATCGGGACATCGAGCGTTTCACGAAACCGAAACAAGTAAGATTCATTTGGTTTTTAAATGAGATGCATGCTGCCTTCCGTATTATTTTAGTACATTGTAATCTTGAGTGTTTAGTAAAGTTATCGCACGCACCTCTAGTCGCAGTCACACCGCAAACCGAATTTCTTGGTCGCTTATTATCAGTCTGACCACATCTTTGGAAAACCAAGTACAGGCAAATACTCGAATTATCAACATGTAATTCAAATAAAATTATCATCTAAATGCCCTTTGTTCTTCTTAGATTTTCCAGTAACTTGTCTTAATTTGTAATGGGCATTTCTAACACAAGCCTTGCTTTCCGAGTTTCACGCCTCCTTCTGTTTTCTGAATTATTTACTACCCTGATCTCTTTGTCTTCCATATTAAACCGATAATGAGAATGAAATAAATATGAATTAATCTCAAATTCATTTTCCAATTGCTATGAGTCATTTGTCAGCGTACTTGTACTTTGTACTTAATGCCAGCGATTGCATTTTTATGACTCTGTTTTGGAATAGAAATCTATGTGTCGATGTCTGCGATGTCTATTTTTAGAACATTTGACTTGGGTGGAAAATACCCACTGGCATATTGTATGTGAAAGAAATTATTTCAATTCTCTCTCTCTCTCTCTCTCTCTCTCTCTCCCCCCTCCCTGTCTCGCTCCCCCTCTCTCTCGTTATGCTCTTTCTGTCTTCCCCCTTTCTCTTTCTCTCTCTCTTTCTCCCTCCCTTTCTCTATTTCTGCCCAAGATAAACTACCAAAAAAATTATGCCAATAGATGGAGTACAAATTATAGTCCAGAATCTACCCGGTCCTTTATAATTCCCTACACACAAATCTTGCGCAATCCGGAAACTGAAACACCAATATTATACGATTCAATTATGTTCGTTGCACCTATATGTATCTGATTAGTTCTTCCTGTGTTGCACATGCATATTGCTTACAGCAGCTTGCTGAGTGTTTACATTCAGTTCGCGACATAGTTCATGTTTAGGACGGTATTTCTCGTTTCCATAATCGACATACATGATACCACTCGTCGCTTGAAGTACATTGGCTGATTTCTTTTCAAGTGGTGTAGAGTATGTACACATTTGTCAGCATTGTCGTGACAAAGATAGATAAGATACTGATCGAATAACGTGTTAGTTTCATGATCAAATTACTAAGTTAGTTTATCATGTCAACGTCTGAGTACGGGTCCGAGTACGAGGAGGAACCTTTACCACAAGGTGCAGTTGGAAGAGTGAAGCAGTACAATGACGACCGTGGTTATGGCTTTATCCGAGTGAATGACACTAACAAATCAGTGTTTTTTCATATTTCAGCTGTTTCAAAGAAATGCATTAAAGTTGGAGATGCGGTGAAATGTAATTTGGTTGTAGGACCAAAAGGGTACTTTGCAGAATCTATTAAGGTTCTGAACATTAAGGATAATGATGACGATAATGATAATGATGATTATAATGAGTTCGAGTCGGGAGAGGAACTTATTCAACAAGATGAATACGGAGTAGTGGAGCAGTACAATGACTAACGTCGTTTTGGCTTTATCCGAGTGAATGACACTTACAACAAAGTATTCTTTCATATTTTAGATGTTCAAGAGAAATACATTGAAGTCGGAGATGAGGTGAGGTTTGATTTGTTTGTAGGACCAAAAGGGTACTATGCAGAATCTAATTCTTCTTTCTCTCTATCACCCCCTCTCTCTTTCCACTCAAGACAACAACAACAACAAAAACAAACAATCATGTCAATAGATGCTATTTTATCTATTATATTTTTGAAAATAGCCATAAATTGTACAAAAAAGTTAGGTTAACACTTGGCGCTCCATACTAAAGACGTGTCTAACGTGGGAGTGCCACTGACCTCTACCAGAGATCAAAGGTCAGTGGGGAATCCCCGGATCATGCGCAATCCGAAAACAGAAACACTGACGATGATACTACGATTCATTTGTGTGCTTTTTAGCTACATGTATGTTATTCGAACTTGGTGTGTTACACACGTATTTGATTACAGCAGCTTGACGAGTAATCATATGACTTACAATTCGCCTCATAATTTAGGACCATATTGCTCGTACTCGTTTCCATTATCGACATACCGTTCGTTGCTTGAAGTAGATTGGCTGATTTCTGTTCAAATGGTGTAGGGTATGTATACATTTGTCAGCATTGTCGTGACAAAGATAGATAATATATACTGATCGAATAACTTGTTAGTTTCACGATCGAATTACCTGTTAGTTCATCATGTCAAATGATAGCTTCATTGACAGCGGTGTGACTGGAGAAGTAGTGCACTTTAAAAAGAAAGGTGGATTTGGTTTCATAACTTATGATGATGCCAAAGTGTTTTTCCATATCTCAGAAGTCTCATACTCGTCCGTTGAAGTTGGCGACGAGGTGACATTTGACTTGTATATGGGATCGAAGGGATACATAGCAAAATCTGTCCAGTTTTCAACCTGGGATGATGACAATAATGAGTCCGAGTCTGAGTCCGGGGAGGAACTTATTCAACAAGGTGAATACGGAGTAGTGGATCAGTACAACGAAAAACGTAGTTTTGGCTTCATCCGAGTGGACGACACTTACAACAAAGTGTTTTTTCATATTTCAGCTGTTCCAGATAAAAACATTAAAGTTGGAGATGGGGTGATATTTAATTTGTGTGCAGGACCAAAAGGGTACTTTGCAGAATCTATTGAGGTTGTGAATGATGGAGATCATGATGACGATAATGATGAAGATGATGAGACCGAGTCTGAGTCGGGGGAGGAACTTATTCAACAAGGTGAATACGGAGTAGTGAATCAATACAACGACAAACGTAGTTTTGGCTTCATCCGAGTGGACGACACTTTCAACAAAGTGTTTTTTCATATTTCAGATGTTCCAGATAAAAACATTGAAGTTGGAGATGGGGTGATATTTAATTTGTGGGCAGGACCAAAAGGGTACTTTGCAGAATCTATTGAGGTTCTGAATGATGACGATAATGATGAGGATAATGATGATTATAATGAGTCCGAGTCTGAGTCCGATGAGGCACCTATTCATGAAGAAGTTGCTGGAGTAGTGAAGCAGTACAATGACAAACGTCGATTTGGCTTTATCTGGGTGAATGACACTTACAACAAAGTGTTCTTTCATATTTCAGATGTTCAAGAGAAATACATTGAGGTCGGAGATGAGGTGAGGTTTGATTTGTTTGTGGGACCAAAAGGGTACTATGCAGAATCTATTGAGGTTCTAAATCTTGCTGATGAAGATTCTGACTCTGAACCTGATGAAGCTGTGAACCAGGAGGCGCTCCTGAATTGTGATGCAACTGGCGTTGTGACGCGATATCTTAACAGACGTCGATTCGGGTTTATAAAGGTGGATGAAACCTACAGCAAAGTATTCTTTCATGTCTCTGAAGTATCGTTCAAGCCTGTTGCAGTTCAAGATCAAGTGGAATTTCATTTGTACGTAGGACCCAAGGGATACTTCGCAAAATGCATCAATTTCGTCAGTCCAGTTGTAGCCGACAATGTCTGGAATGAAACGCACTTTGGTCGAACCTCGGGGTCCCATGGCGCCAAAGATGGCAGCAATCCTGCAAAAGCACCACACACAGAGAAGTCTCCCGGAGGAGATACGGCGCATGAGCAACAACATAAAGGTGAGAAACTGAATAAATGCTTTGGTTATCAAGATATTTAGTTATTTCACATCAGCATAAATGCGTCTAAACACTAGTTTAAATTTTAATGCAAATAAAATTAATACCAAAGTGACCCGACCCAGCCATATGCATCAGTGGCATCACGGTTGTCGAATTTCTGGACTCAGGGGGGGGGGGGGGGGGGGGGGGGGGAGGTGCTTAATTGCCATCGAGAGAAGGGGGTATGAAGGAGTAGTGTTTATTATAATTATATAATTTTCATCTATTTTACATTCCGCTTTTACTTACTAATTATCCCGTATTAGTCTACTTTATTTTAGTGTTTTTTTCTTCTTATTGAGCCATCCATTGAAAGACTTGCTGCTGTCATGCACAGTGAATTTTGGAAGTGTTGTTTGATATATTTTGTAAATTGTGAACGGTACTACATGTATTTTTTTTTTGTATAATCTCTCTGAGTAACACAAAATTTGTGTTTCTTTGTCTAGGTGCCGGACAGACAACACACCATGACACATCGAGAATGTCAAGAGAAAAGGGTAACACGTTTTTCAAGTCAGCTCGTGATCAGGAAAGCGACAAGGCCAAATTAGATCGCTTCAAGGTAACCCACTAATGTTAATTTACTGATCAGGAAAAGCTCAGACCATGGAGAGGGTGGGGGTGGGTTGGGGAAAAAGAAACATGACAACAAGCTCTCAAATTTGGTTTAAAAGGAAAAAAGGTGAACACAATCTGCGATCCCCTTAAGGGCCATTTTACGTGTGCCACGGGTTTCGTTTGAAACTGTACTTCAGCGTACTGAATTTCTCTTTTAAAAAACCCCCGAAATAATGTTCATGGAGAAAAATAAAGTTTTTGAAATTTCGCCCCTTTGTGCAATTCGTCCCCACGTACGTTTACTGGTCTGTATCCATACACGACAACCCGACCATTCAGACTTTTCTGCCTTTACAAATACGGATCTTTTAATTTTGAAAGTATACCTTCAAGACCATTATTTCTAGGGAATTATTATGTACGGTATCATTGAATGAAAATATCCCTCTAGATCTACAGTATATTGATCAGACGGTCACTACGCCGACCTTTACACCAACTAGCTCTAAACACGACCTTTACGTCGACCAAAATCGCCATCGTGTGAACACGGCCAATCACATTTTAAGAATCGGTTGGTTTGGAGTCGATTCAGCGGCGTGACTAAAGGTATAATTTGCTTTCAGTTCCTGGATGTAACTGTCTCTATATGTACTGTGGGTAATTTGTTTACCCTGGTAATTGTTGGCTCACTGGAAGACGATTAAATGTATACATCTTATCAACTCATTAAAAAAAAATGAATTAAGGAACCCTTTACTATTTTTTATAGAGTGCTCTGGAGTGTTACAAGAAAGCTTACGCCAGTTCTCAAAAGGATGATGATTTGGTTTCAGCGGCAAAGAACACCGGAACTGTTTATTGGAAGCTAGCTAAACTGAAGATGAATACATGTCCTGATGAGCGAAAGGTTTGTAGATGTGTTTAGGTTCCGTCCCCGATCACCATACCCTGACATAATGCTAGACCGTAATCGATCCTTGACCAAATACTCTACTACCCCCCCCCCTACTAGGGTATCACTAAGACCAAAGTAGCATGGCCTGACCCACATCTGGTTCATCAGCCCAAACTTAATATCCTCCTTGGTACAAGTAGATTTTTACAGCACTTTTAAAGAACCCTAGCTGTTACTTAGTCATCCGTGGCAGAAAGAATATGAATATGGGTATCACTAGACATTAGTTCTTACTATGAACTAGATTTCGAGGTCACATTTATCATGACTTTTTAGCCTTAAAGTACTGTACAAGAACCCGTTAATATTATTAATATATAAAGCTACATTTGTTTGAGATGCTTTTTATTTTCGCAATGCATACCTATTTTACGGAACAGGTGATACATGCGCACTTTAAAGAGGCTCTGCAGCACTTCGGCACCGCTTACACGAAAAGGAACTGCATGGTCGAAGAATGGGGCAAACATCTGGAGAGATCTATCAAGGAATGTCTAGATGACATCAGAACATGGATCGCACCAAGAAATGACGAAGGTACTCGCGTTGAATAGAAGTTATGTCCCACCTAATTGATAAACATATTTGTCAAGATTTAAATGATAATCAAATTCATAATTATGATGATTGATAATTTGGTCTGACATAGCGAGGATAGCCACATCAGTATTAATAAAGATTTCCCCACAGCGGGACTCGAACCTGGAACCATGTTATCCACGTACAGTGTGTGTCGGACTGAGAATCGACCATGAACCCCTAGATTGAGAGTGAGGAGCTAATCACTTTACCACGACAAATGCATATGGGTATCACCAGGTCCTCACTCCTCAGAAATGTGGGTGGGGGGCGGCGGTAGGGCATCCCTCAATTTGTCTACCCTGACAGGGACTTTAAACGAGTAAGACGTTTACTGATAGTCATTCTGATGCACCGTGTAAAGTAAAATCAAGTATTTCTAACATACTGCGTAACTAGCAGTTTATTCACAAATGACAGACAGTTAATGTTAAAGGGATAATTGAGCTTTTGTTTTAGACCGCAAATGCCTTCAAAGTGCATGGTTATTGCTTTTATTCTTATTTATGACATTTCTAGTGCCCTTTTAGGACCTAAAATTGCTATGAAGATAATTTTAGACCGCAAAATGTGTGATATAGCCAATATGATCATACCAATTTAGCTGTACTTTCAAAAAAAATACGGTGACCGTCAATTAATTAATTAATAATAAAAATACATGGGCCGGCTGGTTGTGCGTATTATAACCAACACGAACAAGCCAACAAAAAGCCAACCCCGGCATTGGCGGGAATAAAACGTATTAGGCACTATTTCGTTTTTTAAACGACTGGTTCAAATTATCTATTATTGTGGTAGTAAACAAATATTAGAAATGGTTATATTTATGGATGTTAATCAGCCGTCTCTGAACCGATTTTGATCTAACAAAGATGATTTTTGTTTTCATTTAACTTTGACACTCAGTTTTTCATTATCTCACAATTTTTTAATATTTTGTGTAGCGCCCTCTGCAACCGAATTTAACTATCCCTTTAATAAGATGTCCGTAGTTGTGTACCTAAAAAGGGAGCAAGGGCCGCTTGTGCCCCCTAAACCTACCAGTGGAGCAAAGAGTCAAGTGTTGTTTACGTTCCTTTAAAAAAAAACATTCGTGTAACGTTTCAAAAGGCTTGTGAGACCGAGAACAACATTGTCGGTCTCGTGGGTCGTACCTTTATCGACTCCTACATGTATTTGTTTATTTGTTTTCGACTTCTCCAGATCGGATCACTGCCCTCAAGGAGTACGTAGGTTACATGCCTGAATGTGACGCAAAGGTCAGCTGCTATATTCGCATCGCAAATATCTATTTCAGAAAAGGAAAAGATGCTCTGCAGCACCAAGAATACAAGAGCTGCCAAGGGTACGTTATGTGTGAACATCTTTAAAAAGAGTTATACCAAGGAGTTACTAGTAACTGTAGTAACCCTTTCTTTATACTTAGTTTCCCCCCAAAGACACCAAAAGTGAGGATGGACACACAATATACAATGCGTCCAAGAAGAAACGAAACCAAGAATTATAATAATCACAATTATAATTAATAAATGACATATATTTGTAAAGCTTAGATCCCCCTCTTTTATTTAGTGCAACTCATATGATGCATATTTCATGCCTGAGCAATTAAATACAATTTGAAGAGAGAAAACCAAAAAGTCATTTGGCGGACGGTATCTGAATTTCAAAGAGAAAATCACATTTCTAGAAAGTTCAATTTCTGCCCTTCCATATGACACCCTAATCAGGAAAAATGAGCAAGGAATAACAAAGTTCTGTTTGTTTAAAGTAATAATAATAATAATAATAGCTAGTTCTTATATAGCGCTTTTCAGGACCGAAGGCCCTCTCAAAGCGCTTTACAGATATATATATTATTACCCCGGTCATAGGATTCAGGCTTACCCGCACACAATGTATGCACATTCTTCACTCCCTGGGGAGCATTCCAGCCAGGCGTCTTTGTTACAAGCGCACACGTGCGAATCTAACCACATTAGCTTTCGCATCCTACCGGGTACCCATTTACACCTGGGTGGAGAGTGGCAAATGTAGATCAATGTTTTGCCAAAGGACATTAGTGCCGCGGTGGGACTTGAACTGCGAACCTTGTGATCCACAGTCCGGTGACATATCCACTCGTCCACGACACCTCTTCAATGCTTGCATTTCCATAATTTGATTAACGAGTTAATTTTCACTGGCTGCCTGCCTTAGCAACAAACAGAGTTGACAAAAGACTTAAAGATAAACTTGAGTTATGGTAATACGATTGCATTGTGAAAGAAAAGGTGTGGAATGGATCAGAAAAGTTGATCATATAGCATGTAAGTAATGGTGTGTAATGCAAGGTTCTGGAGTCATCAAAATCATCATAAATTTGGCAGAGTCTTGGTAAAGTAACAATCACTTACACAGAAAGATGTATATGGGACAACACACATGGTGTCGGGGCTAGTACTACCCTGATTTCCTTATCTTACTATGCTCATTACTCAGCCAGTATACATTTTCTTCCAAAATGGTTTGGCACATGACATTTATTTGTAATCTTGAACATTCAGTGTAAGTTTCGTTAGATTCTGTGAGAATTCATTTTCTTTTTTTACCAGAACTCAAGTTTACCTTTATCTCCGTTTTGTTGACGACCAGCCATGCACAAAAAAGACGAAAGACTTGATACAAGATCCGTTTTAATAAAACTTGTTATCAATGACAAATGCTAAATTTCTGTGACAACTTTACTCTCAGCCAATCAAATACCTCAATTTCTGTAGCTTGTAACAGTTATTGTAACTTGTTATTGATAAGTAGTTAAATGAAACAGGGCCCATGTCTGTAGATGACACACAGTATTGCACCTAAAATTCCTTCAGGTTAACTTTTTGAAAGGCTCTTCATACTTCCAGCGTAAGTGTTGCTTTGCATTCATTTATTATTTGTTGATATTGTATCTCTAGGTACATGGATGAATGTAGTACAACCCTGAATGAAGCAAAGAAAAGATGTACAGGTGCGGATTCAAGCTTCAAAGTAAACGTCACTGACCTTGAAAAAGACGTCCAGTACCAAAAAGATGTCGTCCAGAAATGTTTATCAAAAGCCAAAGGTAAAATGTTCGCTCATTATGGTCCTATGTATACATTATATAGAGACTGCTACATTAATCAGTATATACATTTCTTTTAACATATCTAGGATAGGGGGAGGAATGAGTAGCATAGTTTTTTTTTTAAACTCACCCCTCCCCCCTCTTGAGAAAAAAAAAACACACAATACAAAATAAATTGAGGGGGAGAGATAACCCCCAAAACGCCCCCCCTCCTGCGTACGCGCCTGATTATGATGATTATTATTATCATCAGTATTTGTAGTAGTATTGTTATTATCATTATTGTTATTATTATTATCATAAGAGAAACCCCCATTTAGTGATGGGTCCAAATGCCCCTTTCTTAAAGTTTTTTTTTTCATTATTCGCAGATGAACAGGCGCGTCGAGAAAAAGAAAAAAAGGAAGATCTTGAGAAAAAGGTTGCAAAGGACCAACTGAAAGGCGTTCTAAAAAAACTGGAAAGACTTAAAAAGTTACCCGTTGAGAAATTCGTCGAACGAGTATACAAACAGTGGCCTCCTAAAGGGATTGATGAGTCGAAGATACCCTCTGCATCGTCATCGTCGTCGTCGTCGAAATGTTCAAATAGGAAGCTACTGATTGATGCCATTCGCTGCTATCACCCTGATAAGGTGGATAAGAATGCTCATGGTATAAGATGGCATGTTTTGTCCGGCGAGATTACAAAATGTCTAACTCTTCTACTAGCTGATGTTAATACTTGAATAAGTGCAGAATATCATCACGTGCAAGCTTCGTCATTGATCGTAGTAGGGCTATGATACTGTACTAGAAGCACTACTGTAGTACGGGTATATTCCCCGGGCTTTATTTCATCAAAGACACAGGGTTGAGGTCGCTATTGGCTTTAGGTTTAAAGTTGATATTCATTAATTTTAAAAACTAAATTTATTTTCATTATTGCAAAGTTGAAACTTTGATTCGACAAGGTTATCAAAATTCAATGCTTGGAAAAATTCGAAGTAATGATTATTATAAATTACAAAACGCTTAAATACAGCCCCGGCATAGTAAAGGAAGAGCTCTCCGAACGCTGCTGAGATGTGTGAGATCACAGTATGGACATGACTTGCACAAGCAGACTATGCCCCATGACATCTCACACATTTTCAGTGCCTGTGTTTTCATCTTTTCTTGAGTGCTTTCTCTTACTTCACTACCGTCAGGCTAATTGTATCTATTGCCTCACTCTTAACCCCGCGCATGGTTTTATTTTGATGACAAATGCAGCGATGCAAAAATGAAGGAATCTGTCGATGGTAAATAAAATAAGACGCCATTGTATATTCAGCTGCACACACAGGGGTATGTTCGGCGTTTCAAGAGGGAACAAATGCCGTCCTTAATATCATTCCAGGGGGTTTTCAATTTGAAAGTCTGGTTTCTTTGATTGCTAATTAACCCCTATCCTGTGTATTTACAAGCAAAAGATTTTAGTTATCAGAATCGGGTCATATCCCCTTTTGAATGGTTTGACATGCCATTACATTTCTATACACTAAACTCATTATAATTTGAGAAATAATAGCTTTGCAATTATGTTCATTCTCTGTGGGATGTCGTCTGCTTGGGCAGTGTTGGTCCATATAGTGACGTCATTAAAACATCGTTATTTTTCCGGCGAATCTCTGGTATATCCCAGCTGCTATGGAGGTGGTTGTATTTGTATTTTTTTTTATAAATCACCCGATATGTAGTTGACCTATAACTTGTACGATGGCCATCTGTTAGATTACCAGTTTCTAGTGATATTTTAGATGACATATTTGTGATTTTCTTTGAATTTCACCTTTAAGGTTTAAGATTAGGGTTATATATATATGTGCTTGGTCGAGGGCCGAAGTTAAAATTCGGTTACAGTAACTGTAGAATATCGACCGCCGGAACATGTGTGGTAATTTAAACTTTAGCATTATGACCCAGTCATAGTCAAAAGAAACAGGCACATCCAAGTGGATTGATGACAAGGACTATTAATGATTATCACCAGTCAATGAGGTACTGCCTTTTCTTCATACTTTTTAAAATGTTTTATTGTGCTACCTACAAATTTGATGTTGTGATCCAGCGTGATCTCTTAATCTATTACTTTCTCATTATCATAGCTTTGCTTTTATGTGCTATAATACTACCAAGTTTGATAATGAGATTTGACGTGATTTCTTAATCATATCATTTGTCAAAAGAAATGGAGAACCAGTTAATTTCTCATATTGTATTTTGCTATTATATACCATATCTACTGCAAAAGATTGATGATGTGATGTGGTGTGATCTTTTGTTTCTTTTTTCCCTCATGACAAAATGGAGAAACCGTAACAGTACCCTATACAGTTTACTTTAACGACTTCAAAGGTTGACGTTCTTTTTCGGGAGAGACAATTTTGTTTTCTCATATCGTATTGTGCTGCAACTTTGGTGATGTGATCTCTTTAATCTCTTAATCTTTCGTTTTTTTGCTCCAGAAGACAAGGATAAATAGTTATACTTTCTCATATATAATATGCTACTTAACAATGCAAAGTTGATGATGTGATTCTTTTTAACAACCTTCTGAAGAAATTGAGAAACAGTCTTTAATACCTTATCATAACATATTGTACCACAACTTTTGTTATAGATTATACGATCTATCTTTTGCTTTCTCATATCGTGCTGTGTTGCAAGTTTGGTGATGTCATCTCTTTAATCTCTTAATCTTTTGGATTTTTCGAAAAGACATGGATAAAGAGTTATTCTTTCTCATATATGATATTATGCTACTTAACAATGCAAAGTTGATGGTGTGATTCTTTTAATCTTCTGAATAATTGCCGAAGAAATCTCATATTATATTGTGCTACAAGTTTTTTGGACGATGTTGTAGTTGTTGTTTTCGTTCTTATGTCCGAAATCAGATAAAGATATTATACATGGTGAAATATACAAAACGAAACTTTAATAAATGTACATAGACAAAAATCGGAGGAAAGCCCAATTTAGCAATGTTTAAAAAACATTACGTTCCTTTCTGGGGGTCCTCACACTACAATATTTTAATTAAAACGACAATAAGCAGAATACAAACACAACATAAATATAAGTTTTAAAAAATACAAAATTACACAAATTTTAAAATAATAACATGCGCGCTCACACACACATACACGCACACCCAAGGTTATGCAAAACAATCATTTGAGTTCTGTTGCAGAGGGCGCTACACAAAATAATTTGTTAGGAGATAATGAAAAACTGAGTGTCAAATTTGAAAGAACATACAATTTAAAGGCACACTGTCCTACTTGTAGCTACTTGCTCCCTCTATATAGAAAACTTCTTCAATCGGTGCCTGTTGGTCCCCCATGATCCTCTATTTCTAATGTTAAATGAGAGCTGAGTTAATGAGATAGCCACCTGTCACAGTGACCTCGCTGGCTCACTGGGTGGTCTAATCCCTTCTAGCTGAAGTAGTAAAGCCTGCCTTTAAATGACAAAAATATTTTTTTTTGTGGATCAAAATCGGTTTAGAGACAGCTGAAATATCCATAAATATAACGATTTCTAATACTTCTAATACCACAAATATTAGATAATTTGAAAAAGCCGTTGAACAAACGAAATAGCGCCTTTTACGTCGCATTTCAGCCAATGCCGATGTTGGCTTTATTGTTAGCATTTTCGTGTTTTATATATTATCATTTATTTATATTTTTAATTAAATAATTAATTAACGGTCACCGTATTTTTGGGGAAGTGGAGCTGAATTGTTATGATCGTATTGGCTAAATTTCACACATTTTGCGGCCTAAAATTACCTTCATAGCAATTTAAAAGGGTACTAGAAATGTCATAGATAAGAATAAGAGCAATAACCATGCACTTTGAAGGCATTTGCGGTCAGAAAACAGAACTCAACTATCCCTTTAAGAAAAATTAGCAGTTATTGTGGTATGGAAGGATCTTAATGTAGTTACATTTCAGATGTATTCTGGTAGTTGGTTATATTGTGTTGCCCCCTATAGAAGAATGTTCTCGTGCACTGAATTCGGTTTGGGGAGATCTAGATTTTGGGACGAGCGAAATTAATAATTATACGTGCGATATTTGATATTATTTGACATATAAGACGGGGTGTAATTATTTATTATCTTAACAATCATAGTACATAATGCTTTTTGTAACGGCAATCTAGAAAGTCCTAATTTAGAGTATCATGAAGATATTGGTTGGATGTATGAGAATAAGGATTTACTTTCATTATCATACGGCCCGCTCTGTTTTGAAGCTTTTGTAAAATTGAAAGGGAGGATCTAGTAGTGGACTGCCAAATCATGTCTCCATATTCAA
Organism: Strongylocentrotus purpuratus; assembly: GCF_000002235.5. Lineage (NCBI taxonomy): Eukaryota > Metazoa > Echinodermata > Echinoidea > Camarodonta > Strongylocentrotidae > Strongylocentrotus > Strongylocentrotus purpuratus. Next base: position 15,464,288 of record NW_022145597.1, on the reverse strand, counting down.
AAGGTGGCATAATTATGGTGTTGTACATTAGATTCAAATCAGATTCATTCATAAAGTGTCTTAATCTACAAAGGAAGCCAATAAGTTTACTAAATTTCTGACACATTATATTTATATGAGCATCCCAATTCATTTCGTTGTCTATACTAATACCAAGGTATTTTGTACTCTCAACATTCTCAATATTTGTACCTCTTATTTTAACATTAAGTATAGGACACTTTGATAACATATGACGTGATCTCTTTATTTTTTCCAGAAGAAATGTTGAAATAAAGAAACAGTTTTGCTTTCTCATATTGTATTGTGCTACAAGTTTGACGATGTGATCTCTTTAACCCCTTTATCTGTTTGGGTTTTTTTTTCAGAAGAAATGGATAAACAGTTATATTTCTCGCATTATATTATGCTATATACTTAACAAAGCAAAGTTGATGATGTGATTCTCTTAGACTTCTGAAGAAATTGAGAAACATTCTTACCTTCTTATATTGTAGGACAAAAGCATAATATGTAAGCAATTCATCACAGTAAAACCATAATGTGGACGGAAACCGCATAGGACATTGGCCTTTCGAGGCATAACCCTGACAAATATATAAATTGGACAATATGTAATACAAGCACAGAATATGACTTAACAAACCATTTACAAGTAAAGTCAAACAGAATATAAACGAACACCCGAGGTGGAACAAACATTATAAATAAAGGGATACGTTGATCAATTGTCATGACGGTATAGGAGCTCGATATCATTTCTATGATTTCATTTAAAAGAGTCAAGTGACGGGCAAGATTTAAGTTCAACAGAAAAGGAATTCCAGAGTTTTTTCACAGTGGTCCTTGAGATATTATTATAATAAAAAGGAACACATTTACAGGTTACTGGAATTTCTGGTTTGATATCTTTCGGCGTACATGTTATTTATAAAATATTCATTTAATACTGATGCGACCTGAGTAACATGAATATCTGAAACTTTTAAAATGTAAACTTTTTGAAAAAGAGAACCTGTCGAGGCTTAAAAATGACAGTTTGTATAATAACACGTATTTGCACGTTTTTTGTAATAAAAAAAGCCTGTTCAACGTAGAGGTTGCACAGTTTCCCACATACTATAGTACAATAAGATAAGTACTAGGTAAAAACATTTTTTGTTATCAGGAAACGCGCTTACAGGGGAAACAACAAATGCATATGACCTTCACCTTGTGTTTTTATGACAGCTGGCCTCTATTCAAATCGTTTGGGATCAGTGGCCTTTCTGCATGACTGGTGTACGTGGCGCCACACACTGGTACTCTCTGTGCCGTTAGCGTGATTCGTCTGAATATGTATCTATTCTTTGTTCTTTTTCTTCACGCCTACATTTTTTGGAACACCCGTTGTTATGTCAGAGTTTAGAATTCTCGCACTTTTAAATATAAATTTGTTCTGGTGATCCCCTCCTAACAAGCCCTTGAGGACACCCTTTTCTTTGATTTCTTTGTATTTGTTTCTACTAGCTCATATGTATGTATGTGTGTATGTATATCAAATATATTGATGTAAACAATTTTTTATTGTACATATTGGAAGAAATAAATGAGAGTTATATGCTCTCTCTCCATCAATCAAAACCAATTTCCGACTGTCCCAGTACTGACTCCAAATTCAGGTTCTGCAAACTTGTTATGATGCATCAGTCACTAATGAGCATCACTACCCACGCGTCTATTTCTGCTGGTGTATACTTACAAAGGTATATTACGATTCGACCATAAACAATAATTATGTTTTTCCTGAACCCCATGCTTCGGTAAGCAATTAAAACACGCTCCCACATATGACGAGTACACACGACGCTGTACATCAACCAACTATTCAAATGCACGGAAAACAGCACATTCATTCACGAGGAATACGTTCAGGGAATTACATCTTATTTCGTTGGTAAGGGTAAGTGTTTGTCGAAGATTATAATCGAACAGTGTCACGTTATTGGTATGTTAGTTGCAGCAATCGAAAATAGGGGCGGCCCTTAATTGGAGCAGGGTTATGCTTTTGTGTGCATGTTGACTAGACTAACCCATTTAACTGCTTTCGAAAACAAAATCAACCTAGGAGTTGTTCCAATACCCTATACGGTATATTCCTTTGATATCAATTAAGGATTAAGAAGTACATGTACATCAATACAATGTTCACACATCTCAGAAGATATAGACAGGGCTATTGGAAGTGCATATTTTGCATAAGCCTTTGCGATCGTGTAATATTGTTTTCATTCCATTCAATTATTTACAGCAGAACATGCGGGTAAAATATAATATGTAAGTGACAAGGTAACATAGAGATCTATAAATAGATCTCTATGCACGGTACGTATACACCGATACGGGCGAATTTTCATGGATGTGAGCCCTCTACGTTTATCATTACACGCTGGGGGGCTTCTATCAGCTTGCGCTTTCATCTTGCATGCAACGATCATTGCTTTCTCACAGACAAACCACTTATTATTCCTTGCCGCTTTCGGACATTTCAACTTCATTTTGTCTAAATTTATTTCATTTACGATGGATGAATGGGTAGATGATGTCCGTCATTGGCGAGTTTTGCGTGCGTTTTCGGCAATCGAAGTTTGGGAGACGCCGTTGTAACAGTGCCCCACATATTCATTATCGTGTATGTTAACATGCAGATGATTTTATTGAATTGAAGAGAGTGAGAGACGGAATGATTTAGAGTTAGAATATAAATAATTCAAGGAATTTTAGCTAGCTGGAGCAGAGTTGTGAGTTCGATCTTACGGTACGGAGGCACTCTCACCACACCGCCAGTAGATGCGGGCCTAAGTACGAACGAGCTCTCGCTCATTCAACTTTCCCATTCAGGTGCTATCCAGAAGCCCCCCAGCTGCCCCCCAACTGTAGCGCCACTTACGGCGGCTTGCGTGGAAGGTCGCCCAAAGTGTATTTGTGTATAACGGCATTAGTGTCATTTCCAAAGGTAAAATAGTACCAGCAAGATTATACTCCCCTTATTCAGAAACCCAAGACGTGGGTAACGAGCAAGTCTCAGTCACAAATGCCATTACGAACGCCGTACGAACGATTTTCAGACCATGGAAATTCGAAAAGACCATGAAAAAACAGGAAGAGACGTACGAACGCATGGTTCGTACAAACCTTTGTGACCGTACCATTATACTTAACGTCTGCTGTATATAGACATTTCTTATATAGATTACATCAATATTATTCTCAATTCTCAACTTACAGATACAACGTTTATAACAAATTGTTATCTTCATCACAGTTAGGAAATATATGCAAAATTCCCTACCATCTAATTTTGATAAAGATATATCAGACGCGGGCAAGACATTCTTATTGGATTGTGCAGTGGCAATGCCTTAGTCATACCGCTAAGCTGACACCAAACCAATTAATCTAGGTCATTAGGGGTAATATTTATTTTTTTAATATTTATTCTGTCGATTGCCAGCCTGGTGTCCGTCTCGTTGGTGTGACTTGTATATAAAGACATTTTTTCCCATGAGTAATGACATTCCTCAATTATTAAGCATACTAGCTTCAAATGTTTTCTGGATGAATATAATCACATGTATTCATAATCCTTCTAAAGGAATGGTCTCCAACTAACACTATTAGGTCGTCAAAGACAGAATAGCTGTGAGTTTTTGTTCCAAAAACTGGCACGCGTTTTAACTGTAGGATAAGGTCCAGTCCTTAAAACATTTCAATATAAAAAAAGGCAGGGTTAATTGCAGGGGCGGATCCACGTAGCGATTTTTCCGGCCCGCCCCCCCAGCCCCCAAAACGATAAAAAAAAATAGGATAATAACGTTAAGTTAACCTTTAAAAAACAAAAAACAAAAGCGCCCCCCCTCCCGCTTATTCGCCGGCCGGCTGAGACAGCACTAAATTTTGTATTAAGATTTGGCTACCCCCCCCCCCTTGACGCCGGCTGGATCATCTGCAGGCGTGGATCCACGGGGGGGGGGGGGGGCTGACGGGTCAACAACAACAACAAATTTTTTTTTTTTTTAAATCTCACGAATTAGGTCCCCCCCCAAAAATAGTGGTCTCAACCCCCCCCCCCCCCGTTTATTCACCGGCTGAGTGAGTCGACGCAAAATATTTCCTGAAAAATTGGACCAAAAAAGAGTGCCCCCTACCCCCCCCCCCCCCCGCTAATTCACCGACGGCTGAGTCGCAACTAATATTTTCTCACGGATTGGGACCCCCCTCTTCCCGCCGGCTGGATCCGCCACTGAATTGGAACAGTTCCCGTTCCAATTCAACATTCTGCTCATGCCATTGGTCACCCTTCAACCCAAATGACTAGGTAAAAGACATGAAGCAAACCAGGAACTTCCTTTAAAACATAACGAAGATACACACACACACACACACACACCCACCCGCACTTTAATTTTTTTTTTTTTAACAATTTTGTTTTATTTCTCCAAATGAGTAATACAAACCATAACATACAATTGAATAAAATAAACGTGTTCAATATTGGTCATTTTACATAAACATAATTAAACAAAAACTTATTTGCAGTATAATATAACTTAGCAACAAAGTAAACGTATAAGTACCTAAACATAATATGTCAATTGTAAATGTTATTCACATATATATTACAAAAAAAACTTAAACAAATCTGGAGGTAATTTTACTGGAACAATCCTGCCCCCTCCCTGCCCCCTCCATCACACAAACATACTCACCCTCCATCACACAAACATACTCACCCACCCACACACATACTCACCCACCCACCCCCCCCCACACACACTACTCACTCAGTGGATGTCTGCCAACATTCTCAACTCAAGAAAAATATACTAAATAAGTTATCCAGGCCGCAAAATAGAGTTACGCTTTTAACAGGCTCACGGTGGAGAAGAAAACAAATCTTAATTAATCTTAAGCTGCTCCCACTTTAAGAAATGTGATCCCAGCTTTCCCATTTTAATTGCTATTTTCTTTTCCTCATCCCTATACTTAAAAATGCTTTTTTTCATCTTTTCTAAAGTTAGTACCGCACACGCATACCCACAACCGCACGCACACACGCATACCCACACCCGCACTCATACACGCTCATATTTATATATACATGTATGTATACAATACGTATATATTTCTCTATGAAATTTGAGAAAATTTACTTTATTCGTTTCACCTTTAGTTAGCGAGTATTCCTTAGCATCTATTTTCTACTTTTGATGAAACTTTTTGAAGACATGAATGAAGAAAAACATTTTCCCCTTTTCGGCTTAGCCACGTGGGGATTACATTTACCAAGCCAAGCCACCAAAATTACTAGCTCAGGTATCAACGTGCACCTGGATAGAGAGTGACAAATGTAGATCAATGACAATGCCTTGAACAATGACATCAATGGAGGGCTAGGGTTCAAACCCTCAACCTTACGATTGAAAGCCATGTGAATTAACCACTACCCCAAGACACAATCATATACAATGAATGACAAGGAGGTTTAAGGAAAGAACCCACTTGTCAATATAATATTGACACTGTTAACACTAAAAATAATTGTCTCTTTATTTATTCACAGAATATTCTTGATTGTATTCTGAAATATTTTTTTCTCACGGATAAATTATGGCGGCAAACAAACCGTCCACATCTTCTATTGATGTTGATGGAGATACCAGACATCATGTTCCCAGCCAATCAGCGAGCCCGGTAGATGGCAGATGGGCGGTGGTGGTTGTTATAGCAGCTTTCATTGGACGAGCCATCGTGTCAATGCAGAGCTCCTCCATGCCTCTCCTGACGGTTGAATGGGAGAAAAGACTTGGAGTCACCCCTTCGCAAGTCTCATGGGCCAGTACACTAGCGACGTCACCAAGATTCCTGATAGGTAATATTAGTATGTCGGTCATGGGGCTAGATGGGTGTGGTAAAATTACTAAAATTTACATTTTCATCTCAGTAATTAAGAGCAATGGAATGTCATTATCAAAGTAGTCCATATATTTTTTTAAAAACATTTTTGTGTCATCTCGTTGTTAATGGATTGTTATTTTGTTAAATCTCTACAATCTGTGACATAAATCAAGTTAGATAACATTGTAAGTGTCGAATTTAAAGAAATAAATCGCAGCACTCTGGACACTTATTGCTATGCAGTCATTCGTTCCTTCCAAAAAATCATTTTCCTTTTCCGCTAAAAGTCACTGTACTTTCTCAATTCAGTGTTGGCTTTCATACAATTAGCCCCCTGACCTAATCAATGACCGAGTGCTAACGCTTTGTATTTTAAATCTTTATTGTTATATGTCTTTTGCTTCTTTCAGCTCCTGTGGCGGGTGCATTAAATCGGAAATTCGGATGTCGTCCTATCGTCTTTGTTGGTGGTTTCTGTGCAATGACATCGATATTACTGCTTTCTATGACCAACAAACTATGGCAGATCTTTATATGCTCCTGTTTAATTGGTTAGTACCATGTATACCATGTTATTACGTTATACAGTCGGTAATGTTTTTTCTTGAAATCCATTAAAAGAAAAATGGATATTGATACAATTAATGTTTAGGAGTTGGATACTTTGTCCGACATGGAAAAGGTTTTGACATCTATAATATAGTGTATGCCTATGCTTTCATTATTAAAGGTTTAATGTTTAAAGAAAAGTAAGGATACAAAAGTGAACTTTTCTTAAATTTAGGTGATAACATTCAAGAATCCAGTCCCTTAACGCTGTGAATTTATTTCCTGCTTTACTTATTTGCCTATTCTTTATAAATGTAATGCTTCCTGGGAGAAATTTCAATAGTTTAAACATATTTGTGGCTTACACCCAGTAAATAAGATCGGTTGATCGATCTGTAATGGAAAAACAAGTCAGAAAAAATCTTGGAACCAGCGGGGTTAGGCGGACTAATGAATATTAATAAGTCAGAATGAATCAGGAGAGCTTGGGTATTTGTTTCTAGTTCATCGTGACTGTGCCATGGACCAGTCATGACCTGGGGGTAGAGTCGCTGCCCGGCAAGCAGTAGATGGCAGGTTCAAATCCCGCTGGTTCCAAGATTTTTCTGACTTGTTTTTCAATTACAGATCGATCAATCGATCTTATTTACTGGGTGTAAGCCACAAATATTTTTAAACTATTGCCTATTCTTGCCTACTACCCTATTATCGTTCATAGGTACATCGATGGGATTGGTTTATCAAGGAACTGTCATTGTCGTCAGTGTCTACTTTGATAAATGGCTGGGCCGAGCAAACGGGTTGGCATACTCTGGAGTGGGGATGGGCATCATGGCTGGATCACCATTGATGGCGCTGCTCATTGAAGTCTTCACGTGGAGAGGTGCACTTCTTATCATGGCAGGTCTAGTCGCGAACCTGAGCGTCACCGCAGCAGTATACCGACCCTTGACCTGGTGGTCAAAAAGGAAAAAAGATACGAAAGGAAGAAATGCTCCACGTCCACTGACGAATGACTACCTCGAAGATGAAGATGCAGTTGATGGGGAAATTGAGATCATACTTAATCTTCCGGCTGACAGTTCCATGAATTCTTTTGAGCATGGGGAGACAGTAGAACTACAACCGCTCGTGTCAGTGGTTGATCCTGCTCACACTGAAGATCCATTGCAGGTAGTCCGCAATGGTCCCGACGACACCGTAATCTACCCTGATGTGCAATCTGAGATTGCCATTCCCAAGATGGACAGGAAGGAAGATATACAGCCTCGCGAATCGATTAAAGAATTCCAAACTAAGACATCACTGCAGCATGATAACAACACAGAGTCAAAAAGAAATTCCTGCCAATACTGCGCGGTAAAATGTCGTCAGTTTATCAATGATGTTCTCGATTTGTTCGGTTTCAACCTTTTGTGGAAAAATTCGAACGTTCTTCTCCTCTGCCTCATAGCAACATTTCAGGGAGGTGGATACTTCCCTTCGTATGTCTACCTGCCCAGCTACATCGTATCATCAGGCGTGAGTGAGCTGAGGGCGTCCTTCATATTCACTATCCTGGGACTTTGTAGCCTCGTGGGTCGTCTCACTCACGGATTCCTTCTCGATTTCAAACTCATCACACCGACCAAGCTCTACGGGTTGACTTCAGTACTCGCAGGCTGTAGCCTTTACATCATTGTTACTTTTGGAACATATCCAGCCTTTGTTGTCTATGCCATCATTTTCGGACTGTCGACGGGAGCCCAAATTCCATTGTGTCCGGTCCTGACTAAAAAGTATACAGCGCCCTCAGAACTGGCCAGCGCTTTCGGCTTGCAGAGTTTCTTCACGGGGATTTCACAGCTCTTGGGAACGTATTTACTAGGTATGTTACTTCAACATGGATTTAGTTCGTTTCAGTTTGTAGCAGGACTAAAATTCATTGATTTCCACGCTGCATCATGTTAACCCTCAATGAAAAATACCTGATTAAGTAGAAGAGGAAGAAATATTCCATTGTAAGGTGTCAAAGAGGACGAAGAAAAGTATTTATATTTTCGTTTTCTTCTTCAGCATTTTAATTAATCGTAGCAACATCGTAATTATTATAGTGACATAATCTTTTGCCAATTTTAAACTTTAAGGCAGAACAGAAATTTACGTTATATTAGCCTCTTATAATTTCAAGTCATTGGAGTCTTTCAGAACGAATACTGAACTTCGTTGATGTCTCCCTCTTTTGATTGATTTATAATAGTTTGCTATTTTTTCTTTTGATTACAGGACTACTTTTCGATTGGACCAACGATTACAGATCTTGTTTCTGCTTGACGGGAGCTCTGCTCTGTATCGCTGGTGTTATTGGATTTTTGATCGACCCGTGGATCAGATGGAGACATCGTCTAGATGAAGAAATCGGTGACGGCATTTAAAGGCCCAGTAGTGGATTGTCAAGGGGAATTTGACACTAATAATGATAATGATAATAATTATATTACTAATAATAATAATGATAACGAACAACCATTCTTATAGCGCATAAAACAATACATAAGTATGTCCCTATACATTTGGGAAGTAAAAAAAAAAATAAAAGTAAAGAGAAAAATAATGCCTAATGTCCCAATGTCTACCAATTAAACCCTATAACCCTGGGCCAGGAGCCAAATTATTTTTCAGTTCCCCCCTCTCGATCGCGCGAAGCACGAAAACTTTGACATTTCATTAAATTATTAGAAAAAGAAGACGATTTGTTGTACTGATCCAGACTCCTAATTCTTGTTTTGCCCCTCCCGCGCGAAGCGCAGGAGCTTTTACGTTTCATTAAAGTATTAGAGAAAGAAGATCGATTCGTTGTACTGTTTTTTATCTTAATCCTTATCTGAATTTATTTTCCTCCCTCCCGCGCGAAACGTGGAATCTTTGACATTTCATTTAATTATTAGAAAAAGAAGGCGATTCGTTGTACCCACTCTTTATAATTGTCTTAATTTTCAAAAATGTTTCTTTGTCCGATAAAAAGTCACAGTTCGTAGGGGAAAAAAAGATTTGCCGGCCGACCGACATAATACATCTCACCGACCTGCATTCATATAGTACACGAGGCTCGTGCAAGATTACCGACACAGCGGACCCGACACAGCAACATCTTTCTTGCTTCCTCGACGTGGTGACTCCACCCAACATCTCCGTCTCTCTTACTCCTATTCGTCCCTCTCTTACTCCGACCCCTCTTCTCTCAGGCTCTTACCCCCGTCTCTACTCTCTTTTATCCCCAGTTTTATTTTGTTTATTTTTCTCTTTTTTCTTCTTTTTCCTCTTCTTTCTTTTCTTTATTTTCCTTTCTTTCCTCTCCCCCTTTCTCATTTTCCCGACAGCAGCATAATTTTATCGACAATATCCTTACAGATGGGGGAGGGGCGTCCCTCTAGCAACGCCCCTGCCCCCCAAAAAACAACTGAGAGTCAAAATCATTACAAGCAAACCTGCACCTCAGCTCCCTGAAAAATATAAATGTCTGACATCTGAATGTTCGAGACGTCTTCATAGGCGTAGGAGGCGGGGGGGGGGGGGTAGGCGGGAGGGGGATATTTCATATGTAATGATGTATTTGTTCTGTCAATATCTATCTTGTTTCATGACCATTGACGTCAGCCTTACTCGTTTGTTTTGTTCCCTTTAGTGTAATTTTTCTATTTTGGTTTGGCTGTTTAAAGGTAAAGACCAGTTATAGTCATTGCATTGTGAAAGAAACGTTGTGGAATCGATCAGAAAAGGTTGATCATCTAGCAAGTATTGGTGTGTACTGCAAGGTTCTGGAATCATCAAAATGATAAGAAATATGGCCCAGTCTTCGTAAAGTTACGAGCACTGTACACAGACAGATGTATATGGGACTATACGCACACGTGCGCGACACGTGCGTTTATCTCTCACAGACCATGTAGTGAACTAATTTACCAAATATATGAATGAGTAGGCGGTTTCCCGGCAAATTATTTATCATCATGTATTAATTAAAACACATTCTTTCACATGATTGGTAATAATTAGCTTCCATTTCATTTTTTGAAATCGGGGCGTTTTCCAATACTGGTCTTTACCTTTAAAGTTATTAATTCTTCATATTTTGTGTGTGAACCTGCGTCCTCGGCTGATCTGGTTGAATATCTAGTCCTACTCCTAGACCCTCTGGCTCTGGCTCTAGTAAGGTCTGCTTCTACTTGCGGTGCTATCGTATGATGGACGCAAGCAGAGCACTGAAGGTACGACAATGTTCCTCCAAGAGTCTTTCATATCTTTCGATACAATCAATGTCCGCAGATTCTATGTCATTTCCTAGAATTGATTCAAGGAACTGACATAAAATCTGCGGATAATCTTGGAAATCATTCCCCGCCAATTTTAGAATAACTCATAGGATCTACATCGAACGTCTACGTTACTAGCTAGCTATATATGCTCTCACGCAATCGCGCGCGCGCACAAAAAAAAAATGCTGTCGCTGAGAAAACGCAAACCGTCGCCGACAAAAAAAATCCGTCACCGGGCAGTCGAGAAAGATAAAAAAGCAGTCGAGAATTTAAAAAAGCTGTCGAAAAAAAAAAAAAAAAAAAAAAAAAAAAAAAAGCCGTCGAGAATTGAAAAAAGAGAAGCATAATTTCTTAATACGAAATCAGAGTCGCTATTCATAATACGAGAAGAGGATCGAACCTAGTTCACAAACACAAACCCTGGTCAGTCGTAAAAGAGAGTCTGCATTATAAGACTACCATAGGTCATGTACTATAACTGCTCCTGACACAGGGTTTATAGTACAACAAGCATGGAGTTAAAGGTAAAGACCAGTTCTGGTTATGCGATTGCATTGTGAAAGAAACGTTGTGGAATCGATCAGAAAAGTTTGATCATCTAGCATCTAGCATCTAGCATCTGCACGGTTCTGGAATCATCAAAATGATAAGAAATTTGGCCCATTCTTCGTAAAGTTACAAGCACTATACACAGAAAGATGTATATGGGACTACCCTATATCTGTCACAGACCATGAGAGAAACAAATTTACCAAATATATGAATGAGTAGGCGGTTTCCCGGCAAATTTTGTATCATCATGTATTAGTCAAAACATATTCTTTCACATGATTGGTAATGAGAGCTTCCATTTCATTTTTTGAAATTGGGGCGTTTCCAATACTGGTCTTTACCTTTAATAACTCCATGACAACAAGTGAGCTCACAAGCATTTATTGTGCTTATAGGAGGAGCTTAGCTCAGAGAGGGATCGTCATGGTAACAATGATTGACATTCACTATCAGAGCTGACTTGCATGCCTCTCAATGAGATGAAGGTCAACTTGGTAGAAATTGAACCATTACATAACACATTGGGATCTACTATCTTCGTATAAATTGTATTGTCATGATCATGATGGAAATTCAATACCCAATGCTCTGATGAGATTCCAGTTCATACATTTACAATGTGTTATAAGCCTTGTGCATGCATATGTACAACTTTTAGCTCCATGATTTTTCATTTTTTTAAGAAATGGAAGGAACTACTCCTTGTATGACTCACAAACGCTCTCTCTCTCTCTCTCTCTCTCTCTCTATCCCTCTAATTTTCTCTCTTTCTCTTTATAATTCCTCTATCCGTTTCTGTCCACTCTTTCATTCTCTTTCCCTTTCTGTCCCAGTCTATTCCTTCTCTTTCTCCATTTCTTTGTGCTAGAATAAACAAAGCAACACTTTTATTAACCCATCGCTTACTGGAACCTGGTGGACCCTGTGTTAAGTCTATGGGAATTAGATCATTCAGTAGTCAACGGGTTAACATTCTATTGTAATTTTTATTTAGGTTTATAGGACCTGAATATATTTCCATCCCACTTATACCTTTTAACTCATATTTAACTTTCTTTCTCATTTTGTTCATGATTACAAATTCACAGAAAACTTCTACAGCAATGCAACAAGGAGAAACCCATTTTGTTTATAAACTTTATATACACGTACATGATTATGTCATATGTTTGCTAATTTCATTTCCACAACTCTGTGAAGTACATGTATCTTGTGAGCTCCTCTCCCATTTGCTTTGTATGCAAAAATTAACAAATTTGCAATTTTTTTTATGAGGGAATAGATTAATATTATACAGGTTTTGTGTAAGGCATGCAAGAAATGATTATATATCTCGGGTGCATGTATGATGAAATATTTTCTTTAAAATCGTCGGTAATACGTATGGAATGTTTTTCGACAAATATTAGTCCCCCAATCGCTATACGCCACAGCCGTGGGGTGTCCCCCGTTCAATATTTCCCATCCTTATTATCATTTTGTTTGCTTATTTAATGTCTATGAATAGCCACTCTCATTCCGTATTATGAATGGTGACCCTCATTCCGTATTATGAATAGCGACCCTCATTCCATATTATGAATAGCGACCCTCTTCTCGTATTATTGAAATAGCGACCCTCATTCCGCATTATGAATAGTGACCCTCTTCTCGTATTATGAATATCGACCCTCTTCCCGTTTTATCATTGTCCACGTTATAAGGTTGCCCCAGGTAAACTCTCTCTCTCCCCCTTTTTTTTAACTCTCGACAACCTTTTTTTTCTCGACTTCTTATTTTCTTCTTCTCGACAGCTTTTTTTTTCTCGACTGCTTTTTTGTAAACTCGACTGCTTTTTTTTAAAGTCGACTGCCTTTATGTAAACTCGACTGCTTTTTTGTAAACTCGACTGCCTTTTTATTAACTCGACTGCTTTTTTGTTACCTCGACTGCTTTTTTGTAAACTCAACTGCTTTTTTGTAAACTCGACTGCTTTTTTGTAAACTCGACCAATTATGACGGCTGTGGCGTGCCATAAATTATGACGGTTGTGGCGTGCCATACAAAGTCTGGCCTCCGCTCGGGGTTAGTCCTGACTCAGTCGGTTCGTTTTTTTTATCCCCCACACACAGCGCGGTCTCTCCACTGATCGCGCAATCCCCAAATTTCCGTCCACACGAGGTCCAGATTTAGAGGAATGACTAGGTCTACTTTCAACGTTGAGGGTGTGTTATTTTATCAGCTGATTGGGTGCGCTAAACGAAAACGGTACAGAGGCTGGACTACTCGGGGTCAGTCGGGGGCCGCACGCGACTGAGTATCTGTCCTTGCCGTTACGTAAGACGAGGGCAGATTCAATGGGCGTAAATCCTTACGTAATATCTATTGTTCAGGGGGAGATGAATGAATAGATCATCCCCCCTGAACAATAGGTATCAATTACAGATCTACGCCCATGGCAGATTCTCTAGACGAGCTTACGAGATGGACTTACCCAAGAAGTTACCAGCTAGTAACTTCTTGACTTACCCAATAGAATTTCAGAATTACTCGAGGACGAAAAAAAAACATCGTAAATCTACTCAAGACTATAGAGTTTGACTTGCACAACAACTATATATATATATATTTGTTCTGGTGATCCCCTCCTAACAAGCCCTTGTTGAGGCTTTCTTTCGGGACACCCCTTTCTTTCATTTCTTCGTATTTGTTTCTATTACTAGCTCATATGAATGTATTACTCTGTTATCAAATATATTGATGTAAACATAAATAATGCATGACATACTGTTAAGTTTTTATATTTTTTTATTGTACATATTGGAAGAAATATTAAATGAGAGTTATATGCTCTCTCTCTCCATCAATCAAAACCAATTTCCGACTGCCCCAGTACTGACTCCGAATTCTGGTTTTGCAAACTTGTTAGTATGCATCAGTCATACGTGACAAGCATCACTGCCCACGCGTCTACTATATCTCTGCTGGTATATAAGTCACAAAGGTATCTTACGACTCGACCACAAACAATAATTATGTTTTTCCTGACCCCTCATGCTTAAGTAAGCAATTATAATACGCTTCAAGATATATACGTGACGAGTACACGCGATGCTGTACATCAACTATTCAAATGCACGAAGAACATCAATATTATTCACGAGGAATACGTTCAGGAAATTACATCTTATTTCGTTGGTAAGGGTAAGTGTTTATCGAAGATTATAATCGAACAGTGTAACGTTATTGATATGTTAGTTGCAGTAATCGAAAAATAGGGGAGGCCCTTAATTGGAGCAGGGTTATGCTTTTGTGTGCATGTTGACTAGACTAACCCATCGCAACTGCTTTCGAAAACAAAATCAACCTAGGAGTTGTTATAATACCCTATATACGGTATATCCCTTTGAAATCAATTACGGATTAAGAAGTACATGTACATCAATACAATGTTCGCACATCTCAGAAGATATAGAGAGGGCTATTGGAAGTGCAGATTTTCCATAAGCCTTAATTGCGATCGTGTAATATTGTTTTCATTCCATTCAATTATTTACAGCAGAATATGCGGGTAAAATATAATATGTAAGTGACACGGTACCATCTATATCTATATATAGATCTCTATGCACGGTACTTATAACGGCATTAATATCATTGCCAAAGGTAAATTAGTACCAGCAAGTTTATACTCCCCTTATTCAGAAACCCAAGATGTGGGTAATACCCCCTTCACATACACGGATTTTTCTTACGAGTCCTTACGGATCGCACATATTCACGGATCGTTCACGGATCCTTACGATTTGGCCACTTTTACGACCGGTTTAAGAGTTATTACGAGCTGTTTGCGGTTTATTACGGATCATTACGAGTTATTACGATGTATTTACGGCAACAGTCCACGATTCGTTACGAGTTGTCACAGATAACTACGAGCAACTAACGTGTTAGTTACGAGCTGTTTACGTGTTGTTACGAATAGTTACGAGTAAGCTACAAGTTATTACGAGTCCTTACGATTTTTAGCCAAGAAATAATAACTGAAAATGAAGTGTTCGAATTTGCAGCTTTTATACCTTTCCCAAAATCGTAAACAGTTCGTAAGCATACGTAAATTATACGTATCTATTCGTAAAGTA
Source organism: Strongylocentrotus purpuratus (assembly GCF_000002235.5). NCBI lineage: Eukaryota > Metazoa > Echinodermata > Echinoidea > Camarodonta > Strongylocentrotidae > Strongylocentrotus > Strongylocentrotus purpuratus. The sequence goes on along the minus strand of NW_022145597.1, from coordinate 15,448,834 downwards.
TTCGTAACTACACTTAAAATGCTCGTAATAACCCGTATCAATCCGTAAAGCCATCGTAAAATGACCCGAATAAAATCGTAAACAACACGTAAGCACACGTAACCATCCTTAAACTGCTCGCAATAATCCGTAAATAATCCGTAAACAAATCGTAAACTAACCATAACGAATCGTTACAAAAATCTGTTACGAGTCATTTACGGATTCTTGCGAGCAGTTTACGGATTGTGACGTGTTGTTGCGAGCGGTTTACGGGTGGTTACGGAATGTTACGAGCTATTTACGGACAAATCAATCCGTGGACAATCGTAAGAAGATTTTTGACATGTCAAAAAATCTGCCTCTCCTTTCACGGATCCTTAAGAGTGTCTACGAGTTGTTGCGAGCTGTGACGAGTTATTTACGGATACCAGCGAGTTATTTACGGATGCTTGCGATTGCCTACGAGTTGGCGATCCGTAAGGACTCGTAAGGAAAATCCGTGTATGTGAAGGGGGTATAACGAGTTAGTCTCGGTCACAAAGTGCCATTACGAACGCCGTACGAACGATTTTCATACAATGGAAATTCGGAAAGACCATGAAAAAACAGGGAGATTCGTACGAACGCATGGTTCGTACAAACCTTTGTGACCGTAGCATTATACTTAACGTCTTCTGTATATAGACATTTCCGATATAGATTATATCAATTCTCAACTTACAGATACAACGTTTATAACAAATTGTTATCTTTATCACAGTTAGGAAATATATGCAAAATTGCCTACCAACTAATTTTGATAAAGATATGTCAGACACGGGCAAGAAATTCTCATTGGATTGTGCAGTGGCAATGCCTAAGCCACACCGCTAAACTGACACCAAACCAACTAATCTTTGGTCATTAGGGGTAACATCAACATTTATCTATTCTGTCGATTGCCAGACTGGTGTCCGTCTCGTTGGTGCGACTGTGATATAAAGACATTTCTTTTCCCATGAGTTATGACATTTTCCCAATTATTAAGCATAATAGCTCCAAATGTTTTCTGAATGAATATAATTATTCATAATCCTTCTAAACTCTAAAGGAATGGTCTCCAACTAACACTAAGGTCGCCAAGGACAGAATAGATGTACTTGTTTGTTCCCAACAAAATTGATACGCATTTTAATTGTAGGATAAGGTCCAGTCCTTCAAATATTTCAATATCAAAAAGGCAGGGTTTGAGGCCGTTCCCGTTTCAATTCAATATTGTATTCATGCCGTTGGTCACCCTTCAACCCAACTGACCAGGTAAAACACACGAAGCAAACCAGGAACTTCCTTTAAAACATAACGGAGATACACACGCACGCACACCCGCACAGGCATACCCACAACCCCACGCACGCATACCCACATCCCACACCCGCACTCACACGCGCTCATATTTATATATAAATATATATATATATATATATAAATAAATGGTTTGTTAATATTAAAAATCATCTCGCAGCCCAAAGGCTGAATTGTGTGACTTTTTAAAATTTGATAAAAACATTAAAATACAATAAATACATGTGAAATCAAACATTACATGATATAAATGTAAAATTCGTTCAAGTTCATAGTACAAATATAAAGATTTATATGAATATGTACATGCAAAAATATTTCCTCTCCGATATTCAATGATTTTTAACGGGTCGTGTACTCGTGTTTGTTGGTAACCAGAGCCGGCTTTTAAAATAGTCGCAATAGATTGTAAAAGTGAATAATTGTGTGATTTTAACAGATTAAAAAGACCAGTAAAATACAGTAATACATTGGAAAATTACTTCAAATTGACAGAAAATGAGTTGAGATTTACAATAGCAAAATAAAGATATACTTTTGATATTCATGGGTTTCATACGGATCATGTTCTGATCGGTTTGTAAGCAGGGTCAGCTATTTCAAATCGTTACATTAGAAACAAATAGAGAGTGACGGGTGAAATAGGAGAGAAGGGAGAAATTGAGAAAGAGAAAGAGAAAGAGAGAGAGAGAGAATAGGAGAGAGAGAGAGAGAGGAATGAGAGTGCTAGAAACAGAGGAGAGAATAGAAGAGGTGAAGAAGTTTATCAGTTACGATTGATGCAGCAATGATTTGTCAATTAACTGGATACAGTTTATTAAAAAGTACTATATCATTTTACAAACTGGTAAAAAAAAAAATCAAATATATTAAGAAGTCAAAACAAATTGATCCTCTGGTTTTGCGAATAGTGTAACTATGTCTGTCGATCATATAGTTACATATAATTCAATAAATCGACCAAGAATGGAATGTAGCTTCTTTTCTACCTATCTGTTCTGCATCTGATTGCAGGATAAGGAGCAACCTTTCACAGAGCTTGAGAATATCTATTCTGGCGTGGGCGTGGCAACCAGTCCCTGAAATGAGGTGAATTTATTAGTGATTTAGCAAATCTTTTGCAAAGTTCTCGCCTTCTAGTGTTTAGAGTTTGGAGAATGGTCATTAATTTTGTAGCGCATTTTCTTAGATCAAGTATAATGATCCCAGTACAATTTGAGTGCACGTTTCTGGATCATTTAATCTGGACATTTTGTTGGTTTGGCGGAGCAGCATATTCAACAAGAGGTCTGACATAGCCTGTGTATACACATACTAAGTCTTTCCATGGTAATTGGAATGTTTTGAGGGTTCTTAGCACGTACATACGCCTACATGTATTTGCGTTACGCACCGTGTTATCGACATGGCTGTTCCATTTCAGATCTGACTGTAGTAATATCCCCATGGTTTTGATTGATTGCACCTCATCAAGGGTCTGGTTCCCAAGCCTTACATTAATTGGAGGGAGTTGAGTTTTTAAAAAGTTTACTCTCATTACATGACATTTACTGGCATTAAGCTGCACGGCTTTGCACCATGTGTTGAGTTCAGATTGTGAATTTCAGCAGCCGCACCTCGTGGTCTCGCTTCCGCCGTTGTCATATCATCAACATATTTCCAATGCTCCAATTTTGAGGATGCCAATGCATCGTTGATGAGGACTAGGAACAAGACAGGGCCTAAGCGTGTCCCCTGTGGGACGCCCGCGTTCACTGGAGCCTAGGTAGACATGACACCTTGGTAGTGAACACATTGGGTGCGACCAGTCAGAAAGTTTAAAATCCAGGGTACAAGTGAGGGACAAAACACAAGGTGCATAAGCTTTGAGATGAGTACAGTATGATCAACTTTATCAAAAGCCTTAGAAAAGTCCGTTGTGACTAGAGTGGATGTGCCATGTGGTACCAAAATTGTCTGCATGCTACGTTAAAAAGCTTACAATATCTACAAGACAGAGTGTTGTTGAACCACTTGGTCTACTTGAACTACTTCCAAACTGTTTGGCATCTAGTTTGGATGAGATATCAGACATCAACCACTTTGTCTTTGTTATGAGTTCTGTTACCTTCACAAAGTGGTCTATCAGTGCAATCGGTCTCAGTTTATCGATTCTAGCGGGCTTTTCCTTCGGGATTGGCACGGCAATAGCTTGTTTCCATCTGTGGAGAACTTCTCCTTCCGCGAACGAGCTATTAAGGATGATGGTAAGATGGGATAGGCTATTTCGATGGTAAGATGGGATAGGCTATTTTGCACGCGAATGTCTTGATCAATCTGATAGGTACTCCATCGGGACCAGCGAACTTTCCGGGTTTTTAGCCGTTGGAGTTCTATCTATATATACATATATATATATATATGGTGCCATGTAATTTACCTTAAATTTCATTAAAACTGCAGCATTACGCTTAATTTTGATCACTCAATTTTTATTTCTTGATAAGTTGGTTAGTTCCCCGCTATTTATACGTCATTCCTTGTTTATAATAGTTTATATACAAATTTACACAAGATTCTAAATGCCTGGTGAGGCTGTTATTAAATTCGGAATTGTCTGTATATACAAGCTATTTACAGACAAGCAATACACACGATTATTTTATGCTCTTTAATTTTCTGGAGTCATCAAGAAACTCGTTGCCGCAACAACAACAAAATACTCTAGCTTGCCTTTATATCTAGAGGGTGAGGGAAATTCGTATTATGATGAGAATTCCTTATGGCGTTAGGTTCAGGGCACAATGCATGACATTAGACTCAAATTATGTAAATTATGGATCAAAACTCAGGGTATGAATATTTACAGAAATATCATGCACTTTTTACATTATGATTGAAATAATTTAAGTTTAAGTTTAAATTTAAGTATATAAACTTTTGATGCGGTGTTATTTACCGTTAACCTCATTACAATCACAAAAAACACTTCTCTGAACACTCAACTTTATTTCTAAATAAGTTGGTTAATATTCCCGTTAATTGCAATCGTTCAATACTATCTTACTGTAGTTTCAGAAATATCTAAAATATAATTTGCTTTATTTTGCACTTGTATCACATACTTAGTGTCAACACAATATTAATTCACGTTGATCGCAATAAGACAAATATTCTTTTTCACTCTCGATTTGTAAAACAAAATATTGATGTAAATACAATTCCTATAAAAGTTATATGTACTTGCGTTTAAGCAACTGCATCTAAGTGATAATACACAAATCGTTCTAATGTAGTAGAATAATCAATTGATTATATGAAAACAAATAATCTTATTGATGGCTTTGTTATCAGTTTGTCTTGATACGATTTAGAAAGGGATCAAACAAGCCTTTTTCTTTATTTATAAAGATTCCAAGACGCTTTTGATTTAACTGATGACTTACTTCTTTAACTCATCCATATTTGTGTAATCATTTCGACATGAGCAGTGTACTGTAGGAAACATCCAATCATTTCATAAAAAAGGAAACAAGAACTGTGTTACTTAGTAATTCTTCAAACATCTCTTTTCAGAATTTTAATAAAATTTGTTAAGATGACTGGTATGCATTTAGGATAATCAGGGCACTTTTTAAGATATTGCCAATGGAACTCCCATTGCAAATTGTATACACCCTGCAGCGTAAAGAGCAAAGAAACAAGAAATATAATTTCTTTCCATTTTGATGCCTTTAAAAGTACTTTTTATAAGCTATATCCGGGGTAATAATATGATTGCAGACCCCTCAGGGAGAACAGTATTAATACTGATGAGGCGGCCATGGTAAACAAGACATTTTTGTTTTTGTTTTTTTGTTTAAGTATTATTATTATTATTACTATCATTATTATTATTATTATTATTATTATTATTATTGTTATTATTATATCCAAAATTACAAGATCCTAAAACAACATATGCCAGAACAAAGCGACCGAGCTTTAAAAGTTTTCGCATAATTTCAAATAAAAAAACTAAAAAAAAAACTCTATTTGTTATGTACTTTATCTTGCGTACCGAGGAGGGGGGGGGGGGGGGGGGCGTGCATATTCCTAACTGATCACAATTCTTCTTCCCTTTTTCGCGTTTTGCTTTTTGTCTTTTCCATATTTGCGCCTCTTCTCTTTTGCGGGATGGGGGGGGGGGGGGGGTGGGTCCCTGGCATGGCCCCTTAGCCTGCCCCCTCCCTAGGTACGCCACTGATCAGAACTCAACAACCTGTGGATTTACGGTGTTACAACGCTTTATGCAAGTAGATATCAAGGATCGAAACTCCTTGAGCCTCCACCAGTAAATGATGATATTAGCTACGTAATTGGTAATTATCATCATCTCTTGTGCATGAAAAAAGCAAGTTCTGAATTTAATTGTAATAATATTCGAGTAACAGGCATAACATATGGGGTACAGCATAAAGAAGACAGTAGTCCCTAATATTATGCAGAATGTCCGCAGGACACGCTGGTTTTCCTTCTTGCGCTGTTCCAGTTGGCCGTTACCGTTGGATTCTACCTTAGCAACGGAGCGATAGATGAAGATGTAACAGATAGATGCTGTTGCTAGGGAGATCGTGATAAGGCACATAATTCCAACATTGAAATGCTTGAAACTAATTTTGGCGAAATTAAAAGTGACTACGAACCCTCCCGAAACGACCCATGTTACGATACATGTGATGACACATCGAGTGGTGGTGATGATGTTCTTCACGCCGTAAGGGTCAATCTTGATGGTGATGAGCTGATAAATAGCTACCTGTAAGATGCTCAAAGTGGACACGAGTAGAGACGTGAAGAGTACTACCGGCAGTACCCAAGTTGATGATATCTCCTATATTATATATAAAATAAAACATTAAAAAAAATACGTGTCATTGGATACTGTCTGAAAAACACACAAAAATACATTTCGGGAAAGATATTTTGTACAATCAATAAAAAAAATTTAAAAAAATTAAATGAGCAATTTTTCGGTTAGCTTTTATTTAGATCTTCAGTAAGTGAGCTTGATACTTTGTCATATCCCCAACGTCAACAAAACAATGTTATATTGATTGTGTAATAAAAACAATTTAGGTAGTTTGTTTTACCTTCTAGTCGCAACGGCGAGACGGACCCAAGACCGACAATGGACCGAACACAAAATGACGTCACCCTGAGTGGCTACCACTTTGTCGGTAATTGATTTGTTTGAATTGTGTATGTGTGTGTGCGTATGTGTGTGTGACTTGGGTATTATCATAAACTCCAAGAAAATCGAAATGGGAAGTAGTCGTCAAGCTATACAAAGCTCATGAACACGGTGTTTAGTCATACAAACAATAACCAGGTATAGATAAGAACTGTAAAGGCAAAGTAGGAAGTTATGAATGATTTTGATACTGATCCCAACGTTAAGAATTACACAGGCATAACATCTTTGTCACTGGCATTAATTTGAATTGTAAATGAAATAGATGTATACAATGTCTCCGAAGAGAAGCACACAATTTCGTCAAAATACTTGTATACGTTCTGTGTTGTTAATATTGTAGACATTTCAGCATATTATCTTCAGTAAGCTTGTGTGCTGGATACAAGTCATCACACCACGATAACTGATACGTAATTGTACGATGTTTAGTTTGCCACATAGGACAAACATACGAACATCAAAAACTTCTCCCATTAATATCTAAAAATGTAAAAGAAAATAAAACATACCTCTTTCTTCAATTTAACTGTCTTGTCGACTGCGTACACAATTACTCCTGCTAAATCAGCGAGCGCGAGGTTGAACGGAAATATATGGTGTTGTTTACGAAACCGTGGATGAGAGAGAATGACAAGTAAAGTTGGCGTGATCAGTATGAAGGCAATCGCAAGTGCTATTAGTCTGATGATCAACGTAGCAACATAACATACTTCTTTATCTTCCAACATGACTATTTCTTGTTCCCTAATGCAGCTCGTTGTTATTGTTCTTGTTTTTAGGTTTGTTGGCGCTATCCACCGATTTCAATAATTTCCGCCAGGCTTCGTGTGAGAGGGCGTCTTGCTCTCTGTTCTGCAGCTCTACTTTACGTTTCTGTGATTCTGATATTTTCTGATATTACCGTGCCTCTTTTATATTCATTGACCGAAGTAAACGACAAACAGCAACCTAACAAACAAACAAAGACAATAAACTAACAAACAAAAGAACAAACAGAGTTCGTCCAGTAGGTGTGGCATCTGGATCTTAAACGAAGTGCCCGACTATAGAATCGACTCTGAATGACAACGGGTGTGACTAAAAATCATCAGTATCACAAAACTACAACAATCAGAAATGCTTTCCCTCTCACAAAGCACAGTCGAAGTTCACACCCTATTTTGGTCAGATGCTCTCTGAGATGCATTTGTTTCGAGTGTGATGTCAAGCTCTTTGCTCTGAGAGAAGATTAACTTGAAGTTGAATATCGTAAATTGGATTTAGGAAACAACAACTCGTTGTCATGACTGCGATGAACCTGACAAAGTGCCGTGTCACTCAATAAGCACATGCAAACAGAGGCGTATAACCAGGCTCCAATAACGGAGTGGGCCGCTGCAATCAAAGCATGAAGAAATGGAGTTTAGATGAGTGGAACGGAAATTAACCTATCCACGTGGAGACGGATGTGTGAGAGGATACATCTTCTCTTCGGGCTCCTCATTTCCTTTTCTCCCTTTTTGTTTCTCTTCGTGTTCCTTTGCATGTGCCACTCCTATGCAGGGGCGGATCCAGCCGGCGGCAGGGGAGGGGACCCGATGCGTGAGAAAATATTTAGCGGCGAGACAGCCGACCGATAATTCGCTCAGTGGGGAGGGGGGGGGGGGGGGGGGGGAGGGGGGGGGGGGGGGGTGAGGGGGGTAGTGAGCACCATCTTTATGGACACATAGTCATTAAATATTCAAAGGCTTCTAAAACCAAGTGCGTCTCCAACAAAACTTTGAAGACGGCATCAGATAATAATAATAACTAGAATTTAAATCGTCACGAGGACGATTAAGGTGGTCTGTTTTCAAGTCTTATGATAGATTATAATATTTACTATATTGCGAAAGGGAGAAGTTATATAGACATGTAAAGAATGATGATGATCATGATGATCATGATGATGCTGATCTTGATAGTAAATGTGATGACGATGATGATCATGATGAGGATCATGATGATGTTGATGATTATCATCAACAGACCATGATGACATCAGACTGAAAAAATGAGAGAACATTTAGATAGTATATAGTCTCAGCTTCAACATACTCAAAAATCAACAAAAATCAAGCCAAAATAACGGCGATATTGCTCGCAAAAGACAAGAATGTAGAATCCAGATTTTGAGAAAAAGTCATCTCCCATAAGGATTACACGCAAAAAGTAATGGATCAAGTGATAATAGGGTAATAATAAAGTAATATGGTTGTTTATTACATTATTTGCGATTGTACGTGTTTTAATATTCAAAGAAGATGGTACAGTGAAAGGTCAAAAAGAAAAAAAAGTGAAGAAAAAAAATTGTTGGAGACGCCCGGACTCGAACCTGGGACCTCGAGGTCGGAAGTCAAGTGCGTTACCGATATACCAAAACATTTCCCATAGCGATTACACGTAAACGGAAAATAAAATTCTCAAATCCCACTTTGCAAGTGAAATATGAGCATGATCCCGGCATCTGATCGAAAATAAAGGGCACACTTGTGATAGCTTATTGTCTCAGCTACAACATACTCAAAGCTCAGCGTAAACAAAGATAAAACGACGGAGATATTGCTCGCGAAAGACGAGAATGTAGAATCCAGTTTTGAGAAAAAAGTCATTTCCCATAGAGAATACACGCAAAATGTAAAAAATTGACATGCCTCCTTTTATCGCAAAAATACGCCATGATACCATTGTCAAAATGAAATATCGTGGTTACTGCATTTGTAGAGAATATTCTCAGGTAGAACATATCACAATTTGAAAGAAAATTGATCAATATTTACAGATATACAATCACTTTTCAACAAAATCTGCTGACGTCATAATATGCAAATTGAAATTTTGAGTTCGGAGGCCATTATGATGACGTCATGAGTTAATTGAGGGTCAAATGAGACATGAAATCATATCTCCAACTCATAATCTATTTAACTATGAAAGAAATTGGGGGGTATCTATCCATTCTTAAGAGTTAAAATGAATTTTGAATAGGCATGTTTTTGCCCATGTATTGTGGATACAGATAGCGCAGGTTGGCGCGTGCGTTCAACTTTGACAGCCGCTAATTGCGTTATTACTGGTCGGAAAAAGGTAAGCAAGGTATCAAAATGCTTGGAAAAATGTAATAAACATGATAACAGAAAAAAATTGGCAATTCTGTGTTGCAAAATGCCAGGACGCGCGGATACGCGCGGAAACGCGCGCGCATAATTACGCGCGCGCAATTTTGAAAATGCTTAAAATGGCCTGAAACGTATGCAAAATTTTTGGAACGAATCGGAGCATTATAAAATTTTGATGCGCGCGTACGTGCGCGTCAAGGTGCGTGCGCGGAATTTGTTAACATTTTTAGTTGACCTTTGACCTGAAGTTGATGTATACCATATGGTGATGATGACTCGTTATCGAGATATGAAAATGACCTGATTTTTACAAAATGTGGATGACGTCGTTTGATGACTGGTTTAGGATGTTGATGACTGATGATTTGTTATGATGAGTTGGATGACTGATTGTTTACAAAGATGGCGCTGAGATTAATGATCACGACCTAATGACCTTGAAAAAGTTAATTAGACTTGAAATCATAGGGCTTGATGACTGACAGAAATTTGAAGGAAATTGACCATGTCAATTTCGAGTAAACGTGTGCACAAAAAAGTGTACGGAAGAAATAAAAATAACTAGAATTTAATTCGTCACGAGGACGAATAAGGTGGTCTGTCTTTAAGTCTTATGATAGATTATAATATTTACTATCTTGAGAAAGGGAGAAGTTATATAGACATGTAAACAATGATGATCGTCATGATGATCATGATGATGATGATCTTGATAGTAATTGTGATGACGATGATGATGATGATGATCATGATGATGTTGATGATTATCATTAACAGACCATGATGACATCAGACTGAAAAAAATGAGAGAACATTTAGATAGCATATAGTCTCAGCTACAACATACTCAAAAATCAACAAAAATCAAGCCGAAATAACGGCGATATTGCTCGCAAAAGACAAGAATGTAGAATCCAGATTTGAGAAAAAGTCATCTCCAATAAGGATTACACACGCGAAAAGTAATGGATCAAGTGATAATAGGGGAATAATAAAGGAAATATGGTTGTTTATTACATTATTTGCGATTGTACGTGTTTTAATATTCAAAGGAGATGGTACAGTAAAAGGTCAAAAAGAAAAAAAAGTGAAGAAAAAAATTGTTAGAGACGCCCGGACTCGAACCAGGGACCTCGAGGTCGGAAGTCAAGTGCGTTACCGATATACCAAAACATTTCCCATAGAGATTACACGTAAACGAAAAATGGAAATCTCAAATCCCACTTTGTAAGTGAAATATGAGCATGATCCCGGCATCTGATCGAAAAATAAAGGGCACACTTACGATAGCATATTTTCTCAGCTACAACATACTCAAAGCTCAGCGTAAACGAAGATCAAACGACGGAGATATTGCTCGCGAAAGACAAGAATGTAGAATCCAGTTTTGAGAAAAAGTCATGTCCCATAGAGAATACACGCAAAATGTGAAAAATTGACATGCCTCCTTTTATCGCAAAAATACGCCATGATTCCGTTGTCAAAATGAAATATCGTGGTTACTGCATTTGTAGAGAATATTCTCGGGTAGAACATATCAAAATTTGAAAGAAAATTAATCAATATTTACAGAGATACAATCAATTTTCTAAAAATCTGCTGACGTAATAATATGCAAATTGAAATTTTGAGTTCGGAGGTCATTATGATGACGTCATGAGTTAATTGAGGGTCAAATGAGACATGAAATCATATCTCCGACTCAAATCTATCTAAATATGAAAGAAAATTGGGGGTATCTGTCCATTCTGAAGAGTTACAATGAATTTTGTATAGGCATGTTTTCGCACATGTATGTTATGTATTACAAGAGCTCGCACGCACGGATGCGTATCTTAACGGACGCTCATTCCGTTATTAATGGTCAGAAAAAGGTGAACAAGGTATCAAAATACTTGAAAAAATGTGCCAAATATGATGACAGAAAAAATTTGGCGATTCAACGTTGCAAAATGCAAGTACGCGCGAAAACGCGCACGCATGCACGTGTGCGCGTTTTTTTGCAAAATGCTTAAAATGGCCTGAAACGTATGCAAAATTAATTTTAGACGAATCAGAGCATTATAAAATGTTGATGCGCGCGTACGTGCGCGTCGAGGTGCGCGCGCGAAATTTGTTGACAATTTTAGTTGACCTTTGACCTGAAGTTGATGTATACCAAATATGGTTTATTTTTGATTAATCGTTATCGAGATATGATAATGACCTGATTTTTACAAAATGGCGCCTGGATGACGTCACGATGACCTAGTGACCTTGAAAAAGTTGATTTGACTTGAAATCATAGGGCTTGATGACTGACAGAAATTTGAAGGAAATTGACAATGTCGATTTCGAATGAACGTGTGGACAAAAAAGTGTACGGAAGAAATAAAAATAAAGAAAGAAAATTCTAGCGAAATCAATAGGTGATCTGTCATCGACAGACCACCTAATAATAATAAAAATAAAGAAAGAAAATTCTAACAAAATCAATAGGTGGTCTGTTGTTGGAGACCACCTAATAATACGTATCATTAGGTAAGAAGTAAAAGTATTAATTATGTGATTTGCCGCGCAGGCACGAATGAATAATCTATGCAACATCAAAAACACATCTACAGAAATCTATAATAACAAAATCAGCCCACCCCCCCCCCCCCCCCCAAAAAAAAAAAAAAAAAACTCACTGTTATAGTGCTCTGGTTCCTAATGTTATGAACTAGAGCACTATAACACTGAGTTCCCATAGAACATCTATTTATTCAGATGGTCATATCTCAGCCATACTTAATATATTCAATTGGTTTTCGACATTCCGATAATATTTTTGATGCTCTTTCAGAAAATGAGGAAAAAAAATGTGAAATTCTAAAAATAGATTTTTGATGACGTCACAATTCACCACACTATAGTAGTACTATATCACAGTGCAACGCACTTTAATTATATACGTTGCGTGTACGTACTGCAATGCACTGTACGTATCGTACACCGTTTGCTAGCTGTTAATTGATGACTTGTTGCTCTAAAACGACGGAAGAAGTGAAATGTTACTGATGTGGAATATAAAGCAAATAATCACCTTTTGGTGTCAGGCGATGGCTAACTATCACTTCCTCGGCGATCTGAGTGTATACGCTATTTTTTCTCAGCTTCGCTTCGGAAAGATAGCTACATCCAGATCGCCTCGGAAGGGATAGTTTGTCCCATCATCTGCACCAACGGTAATTATTTGCTTATTATATATATATATATATATATATATATACAATACGTATATATTTCGCTATGAAATTTGAGAAAATTAACTTTATTCTATTCACCTTAGCGAGTATTCCTTAGCATCCATTTACTACTATTGGTGACACTGTCTTTTTGAAAACATGAATGAAGAAAACATTTCCCCCTTTTCGGCTTAGCTACGTGTTGATTACATTTACCTAGCCAAGCCACCAAAGTTACTAGCTCAAATATCAATGTGCACCTGGATGGAGAGTTACAAATGTAGATTAATGACAATGCCTTGAACAATGACATCAATGCAGGGCAAGGGTTCAAACCCTCAACCTTACGATTGAAAGCCATGTGAATTAACCACTACCCCAAGACACAATCATATACAATGAATGACAAGGAAGTTTAAGGAAAGAACCCACTTGTCAATATAATATTGACACTGTTAACACTAAAACTAATTGTCTCTTTTTTTATTCACAGAATATTCGTCATTGTATTCTCAAATATATTTTTTCTCACGGATAAATTATGGCGGCAAACAAACCGTCCACATCTTCTATTGATGTTGATGGAGATACCAGACATCATGATCCTAGCCAATCAGCGAGCCCGGTAGATGGCAGATGGGCGGTGGTGGTTGTTATAGCAGCTTTCATTGGACGAGCCATCGTGTCAATGCAGAGCTCCTACATGCCTCTCCTGACAGTTGAATGGGAGAAAAGACTTGGAGTCACCCCTTCACAAGTCTCATGGGCGAGTACACTAGCGAATGCACCAAGATTCGTGATAGGTAATAGTATGTCGGTCATGGGGCTAGATGGGTGTGGTAAACTTACTAAAATTTACATTTTCATCTCAGTACTTACGAGCAATGGAATGTCATTATCAAACTAGACCATACATTTTTGTTAATGTTTGTGTCATCTTGTTGTTGATGGAATGTCATTTTGTTAAATCTCTATAATCTGTGACATAAACCAAGTTAGATAACATTGTAAGTGTCGAATTTAAAGAAGTAAAGCGCAGCACTCTGAACACTTATTGCTATGCAGTAAATTGTTCCTTCCAAAATATAATTTTCCTTTTCCGCCAAAAGTCACTGTACTTTCACAATTCAGTGTTGGCTTTTATACAATAATATTAACCCCCTGACCTAATCAATGATCGAGTACGCTTTGTATTTTTAAATCAGAAACTGTTATGTGTGTTTTGCTCCTTTCAGCTCCTGTGGCGGGTGCATTAAATCAGAAATTCGGATGTCGTCCTATCGTCTTTGTTGGTGGTTTCTGTGCGATGACATCGATATTATTGCTTTCTATGACCAACAAACTATGGCAGATCTTTATATGCTCCTGTTTAATTGGTTAGTAACATGTATACCATGTTATCACGTTATGTAATGAACAGTCCGCAATATTTTTCCTTGAAAAACATTTAAAACAAAAGTTTGGTTCCAAAGCATGCCACATCCGTTTTCACTCATTTCCAGGAAAAAACATACACTGAAACATTCAAAATGATAAATGTTCTTTTGGGGGAAATAACAAAAAGTTCGGGCCATAACACTAGTTTGGTCCCAAACATGCTTTGTCTATGAAATCCGAAACAATGAAACAGAAGTTAGTTTTATGGATGTTCTGGAACCAAGCTCTTTAAAGCTTGACTGAATATTATTCGGGTAATATAATTAATGTTTAGGAGTTGGATACTTTGTCCGACATGGAAAAGGGATTGACATCTACAATCTAATGTTTGCCTATGCCTTCACTATTAGGCTAAAGGGTCAATGTCCGAAGAAAAGTAAGGATACACATTTGGTTAACTTTTTTTTAAAGTTAGGTGTTAAAATTCAAGACTTCAGTCCCTTATGCTGTTACGTTATTCCCTGCTTTGCTTATTTGCCTATTCTTGCCTACTACCCTATTATCGTTCATAGGTACATCGATGGGATTGGTATATCAAGGAACTGTCATTATCGTCAGTGTCTACTTTGATAAATGGCTGGGCCGAGCAAACGGGTTAGCATACTCTGGAGTGGGGTTGGGCATCATGGCTGGATCACCGTTGATGGCGCTGCTCATTGAAGTCTTCACGTGGAGAGGTGCACTTCTTATCGTGGCAGGTCTAGTCGCGAACCTGAGCGTCACCGCAGCAGTATACCGACCCTTGACCTGGTGGTCAAAAGGAAAAAGATACGAAAGGAAGAAATGCTCCACGTCCACTGACGAATGACTACCTCGAAGATGAAGATGCAGTTGATGGGGAAATTGAGATCATACTTAATCTTCCGGCTGACAGTTCCATGAATTCTTTTGAGCATGGGGAGACAGTAGAACTACAACCGCTCGTGTCAGTGGTTGATCCTGCTCACACTGGAGATCCATTGCAGGTAGTCCGCAATGGTCCTGACGACACCGTAATCTACCCTGATGTACAATCTGAGAATGCAATTCACAAGATGGACAGGAAGAAATATATACAGCCTCGCGAATCGATTGAAAAATTCCATACTGAGACATCACTGCAGCATGATAACAACACAAAGAGAAAGTCCTGCCAATACTGTGTTGTAAAATTTCGTCAGTTTATTAATAATTTTCTCGATTTGTTCGGTTTCAACCTTTTGTGGAAAAATTCGAACGTTCTTCTCCTCTGCCTCATAGCAACATTTCAAGGAGGTGGATACTACCCTTCGTATGTCTACCTGCCCAGTTACGTCGTATCATCAGGCGTGAGCGAGCTGAGGGCGTCCTTCATATTCACTATCATGGGACTTTGTAGCCTCGTGGGTCGTCTCACTCACGGATTCCTTCTCGATTTCAAACTCATCACACCGACCAAGCTCTACGGGTTGACTTCAGTACTCGCAGGCTGTAGCCTTTACATCATTGTTACATTTGGAACATATCCAGCCTTTGTTGTCTATGCCATCATTTTCGGACTGTCGACGGGAGCCCAAATTCCATTGTGTCCGGTCATGACTAAAATGTATACAGCGCCCTCAGAACTGGCCAGCGCTTTCGGCTTGCAGAGTTTCTTCACGGGGATTTCACAGCTCTTGGTAACGTATTTACTAGGTATGTCACTACAGTCACTTTAACATGGATTTATTTTGTTTCAGTTTATGGCAGGACTAAAATTCATTGATTTCTAGTAGCCACGCTGCATCATGTTAACCTTAAATAAAAAATAGCTGATTAAGTAGAAGAGGAAGAAAAATTCCATTGTAAGGTGGCAAAGAGGACGAAGAAAAGTATTTTTATTTTTGTTTTCTTCTTCAGCATTCTAATTAATCGTAGCAATATCGTAATTATTATAGTGGCATAATCTTTTGCCAATTTTAAAACTTTAAGGCAGAAGAGAAATTGAAGTTAATATATTAGCTTCTCATCATTACAAGTCATTGGAGTCCTTCAGAACGAATATTGAACTTCGGTGATATGTCTCCCTCATTTGATTGATTTAAAGATGAAGTTGAGTTCTGGTCATGCGATTGCATTGTGAAAGAAACGGTGTGGAATCGACCAGAAAAGGTTGATCATCTAGCATATACGAATTTGTGTGTATTGCAAGGTTCTGGAATCATCACAATGATAAGAAATTTGGCCAAGTCTTGGTAAAGTTACAAACACTGTACACAGAAAGATATATGGGACTACACGTACACGTGACGTAAAAATCTTACCCTGGATTTTTACGATGTTACATCATACATGACATATTTAGAATATGAAGGCTTTTGAAGAGCCATGCTTTTTCAGGGAACATGTCTTATCTGATGTTCTTCCACACTTGCATAATAAGAATTATAACGCTCACAACTTATTTTTCACCTCTTCCCAGAACTCAACCTTCTCTTTAAAATAGCATGCTATATCTTCTTTTGAATACAGGACTACTTTTCGATTGGACCAACGATTACAGATCTTGTTTCTGCTTGGCGGGAGCTCTGCTCTGTATCGGTGGTGTTATTGGATTCTTGATAGACCCGTGGAACAGATGGAGACATCGTCTAGATGAAGAAATCGGTGACGGCATTTAAAGGCCCAGTAGTGGATTGTCATGGGGAATTCGACACTAATGATGATGATGATAATAATGGTTATAATGATAATACTAATAAAGAAAAACCATTCTTGTCTCTATACACTTGGGAAGACAAAAAAGCAAAGAGAAACTAATTTACTGCGTTCATTTATTTATCTAACATTTAGAATATTAAAGAGTATTTTGAAAGCATGCAGACTTAAACTTATCTATGGTATTAATGTTTCTAAGTGAGCCAGGGAGGTTATTCCATAAAACCCGGGCAGCATGGGCAAATGAACATACACTTTATGTTTTCTTTTGGTCAGAATAGGAAGAACAATTACAAAATGTTTTTGCATGGTCGAAGATCTTTTGTTCGTCTGTATGCAGTGATTAATTCATTTCGATAAGAGGGAGCTACCCATTTTAACATTCATAAGCTAATTACAACGTAATGCAAGACTGGAATTAGTCTGCAAGCACAGACCCTAATTTCACACTTTATCAAATATCATTGTGCCTTGAGAGAAGCCTAGCCAAGCTACCCACTGGTTGTGTCAAGCACAGACTCTAATTTGACACTTTATCAAATATCATTTTGCCTTGAGAGAAGCCTAGCCCAGGTACCTACTGGTTGTATAGTACATGGCCTATGGTAGTTTTATAGTGCAGACTCTCTTTTACGACTGACCAGGGTCTGTGCTTGCAGACTAGACTGGAATAGTAATCAATTCGGGTGTTTATACCTAATCAAAGGTGTTGTCAATTCACCCAGAATGGATTTCACTTTTACTACCGACAGGTCTAATGTAATGCCAGGTATTGTGCCCTTAATCTATAGCCATGTCGAGATTTGATGGCAAGCTGGAATAGTTTCTTTGGTGGGCGACAGTTTTTTTTTTGCTGCCCCGGAGACCTGCATACACGTTAACTGGTAATTTAGCCAATTTTGGTGTCAGCGAATGATGAGGCAATTACTATTCCAAGAAACGGATGACTGTGTGGATTTAACTCTTCATAATTGTGCCACAAACAACACCCCTGTACCTCATTGCATGGTTGCACAAGTTAATCTTGCCGTCAAAATGTGCTTTGTGCAAAATCGTTCAACGAGCGACCAACCAGCCTGCCGGAGGTGAAGAAAGCATTTCGGAGTACAATATTCAGGGGGAGTTTCACAGAACTTGTCATCAGTGACAAATAACAGTTTTGGTTATAAGCTACTAAAAGATCCTTGCTTCTGATTGGTAATCAGCAGATTTGTCACAGAATTTTGTAATTTGTCATTGAAAAAAAAAGGCTTTGTGAAACGGGTCCCTGAAGAACATACATGTAGTCCTCAGTGTGTGGATGTATTTGGTAGCAGTGGCGTCCCGGCCCCCCCACTCAGGTTTCAAAATGACCGCATGCGTGTTGCCAAAATGTCCTTTTCGTACAAAAGAAAAAGGTCGAGCCGTATTGACTTTACACACCGGACTTTTGCTGAAAAGGGGGGATGCTGAAAAGGCTCGTATAAAAAGAAAAAGGTCGAGCCGTATTGACTTTACACACCGGACTTTTGCTGAAAGGGGGGGTCGGTTGGAACACGCATATGCGTACCCTAAATAACACTGAGTGGGGGGGCGGGAGTGGCGTAAGAGCTTGTTTAGATTATGACGGGCAAGGCGGCGTTTAACAAAAAAATGATGTACAGAGTTATCCTCGGTAAATTTCTGCTTTTTATAAGACATAGCTCACAGTTGCCATTTATTTACACGTAGAAAAACAATCCGTTTTCAAGCGCGTAGCCAGGATTTCATTTTAGGGGGGCGGTAGTGAGCACGCCGGAGCACGCGATGCGTGCGAATCACTTACAGAGCGCGCGTAGCGCGCTCCCAAAGACATTTAAATATAATTACTAGACGAAAGCTTTGACGTTTCATTGCATTATTAGAGAAAGAAGACTATTCGTTGGACCGTTTCTCGACTCTTAATCCTTATCTAAATTCAGTTTCTTTCTTTCGACGATGACGCCGTACACTGCAGTTGGTGGTTGACAGAGTACAATAACGAATGACGCAATACTATAATAAGACGAACATAATAATTGCTCTCACCGTGAGGCACCCGTCTAACTCGATGGATGCAAGACAAATTTATTAGAGGGGGAGGAGGGGGGGGGGGGGGGGAGGCATTTCTTTGAGTTAAAGCAAGGTATTCACAACAATAACGAATACAAAAAGGAAAACAAGAAATTGCTGTATGAAGTTAGAAAGCTCAATTTTCGTGTTTAAAGCCGTAGTTTACAGGAGGGATTAGACCGCTCTGCAAGGTCACTGGATAGGTGGTTATCTCATCAACTCAGCTCTCAGTTAACATAAGAAAAAGAGGATCATGGGGGACCAATGGTCACCGATTAGGAATTGATTGTTATATAGAGGGCACAAGTAGCTACCAGTAGTGCAGTGGGCCTTTAATAACGAACAACGAAAAGATCTCTGCCAATGCATAATAAACACTGGAATCGCAAAACGACACTAACAAAAATAATCTCTCAAAAGTAAGGCCAAATAAAAAACAAAACATGTTTAGCGTCCTGGTTTTTTTTTAAATAGGAAGGAGGCGCCCTTTTTCTTTTTTTTTTCTTTCAAAAGGGCCGCTCAAAATGGCCGCTCGGTACATTTTCCCTGACAGTTGGGCTATTTTTCAAGATGGCCGCCGACCCTTTTTTTTTTTAAAAATCAGAAATAGATCCATTTTAGCAGTGTTTTTTCATGTTTTTTTTTCTTTAAAAAAAAAAAAAAAATCAACAAAAAAAAGAAAAAAGGAGGCGGCCCCCAAAAAGGAAGCGGGCGGGACGCTAAACATGTATATATTTTTTAATGGCCTAAGTTTTCTTAAAAAAGAAATAAAATAAAAGTGCCTTGCTAGGCTAAGACTCCTATGAAATATTATATTTACTCGCGTGCACCATGACTGTTTACTACTAAACAATCTGTTGATAATCAAGTCATTTGTGTTTCCTTCTTCTTTCCTACGTTTCTCTATTTTGAATTATGACATTTTACGTTTAAGCTGAGATTCCAGCTTTTTTGAGCGGATAACCAGGGGGGGGGGGTGCCCCCTTTCTAGGCTCCCTGGCTACGCCTATGATGCTGGTAGTTTACAGACGAAATAATGATAATAATTTCGACAGTCTGCATCATTCCATTTGTGGTATAGTGGTATCTCTCCACAGTCCTCTCGTGAGCGCCAGTTGTCCGGTTGACCTGGTGACCACATGGTAAAGTCAAATGGCGTTCCATCTGACCACTGGAAGTGATCTTCAGCTGATGTATCATGCATTCCAAGCAACATAGCAATGCTACCAGACTGATGGATAGAGACGAGGGAGGGAGAGAGAGAGGGAGGGTGTGAAAGAGAAGAGAAGAGAAGTGAGAGAGAGAGAGAGAGAGAGAGAAAGCGAGAGAGAGAGAAAGCGAGAGAGAGAGAAAGCGAGAGAGAGACAGAGAGTAAGAGAGAAGAGAGAGAGAGAAGAAAAGAGAGAGAGAGAGAGAGAGAGCGATTTAAATATGAAATTTAACTATTAAAACGGTATACATGTACGTGAAGAAATATATTACAAAAGACACGTAGAAGACCTCCGAATCTTATGTATTTTATATAGATTTAGTAAACCTGCAGATCTTCATATTAAAGGGAAATTCCACCCTGATACCAAGTTGATTCTAATAATAGAAGTAGAGAGCTGAGAGAAACAGTTCAGTGAAATTTTGAGCAAAAACGATTAAGAAATAAGAAAGTTATTAATCTTTGAAGGTGCGATCAATCCAGCACAAATTGGCAACTATGTGACGTATCGTGCGAGCTCCCTCCCATTTGCCCTGTACCCCCAAAATAAGATAAAAAATATCTATTTTCCCTACAGAAAATTGTCAGTCATACATTCACCCTAGATATAATTATCGCAAATATATTTGTATACGTGATACAAATCAATTCCGTCATAAATAATTAAGAATTTTTTTTTATGAAATGTTGTCTCTCTCTATGTTTCTGCTTATATTAAACCAAATTAATATCAGGGTGGACTTTAAATTGAAAGCCCTATACTTGACCGTATTAAAAGAATTGATGAAATTGTCGATATGGATTTATCCGTTCATTATATTGTTGTATGACGTGAGGTGTATGGGACCTAAACAACATATTTCAGGGATGATATCGATGTCTAGTGCAGGACAATTACCCCAGAACGACTACCCATAGAACAGTTTTCTTCAACAAAAAAATTTTGCATTAGCTATGTTACCCTACCTGTGGGTCTTATACCTTTATCTTTAAACCTCGGTTATAGGTAATATATTTTTTTTCGAGTATGGATTTTAAGTTTGTTTATGTTTACAATAACAATTAATACAATTTTTAGGACAATTGGACACAAGCACAATCCAGAGGGTAATTGTCCGGATAAGCTCTATAACAGATATGCCATAAATGTACCTCCTTTTTTCGAGAAGTTGCGAAAAGAGTTACGACGAAGTTGTGTTCTGCTTCAGAATGGATGGAAACCAGATGACCCAAACTATCTATGACTGCTCCTCCACTGCCGAGAGAGGGCACGCTGTAAGTCTGACAGTGGTTCTCTGCATCCTGCCATGTAGTGTTGGAGGCGAAGAATCTATAAGTGGATCGAGAGGGAAGAGGGCAAAGGTAAATTAAAGTTGCACCGTACTTGGAAGGGGTGGAGCATGGAGGATTGTCCTCATTACGTTGATTCCTACACTTAGTACAATCTTAACATTAATCATGGACCTATACTCCTAGCTGTACATAAACCTAAACGTAACCTAAGAGGCCCTCGCCCTAACCATATAATATAGGCCCAGGGGCGTACGCAGGGGGGGGGGGGGGGGGGGGGGGGGGGGGTTCAAACCCCCCTTTGGTATTTTTATGTGTGTAAACCCTCCTAAAAAAACTAAACCCCCCCTTTGTTTGTTTTTTGTTTTTGTTTGTTTTTTATTTAAAAAAAAAAAAAAAGTTATACCCACGGCTAACGTAAAGTGACCTTAACCCCCCCCCCCCCCAACGAATTTTTTTTTTCTTCAATTTTCAAATTCCGAGACCAAAAAAAAAAAGTGTCCGCTTACCCCCCCCCCCCCCCCCCCCCCCCCCCCCCCCCCACTGAGCGACTTTTCGGTTGGCTGAGTCTTTGCGATTTTCTTTTGGACTACCAGAAGAAAAAAAAGTGTCCGCTTACCCCCCCCCCCCCCCCCCCCCCCCCCCCCCCCCACTGAGCGACTTTTCGGCCGGGGCGCGATTTTCAAATTTTCGGGAGCAAAATATTTTGGGCCAGATTTTAAACCCCCCCCCTTGAAAAAATCCTGCGTACGCCCCTGTATAGGCCTACCTAAGTTTGGCGGAATAAAGCCCAGAGAAACCAAATCATACACACATCTAGTAGGCATTACGTGTAGCCGCCGGGTTTAGCCTCCGAATACCCCATCAACATAACTTTCCCCATGCATGATTTCATCCCATCTATATAAATTTGCTTTAAAAATGTAGTACACATAGCTGATGTAATATGCTCTTTACAAAACAAATACACGTTCACCCCGTCCCACACACAAAACAAGAAGGAGAAGAAGCAGAAGGAGAAGAAGATGAAGAAGAAAAAAAAGAAGAAAAAGAAGAAACAATCGCAAAACAATTTTAAACGTCAAAGCTAAACAGAAATGAAAAACACAATATCCCCAAAAGCTCCTGCGACCATTGGTCAGCGGTAATTTTCCATAACTAACCGAATCGAACTTCTACATCACCAGACCCAACATTATACCTAATTAACCCTAACCCTACTACCTAAAACCTAACCCGGCCTAAATCTCTACCGTATAAGTATTATATCCCCTTGCAAATGTCGGATCACCCCAACTATAAACATCAAAAAAAGTTTCTGACAAAGACAAGATGAAAATATAAAGAAAAAAAGATAACTTGTTGTTTATTGAAAAGAAAAAATTAAAAAAAAAAATTAATAATCCCATTTTACCTGTAACAATGCTGTCCGAAAGCAGTCCAGAATGTTGGACAGCAACAGCCAGCTCGTACCCCAGTAGGACAGGCAGTCATGACGATGGCCAAACAGATGAAAACCAGCGTGGTCTTTCGATAAAAACTCCATCATACTACTTCTGCTTCTCTTGTCAGAACGTAGCCACTCAGTTTGTTATTATTGAGCAGCTTTGAGTCGACCGTTTTTCTTGAATGTATTTGTCGTAAAGGTCTGTTTAATTATGGAAAGTTTCGCTGTGTCTGCATGGCGATATATATATATATATCGCAGTGATCCGTCTGCCAAAGGAAGTTCCGCCTCTTTAGGAAGAACCCGGCCACAGAACGGTATGCATTGGATAGATTAAATAACTGTAATTGGATAGATTTTATAATTCTATACACTATGGAAAAACCCTTTCATTTCAATTAGGCTTCCTATATAAACAGAATGTTTTTATATATGCACTCATCTA